>NW_028301711.1:4375000-5000000 GCF_037042655.1 Diuraphis noxia
GGGTGAATACAAAAAATAGAAAAAAAATTTGGGAAAAATATTGGTAAAAAATGGTGATAATTCCGCTAAATATCGTTTAAAGTTATTTGTATTGAACTAATCATACTTTTTATATTTTTATCGTTAAGTTCACGTAATTTTACATCTAAAACACGTATTTACAATACATTTGGGTGAATATAAAAAATCGTAAAAAAATTTTGATAAACAGGCGATGAATCCGCTAAATATCGTCTTAAGTCATTTCTATTAAACTAATCATACTTTTTATATTTTTAACGTTAAGTTCACATTATTTTACATCTAAAACACGTATTTACAATACATTTGGGTGAATATAAAAAATAGAAAAAAAATTGGGGAAAAAATTTGGTAAAAAATGGTGATAATCCCGCTAAATATCGTTTAAAGTCATTTGTATTGAACTAATCATACTTTTTATATTTTTATCGTTAAGTTCACATAATTTTTCATCTAAAACACGTCTTTACAATACATTTGGGTGAATATAAAAGGTCGTAAAAAAATTTTGATAAACAGGTGATGAATCCGCTAAATATCGTCTTTAGTCATTTCTATTAAACTAATCATACTTTTTATATTTTTAACGTTAAGTTCACATTATTTTACATCTAAAACACGTATTTACAATACATTTGGGTGAATACAAAAAATAGAAAAAAAATTTGGGAAAAAATTGGTAAAAAATGGTGATAATTCCGCTAAATATCGTTTAAAGTCATTTCTATTAAACTAATCATACTTTTTATATTTTTAACGTTAAGTTCAGATAATTTTACATCTAAAACACCTATTTACAATACATTTGGGTGAATACAAAAAATAGAAAAAAAATTTGGGAAAAAATTGGTAAAAAATGGTGATGATTCCGCTAAATATCGTTTAAAGTCATTTCTATTAAACTAATCATACTTTTTATATTTTTAACGTTAATTTCACATTATTTTACATCTAAAACTCGTATTTACAATACATTTGGGTGAATACAAAAAATAGAAAAAAAATTTGGTAAAAAATGGTGATAATTCCGCTAAATATCGTTTAAAGTCATTTCTATTAAACTAATCATACTTTTTATATTTTTATCGTTAAGTTCACATAATTTTACATCTAAAACACGTCTTTACAATACATTTGGGTGAATATAAAAGGTCGTAAAAAAATTTGGTAAAAAATGGTGATAATTCCGCTAAATATCGTTTAAAGTCATTTGTATTGAACTAATCATACTTTTTATATTTTTATCGTTAAGTTCACATAATTTTACATCTAAAACACGTCTTTACAATACATTTGGGTGAATATAAAAGGTCGTAAAAAAATTTTGAAAAACAGGTGATGAATCCGCTAAATATCGTCTTAGGTCATTTCTATTAAACTAATCATACTTTTTATATTTTTAACGTTAAGTTCACATTATTTTACATCTAAAACACGTATTTACAATACATTTGGGTGAATATAAAACGTTGTAAAAAAATTTTGAAAAACAGGCGATGAATCCGCTAAATATCGTCTTAAGTCATTTCTATTAAACTAATCATACTTTTTATATTTTTAACGTTAAGTTCAGATAATTTTACATCTAAAACTCGTATTTACAATACATTTGGGTGAATACAAAAAATAGAAAAAAAATTTGGGAAAAAATTTGGTAAAAAATGGTGATAATTCCGCTAAATATAGTTTAAAGTCATTTTTATTGAACTAATCATACTTTTTATATTTTTATCGTTAAATTCACATTATTTTACATCTAAAACTCGTATTTACAATACATTTGGGTGAATACAAAAAATAGAAAAAAAATTTGGTAAAAAATGGTGATAATTCCGCTAAATATCGTTTAAAGTCATTTCTATTAAACTAATCATACTTTTTATATTTTTAACGTTAAGATCACATTATTTTACATCTAAAACACGTATTTACAATACATTTGGGTGAATACAAAAAATAGAAAAAAAATTGGGGAAAAAATTTGGTAAAAAATGGTGATAATTCCGCTAAATATCGTTTAAAGTCATTTGTATTGAACTAATCATACTTTTTATATTTTTATCGTTAAGTTCACATTATTTTACATCTAAAACTCGTATTTACAATACATTTGGGTGAATACAAAAAATAGAAAAAAAATTTGGTAAAAAATGGTGATAATTCCGCTAAATATCGTTTAAAGTCATTTCTATTAAACTAATCATACTTTTTATATTTTTAACGTTAAGATCACATTATTTTACATCTAAAACACGTATTTACAATACATTTGGGTGAATACAAAAAATAGAAAAAAAATTGGGGAAAAAATTTGGTAAAAAATGGTGATAATTCCGCTAAATATCGTTTAAAGTCATTTGTATTGAACTAATCATACTTTTTATATTTTTAACGTTAAGATCACATTATTTTACATCTAAAACACGTCTTTACAATACATTTGGGTGAATATAAAACTTCGTAAAAAAATTTTGATAAACAGGCGATGAATCCGCTAAATATCGTCTTAAGTCATTTCTATTAAACTAATCATAATTTTTATATTTTTAAATTTAAGATCACATTATTTTACATCTAAAACACGTCTTTACAATACATTTGGGTGAATATAAAACATCGTAAAAAAATTTTGAAAAACAGGTGATGAATCCGCTAAATATCGTCTTAAGTCATTTCTATTAAACTAATCATACTTTTTATATTTTTAACGTTAAGTTCAGATAATTTTACATCCAAAACACGTATTTACAATACATTTGGGTGAATAAAAAAAATAGAAAAAAAATTTGGTAAAAAATGGTGATAATTCCGCTAAATATAGTTTAAAGTCATTTTTATTGAACTAATCATCCTTTTTATATTTTTATCGTTAAGTTCACATAATTTTACATCTAAAACACGTCTTTTAATACATTTGGGTGAATATAAAAGGTCGTAAAAAAATTTTGAAAAACAGGTGATGAATCCGCTAAATATCGTCTTAAGTCATTTCTATTAAACTAATCATACTTTTTATATTTTTAACGTTAAGTTCATATTATTTTACATCTAGAACTCGTATTTACAATACATTTGGGTGAATACAAAAAATAGAAAAAAAATTTGGGAAAAATATTGGTAAAAAATGGTGATAATTCCGCTAAATATCGTTTAAAGTTATTTGTATTGAACTAATCATACTTTTTATATTTTTATCGTTAAGTTCACGTAATTTTACATCTAAAACACGTATTTACAATACATTTGGGTGAATATAAAAAATCGTAAAAAAATTTTGATAAACAGGCGATGAATCCGCTAAATATCGTCTTAAGTCATTTCTATTAAACTAATCATACTTTTTATATTTTTAACGTTAAGTTCACATTATTTTACATCTAAAACACGTATTTACAATACATTTGGGTGAATATAAAAAATAGAAAAAAAATTGGGGAAAAAATTTGGTAAAAAATGGTGATAATCCCGCTAAATATCGTTTAAAGTCATTTGTATTGAACTAATCATACTTTTTATATTTTTATCGTTAAGTTCACATAATTTTTCATCTAAAACACGTCTTTACAATACATTTGGGTGAATATAAAAGGTCGTAAAAAAATTTTGATAAACAGGTGATGAATCCGCTAAATATCGTCTTTAGTCATTTCTATTAAACTAATCATACTTTTTATATTTTTAACGTTAAGTTCACATTATTTTACATCTAAAACACGTATTTACAATACATTTGGGTGAATACAAAAAATAGAAAAAAAATTTGGGAAAAAATTGGTAAAAAATGGTGATAATTCCGCTAAATATCGTTTAAAGTCATTTCTATTAAACTAATCATACTTTTTATATTTTTAACGTTAAGTTCAGATAATTTTACATCTAAAACACGTATTTACAATACATTTGGGTGAATACAAAAAATAGAAAAAAAATTTGGGAAAAAATTGGTAAAAAATGGTGATGATTCCGCTAAATATCGTTTAAAGTCATTTCTATTAAACTAATCATACTTTTTATATTTTTAACGTTAATTTCACATTATTTTACATCTAAAACTCGTATTTACAATACATTTGGGTGAATACAAAAAATAGAAAAAAAATTTGGTAAAAAATGGTGATAATTCCGCTAAATATCGTTTAAAGTCATTTCTATTAAACTAATCATACTTTTTATATTTTTATCGTTAAGTTCACATAATTTTACATCTAAAACACGTCTTTACAATACATTTGGGTGAATATAAAAGGTCGTAAAAAAATTTGGTAAAAAATGGTGATAATTCCGCTGAATATCGTTTAAAGTCATTTGTATTGAACTAATCATACTTTTTATATTTTTATCGTTAAGTTCACATAATTTTACATCTAAAACACGTCTTTACAATACATTTGGGTGAATATAAAAGGTCGTAAAAAAATTTTGAAAAACAGGTGATGAATCCACTAAATATCGTCTTAGGTCATTTCTATTAAACTAATCATACTTTTTATATTTTTAACGTTAAGTTCACATTATTTTACATCTAAAACACGTATTTACAATACATTTGGGTGAATATAAAACGTTGTAAAAAAATTTTGAAAAACAGGCGATGAATCCGCTAAATATCGTCTTAAGTCATTTCTATTAAACTAATCATACTTTTTATATTTTTAACGTTAAGTTCAGATAATTTTACATCTAAAACTCGTATTTACAATACATTTGGGTGAATACAAAAAATAGAAAAAAAATTTGGGAAAAAATTTGGTAAAAAATGGTGATAATTCCGCTAAATATAGTTTAAAGTCATTTTTATTGAACTAATCATACTTTTTATATTTTTATCGTTAAGTTCACATTATTTTACATCTAAAACTCGTATTTACAATACATTTGGGTGAATACAAAAAATAGAAAAAAAATTTGGTAAAAAATGGTGATAATTCCGCTAAATATCGTTTAAAGTCATTTCTATTAAACTAATCATACTTTTTATATTTTTAACGTTAAGATCACATTATTTTACATCTAAAACACGTATTTACAATACATTTGGGTGAATACAAAAAATAGAAAAAAAATTGGGGAAAAAATTTGGTAAAAAATGGTGATAATTCCGCTAAATATCGTTTAAAGTCATTTGTATTGAACTAATCATACTTTTTATATTTTTATCGTTAAGTTCACATAATTATACATCTAAAACACGTCTTTACAATACATTTGGGTGAATATAAAAGGTCGTAAAAAAATTTTGAAAAACAGGTGATGATTCCGCTAAATATCGTCTTAAGTCATTT
Source organism: Diuraphis noxia (assembly GCF_037042655.1). Taxonomy (NCBI): domain Eukaryota; kingdom Metazoa; phylum Arthropoda; class Insecta; order Hemiptera; family Aphididae; genus Diuraphis; species Diuraphis noxia. Next base: position 4,380,304 of record NW_028301711.1, read on the forward strand.
CTATTAAACTAATCATACTTTTTATATTTTTAACGTTAAGTTCACATTATTTTACATCTTAAACTCGTATTTACAATACATTTGGGTGAATACAAAAAATAGAAAAAAAATTTGGTAAAAAATGGTGATAATTCCGCTAAATATAGTTTAAAGTCATTTTTATTGAACTAATCATACTTTTTATATTTTTATCGTTAAGTTCACATTATTTTACATCTAAAACTCGTATTTACAATACATTTGGGTGAATACAAAAAATAGAAAAAAAATTTGGTAAAAAATGGTGATAATTCCGCTAAATATCGTTTAAAGTCATTTGTATTAAACTAATCATACTTTTTATATTTTTAACGTTAAGATCACATTATTTTACATCTAAAACACGTCTTTACAATACTTTTGGGTGAATATAAAACATCTTAAAAAAATTTTGATAAACAGGCGATGAATCCGCTAAATATCGTCTTAAGTCATTTCTATTAAACTAATCATACTTTTTATATTTTTAAATTTAAGATCACATTATTTTACATCTAAAACACGTCTTTACAATACATTTGGGTGAATATAAAACATCGTAAAAAAATTTTGAAAAACAGGTGATGAATCCGCTAAATATCGTCTTAAGTCATTTCTATTAAACTAATCATACTTTTTAAATTTTTAACGTTAAGTTCAGATAATTTTACATCCAAAACACGTATTTACAATACATTTGGGTGAATAAAAAAAATAGAAAAAAAATTTGGTAAAAAATGTTGATAATCCTGCTAAATATCGTTTAAAGTCATTTGTATTGAACTAATCATACTTTTTATATTTTTATCGTTAAGTTCACATAATTTTTCATCTAAAACACGTCTTTACAATACATTTGGGTGAATATAAAAGGTCGTAAAAAAATTTTGATAAACAGGTGATGAATCCGCTAAATATCGTCTTTAGTCATTTCTATTAAACTAATCATACTTTTTATATTTTTAACGTTAAGTTCACATTATTTTACATCTAAAACACGTATTTACAATACATTTGGGTGAATACAAAAAATAGAAAAAAAATTTGGGAAAAAATTGGTAAATAATGGTGATAATTCCGCTAAATATCGTTTAAAGTCATTTCTATTAAACTAATCATACTTTTTATATTTTTAACGTTAAGATCACATTATTTTACATCTAAAACACGTATTTACAATACATTTGGGTGAATACAAAAAATAGAAAAAAAATTGGGGAAAAAATTTGGTAAAAAATGGTGATAATTCCGCTAAATATCGTTTAAAGTCATTTGTATTGAACTAATCATACTTTTTATATTTTTAACGTTAAGTTCACATAATTTTACATCTAAAACACGTCTTTACAATACATTTGGGTGAATATAAAACGTTGTAAAAAAATTTTGAAAAACAGGCGATGAATCCGCTAAATATCGTCTTAAGTCATTTATATTAAACTAATCATACTTTTTATATTTTTAACGTTAAGTTCAGATAATTTTACATCTAAAACTCGTATTTACAATACATTTGGGTGAATACAAAAAATAGAAAAAAAATTTGGGAAAAAATTTGGTAAAAAATGGTGATAATTCCGCTAAATATAGTTTAAAGTCATTTTTATTGAACTAATTATACTTTTTATATTTTTATCGTTAAGTTCACATTATTTTACATCTAAAACTCGTATTTACAATACATTTGGGTGAATACAAAAAATAGAAAAAAAATTTGGTAAAAAATGGTGATAATTCCGCTAAATATCGTTTAAAGTCATTTGTATTAAACTAATCATACTTTTTATATTTTTAACGTTAAGATCACATTATTTTACATCTAAAACACGTATTTACAATACATTTGGGTGAATACAAAAAATAGAAAAAAAATTGGGGAAAAAATTTGGTAAAAAATGGTGATAATTCCGCTAAATATCGTTTAAAGTCATTTGTATTGAACTAATCATACTTTTTATATTTTTATCGTTAAGTTCACATAATTTTACATCTAAAACACGTCTTTACAATACATTTAGGTGAATATAAAAGGTCGTAAAAAAATTTTGAAAAACAGGCGATGAATCCGCTAAATATCGTCTTAAGTCATTTCTATTAAACTAATCATACTTTTTATATTTTTAAATTTAAGATCACATTATTTTACATCTAAAACACGTCTTTACAATACATTTGGGTGAATATAAAACATCGTAAAAAAATTTTGAAAAACAGGTGATGAATCCGCTAAATATCGTCTTAAGTCATTTCTATTAAAGTAATCATACTTTTTATATTTTTAACGTTAAGTTCAGATAATTTTACATCCAAAACACGTATTTACAATACATTTGGGTGAATAAAAAAAATAGAAAAAAAATTTGGTAAAAAATGGTGATAATCCCGCTAAATATCGTTTAAAGTCATTTGTATTGAACTAATCATACTTTTTATATTTTTATCGTTAAGTTCACATAATTTTTCATCTAAAACACGTCTTTACAATACATTTGGGTGAATATAAAAGGTCGTAAAAAAATTTTGATAAACAGGTGATGAATCCGCTAAATATCGTCTTTAGTCATTTCTATTAAACTAATCATACTTTTTATATTTTTAACGTTAAGTTCACATTATTTTACATCTAAAACACGTATTTACAATACATTTGGGTGAATACAAAAAATAGAAAAAAAATTTGGGAAAAAATTGGTAAAAAATGGTGATAATTCCGCTAAATATCGTTTAAAGTCATTTCTATTAAACTAATCATACTTTTTATATTTTTAACGTTAAGTTCAGATAATTTTACATCTAAAACACGTATTTACAATACATTTGGGTGAATACAAAAAATAGAAAAAAAATTTGGGAAAAAATTGGTAAAAAATGGTGATGATTCCGCTAAATATCGTTTAAAGTCATTTCTATTAAACTAATCATACTTTTTATATTTTTAACGTTAAGTTCACATTATTTTACATCTAAAACTCGTATTTACAATACATTTGGGTGAATACAAAAAATAGAAAAAAAATTTGGTAAAAAATGGTGATAATTCCGCTAAATATCGTTTAAAGTCATTTCTATTAAACTAATCATACTTTTTATATTTTTAACGTTAAGATCACATTATTTTACATCTAAAACACGTCTTTACAATACATTTGGGTGAATATAAAACATCGTAAAAAAATTTTGATAAACAGGCGATGAATCCGCTAAATATCGTCTTAAGTCATTTCTATTAAACTAATCATACTTTTTATATTTTTAAATTTAAGATCACATTATTTTACATCTAAAACACGTCTTTACAATACATTTGGGTGAATATAAAACATCGTAAAAAAATTTTGAAAAACAGGTGATGAATCCGCTAAATATCGTCTTAAGTCATTTCTATTAAACTAATCATACTTTTTATATTTTTAACGTTAAGTTCAGATAATTTTACATCCAAAACACGTATTTACAATACATTTGGGTGAATAAAAAAAATAGAAAAAAAATTTGGTAAAAAATGGTGATAATTCCGCTAAATATAGTTTAAAGTCATTTTTATTGAACTAATCATACTTTTTATATTTTTATCGTTAAGTTCACATAATTTTACATCTAAAACACGTCTTTTAATACATTTGGGTGAATATAAAAGGTCGTAAAAAAATTTTGAAAAACAGGTGATGAATCCGCTAAATATCGTCTTAAGTCATTTCTATTAAACTAATCATACTTTTTATATTTTTAACGTTAAGTTCATATTATTTTACATCTAAAACTCGTATTTACAATACATTTGGGTGAATACAAAAAATAGAAAAAAAATTTGGGAAAAATATTGGTAAAAAATGGTGATAATTCCGCTAAATATCGTTTAAAGTTATTTGTATTGAACTAATCATACTTTTTATATTTTTAACGTTAAGTTCACATTATTTTACATCTAAAACACGTATTTACAATACATTTGGGTGAATACAAAAAATAGAAAAAAAATTTGGGAAAAAATTGGTAAAAAATTGTGATAATTCCGCTAAATATCGTTTAAAGTCATTTCTATTAAACTAATCATACTTTTTATATTTTTAACGTTAAGTTCAGATAATTTTACATCTAAAACACGTATTTACAATACATTTGGGTGAATACAAAAAATAGAAAAAAAATTTGGGAAAAAATTGGTAAAAAATGGTGATGATTCCGCTAAATATCGTTTAAAGTCATTTCTATTAAACTAATCATACTTTTTATATTTTTAACGTTAATTTCACATTATTTTACATCTAAAACTCGTATTTACAATACATTTGGGTGAATACAAAAAATAGAAAAAAAATTTGGTAAAAAATGGTGATAATTCCGCTAAATATCGTTTAAAGTCATTTCTATTAAACTAATCATACTTTTTATATTTTTATCGTTAAGTTCACATAATTTTACATCTAAAACACGTCTTTACAATACATTTGGGTGAATATAAAAGGTCGTAAAAAAATTTGGTAAAAAATGGTGATAATTCCGCTAAATATCGTTTAAAGTCATTTGTATTGAACTAATCATACTTTTTATATTTTTATCGTTAAGTTCACATAATTTTACATCTAAAACACGTCTTTACAATACATTTGGGTGAATATAAAAGGTCGTAAAAAAATTTTGAAAAACAGGTGATGAATCCGCTAAATATCGTCTTAGGTCATTTCTATTAAACTAATCATACTTTTTATATTTTTAACGTTAAGTTCACATTATTTTACATCTAAAACACGTATTTACAATACATTTGGGTGAATATAAAACGTTGTAAAAAAATTTTGAAAAACAGGCGATGAATCCGCTAAATATCGTCTTAAGTCATTTCTATTAAACTAATCATACTTTTTATATTTTTAACGTTAAGTTCAGATAATTTTACATCTAAAACTCGTATTTACAATACATTTGGGTGAATACAAAAAATAGAAAAAAAATTTGGGAAAAAATTTGGTAAAAAATGGTGATAATTCCGCTAAATATAGTTTAAAGTCATTTTTATTGAACTAATCATACTTTTTATATTTTTATCGTTAAGTTCACATTATTTTACATCTAAAACTCGTATTTACAATACATTTGGGTGAATACAAAAAATAGAAAAAAAATTTGGTAAAAAATGGTGATAATTCCGCTAAATATCGTTTAAAGTCATTTCAATTAAACTAATCATACTTTTTATATTTTTAACGTTAAGATCACATTATTTTACATCTAAAACACGTATTTACAATACATTTGGGTGAATACAAAAAATAGAAAAAAAATTGGGGAAAAAATTTGGTAAAAAATGGTGATAATTCCGCTAAATATCGTTTAAAGTCATTTGTATTGAACTAATCATACTTTTTATATTTTTATCGTTAAGTTCACATAATTATACATCTAAAACACGTCTTTACAATACATTTGGGTGAATATAAAAGGTCGTAAAAAAATTTTGAAAAACAGGTGATGATTCCGCTAAATATCGTCTTAAGTCATTTCTATTAAACTAATCATACTTTTTATATTTTTAACGTTAAGTTCACATTATTTTACATCTTAAACTCGTATTTACAATACATTTGGGTGAATACAAAAAATAGAAAAAAAATTTGGTAAAAAATGGTGATAATTCCGCTAAATATAGTTTAAAGTCATTTTTATTGAACTAATCATACTTTTTATATTTTTATCGTTAAGTTCACATTATTTTACATCTAAAACTCGTATTTACAATACATTTGGGTGAATACAAAAAATAGAAAAAAAATTTGGTAAAAAATGGTGATAATTCCGCTAAATATCGTTTAAAGTCATTTGTATTAAACTAATCATACTTTTTATATTTTTAACGTTAAGATCACATTATTTTACATCTAAAACACGTCTTTACAATACTTTTGGGTGAATATAAAACATCGTAAAAAAATTTTGATAAACAGGCGATGAATCCGCTAAATATCGTCTTAAGTCATTTCTATTAAACTAATCATACTTTTTATATTTTTAAATTTAAGATCACATTATTTTACATCTAAAACACGTCTTTACAATACATTTGGGTGAATATAAAACATCGTAAAAAAATTTTGAAAAACAGGTGATGAATCCGCTAAATATCGTCTTAAGTCATTTCTATTAAACTAATCATACTTTTTATATTTTTAACGTTAAGTTCAGATAATTTTACATCCAAAACACGTATTAACAATACATTTGGGTGAATAAAAAAAATAGAAAAAAAATTTGGTGAAAAATGTTGATAATCCCGCTAAATATCGTTTAAAGTCATTTGTATTGAACTAATCATACTTTTTATATTTTTATCGTTAAGTTCACATAATTTTTCATCTAAAACACGTCTTTACAATACATTTGGGTGAATATAAAAGGTCGTAAAAAAATTTTGATAAACAGGTGATGAATCCTCTAAATATCGTCTTTAGTCATTTCTATTAAACTAATCATACTTTTTATATTTTTAACGTTAAGTTCACATTATTTTACATCTAAAACACGTATTTACAATACATTTGGGTGAATACAAAAAATAGAAAAAAAATTTGGGAAAAAATTGGTAAAAAATGGTGATAATTCCGCTAAATATCGTTTAAAGTCATTTCTATTAAACTAATCATACTTTTTATATTTTTAACGTTAAGTTCACATTATTTTACATCTAAAACTCGTATTTACAATACATTTGGGTGAATACAAAAAATAGAAAAAAAATTTGGTAAAAAATGGTGATAATTCCGCTAAATATCGTTTAAAGTCATTTCTATTAAACTAATCATACTTTTTATATTTTTAACGTTAAGATCACATTATTTTACATCTAAAACACGTATTTACAAAACATTTGGGTGAATACAAAAAATAGAAAAAAAATTGGGGAAAAAATTTGGTAAAAAATGGTGATAATTCCGCTAAATATCGTTTAAAGTCATTTGTATTGAACTAATCATACTTTTTATATTTTTATCGTTAAGTTCACATAATTATACATCTAAAACACGTCTTTACAATACATTTGGGTGAATATAAAAGGTCGTAAAAAAATTTTGAAAAACAGGTGATGATTCCGCTAAATATCGTCTTAAGTCATTTCTATTAAACTAATCATACTTTTTATATTTTTAACGTTAAGTTCACATTATTTTACATCTTAAACTCGTATTTACAATACATTTGGGTGAATACAAAAAATAGAAAAAAAATTTGGTAAAAAATGGTGATAATTCCGCTAAATATAGTTTAAAGTCATTTTTATTGAACTAATCATACTTTTTATATTTTTATCGTTAAGTTCACATTATTTTACATCTAAAACTCGTATTTACAATACATTTGGGTGAATACAAAAAATAGAAAAAAAATTTGGTAAAAAATGGTGATAATTCCGCTAAATATCGTTTAAAGTCATTTGTATTAAACTAATCATACTTTTTATATTTTTAACGTTAAGATCACATTATTTTACATCTAAAACACGTCTTTACAATACATTTGGGTGAATATAAAACATCGTAAAAAAATTTTGATAAACAGGCGATGAATCCGCTAAATATCGCCTTAAGTCATTTCTATTAAACTAATCATACTTTTTATATTTTTAAATTTAAGATCACATTATTTTACATCTAAAACACGTCTTTACAATACATTTGGGTGAATATAAAACATCGTAAAAAAATTTTGAAAAACAGGTGATGAATCCGCTAAATATCGTCTTAAGTCATTTCTATTAAACTAATCATACTTTTTATATTTTTAACGTTAAGTTCAGATAATTTTACATCCAAAACACGTATTTACAGTACATTTGGGTGAATAAAAAAAATAGAAAAAAAATTTGGTAAAAAATGGTGATAATCCCGCTAAATATCGTTTAAAGTCATTTGTATTGAACTAATCATACTTTTTATATTTTTATCGTTAAGTTCACATAATTTTTCATCTAAAACACGTCTTTACAATACATTTGGGTGAATATAAAAGGTCGTAAAAAAATTTTGATAAACAGGTGATGAATCCGCTAAATATCGTCTTTAGTCATTTCTATTAAACTAATCATACTTTTTATATTTTTAACGTTAAGTTCACATTATTTTACATCTAAAACACGTATTTACAATACATTTGGGTGAATACAAAAAATAGAAAAAAAATTTGGGAAAAAATTGGTAAAAAATGGTGATAATTCCGCTAAATATCGTTTAAAGTCATTTCTATTAAACTAATCATACTTTTTATATTTTTAACGTTAAGATCACATTATTTTACATCTAAAACACGTATTTACAAAACATTTGGGTGAATACAAAAAATAGAAAAAAAATTGGGGAAAAAATTTGGTAAAAAATGGTGATAATTCCGCTAAATATCGTTTAAAGTCATTTGTATTGAACTAATCATACTTTTTATATTTTTATCGTTAAGTTCACATAATTATACATCTAAAACACGTCTTTACAATACATTTGGGTGAATATAAAACATCGTAAAAAAATTTTGATAAACAGGCGATGAATCCGCTAAATATCGTCTTAAGTCATTTCTATTAAACTAATCATACTTTTTATATTTTTAAATTTAAGATCACATTATTTTACATCTAAAACACGTCTTTACAATACATTTGGGTGAATATAAAAGGTCGTAAAAAAATTTTGAAAAACAGGTGATGATTCCGCTAAATATCGTCTTAAGTCATTTCTATTAAACTAATCATACTTTTTATATTTTTAACGTTAAGTTCACCTTATTTTACATCTTAAACTCGTATTTACAATACATTTGGGTGAATACAAACAATAGAAAAAAAATTTGGTAAAAAATGGTGATAATTCCGCTAAATATAGTTTAAAGTCATTTTTATTGAACTAATCATACTTTTTATATTTTTATCGTTAAGTTCACATTATTTTACATCTAAAACTCGTATTTACAATACATTTGGGTGAATACAAAAAATAGAAAAAAAATTTGGTAAAAAATGGTGATAATTCCGCTAAATATCGTTTAAAGTCATTTGTATTAAACTAATCATACTTTTTATATTTTTAACGTTAAGATCACATTATTTTACATCTAAAACACGTATTTACAATACATTTGGGTGAATACAAAAAATAGAAAAAAAATTGGGGAAAAAATTTGGTAAAAAATGGTGATAATTCCGCTAAATATCGTTTAAAGTCATTTGTATTAAACTAATCATACTTTTTATATTTTTAAATTTAAGATCACATTATTTTACATCTAAAACACGTCTTTACAATACATTTGGGTGAATATAAAACATCGTAAAAAAATTTTGAAAAACAGGTGATGAATCCGCTAAATATCGTCTTAAGTCATTTCTATTAAACTAATCATACTTTTTATATTTTTAACGTTAAGTTCAGATAATTTTACATCCAAAACACGTATTTACAATACATTTGGGTGAATAAAAAAAATAGAAAAAAAATTTGGTAAAAAATGGTGATAATTCCGCTAAATATAGTTTAAAGTCATTTTTATTGAACTAATCATACTTTTTATATTTTTATCGTTAAGTTCACATAATTTTACATCTAAAACACGTCTTTCAATACATTTGGGTGAAAATAAAAGGTCGTAAAAAAATTTTGAAAAACAGGTGATGAATCCGCTAAATATCGTCTTAAGTCATTTCTATTAAACTAATCATACTTTTTATATTTTTAACGTTAAGTTCATATTATTTTACATCTAAAACTCGTATTTACAATACATTTGGGTGATTACAAAAAATAGAAAAAAAATTTGGGAAAAATATTGGTAAAAAATGGTGATAATTCCGCTAAATATCGTTTAAAGTTATTTGTATTGAACTAATCATACTTTTTATATTTTTATCGTTAAGTTCACGTAATTTTACATCTAAAACACGTCTTTACAATACATTTGGGTGAATATAAAAAATCGTAAAAAAATTTTGAAAATCAGGTGATGAATCCGCTAAATATCGTCTTAAGTCATTTCTATTAAACTAATCATACTTTTTATATTTTTAACGTTAAGTTCACATTATTTTACATCTAAAACACGTATTTACAATACATTTGGGTGAATATAAAAAATAGAAAAAAAATTGGGGAAAAAATTTGGTAAAAAATGGTGATAATCCCGCTAAATATCGTTTAAAGTCATTTGTATTGAACTAATCATACTTTTTATATTTTTATCGTTAAGTTCACATAATTTTTCATCTAAAACACGTCTTTACAATACATTTGGGTGAATATAAAAGGTCGTAAAAAAATTTTGATAAACAGGTGATGAATCCGCTAAATATCGTCTTTAGTCATTTCTATTAAACTAATCATACTTTTTATATTTTTAACGTTAAGTTCACATTAATTTACATCTAAAACACGTATTTACAATACATTTGGGTGAATACAAAAAATAGAAAAAAAATTTGGGAAAAAATTGGTAAAAAATGGTGATAATTCCGCTAAATATCGTTTAAAGTCATTTCTATTAAACTAATCATACTTTTTATATTTTTAACGTTAAGTTCAGATAATTTTACATCTAAAACACGTATTTACAATACATTTGGGTGAATACAAAAAATAGAAAAAAAATTGGGGAAAAAATTTGGTAAAAAATGGTGATGATTCCGATAAATATCGTTTAAAGTCATTTCTATTAAACTAATCATACTTTTTATATTTTTATCGTTAAGTTCACATAATTTTACATCTAAAACACGTCTTTACAATACATTTGGGTGAAGATAAAAGGTCGTAAAAAAATTTTGAAAAACAGGTGATGAATCCGCTAAATATCGTCTTAGGTCATTTCTATTAAACTAATCATACTTTTTATATTTTTAACGTTAAGTTCATATTATTTTACATCTAAAACTCGTATTTACAATACATTTGGGTGATTACAAAAAATAGAAAAAAAATTTGGGAAAAATATTGGTAAAAAATGGTGATAATTCCGCTAAATATCGTTTAAAGTTATTTGTATTGAACTAATCATACTTTTTATATTTTTATCGTTAAGTTCACGTAATTTTACATCTAAAACACGTCTTTGCAATACATTTGGGTGAATATAAAAAATCGTAAAAAAATTTTGAAAATCAGGTGATGAATCCGCTAAATATCGTCTTAAGTCATTTCTATTAAACTAATCATACTTTTTATATTTTTAACGTTAAGTTCATATTATTTTACATCTAAAACTCGTATTTACAATACATTTGGGTGATTACAAAAAATAGAAAAAAAATTTGGGAAAAATATTGGTAAAAAATGGTGATAATTCCGCTAAATATCGTTTAAAGTTATTTGTATTGAACTAATCATACTTTTTATATTTTTATCGTTAAGTTCACGTAATTTTACATCTAAAACACGTCTTTACAATACATTTGGGTGAATATAAAAAATCGTAAAAAAATTTTGAAAATCAGGTGATGAATCCGCTAAATATCGTCTTAAGTCATTTCTATTAAACTAATCATACTTTTTATATTTTTAACGTTAAGTTCACATTATTTTACATCTAAAACACGTATTTACAATACATTTGGGTGAATATAAAAAATAGAAAAAAAATTGGGGAAAAAATTTGGTAAAAAATGGTGATAATCCCGCTAAATATCGTTTAAAGTCATTTGTATTGAACTAATCATACTTTTTATATTTTTATCGTTAAGTTCACATAATTTTTCATCTAAAACACGTCTTTACAATACATTTGGGTGAATATAAAAGGTCGTAAAAAAATTTTGATAAACAGGTGATGAATCCGCTAAATATCGTCTTTAGTCATTTCTATTAAACTAATCATACTTTTTATATTTTTAACGTTAAGTTCACATTAATTTACATCTAAAACACGTATTTACAATACATTTGGGTGAATACAAAAATTTGGGAAAAAATTGGTAAAAAATGGTGATAATTCCGCTAAATATCGTTTAAAGTCATTTCTATTAAACTAATCATACTTTTTATATTTTTAACGTTAAGTTCAGATAATTTTACATCTAAAACACGTATTTACAATACATTTGGGTGAATACAAAAAATAGAAAAAAAATTGGGGAAAAAATTTGGTAAAAAATGGTGATGATTCCGATAAATATCGTTTAAAGTCATTTCTATTAAACTAATCATACTTTTTATATTTTTATCGTTAAGTTCACATAATTTTACATCTAAAACACGTCTTTACAATACATTTGGGTGAAGATAAAAGGTCGTAAAAAAATTTTGAAAAACAGGTGATGAATCCGCTAAATATCGTCTTAGGTCATTTCTATTAAACTAATCATACTTTTTATATTTTTAACGTTAAGTTCATATTATTTTACATCTAAAACTCGTATTTACAATACATTTGGGTGATTACAAAAAATAGAAAAAAAATTTGGGAAAAATATTGGTAAAAAATGGTGATAATTCCGCTAAATATCGTTTAAAGTTATTTGTATTGAACTAATCATACTTTTTATATTTTTATCGTTAAGTTCACGTAATTTTACATCTAAAACACGTCTTTGCAATACATTTGGGTGAATATAAAAAATCGTAAAAAAATTTTGAAAATCAGGTGATGAATCCGCTAAATATCGTCTTAAGTCATTTCTATTAAACTAATCATACTTTTTATATTTTTAACGTTAAGTTCAGATAATTTTACATCTAAAACTCGTATTTACAATACATTTGGGTGAATATAAAAAATAGAAAAAAAATTGGGGAAAAAATTTGGTAAAAAATGGTGATAATCCCGCTAAATATCGTTTAAAGTAATTTGTATTGAACTAATCATACTTTTTATATTTTTATCGTTAAGTTCACATAATTTTTCATCTAAAACACGTCTTTACAATACATTTGGGTGAATATAAAAGGTCGTAAAAAAATTTTGATAAACAGGTGATGAATCCGCTAAATATCGTCTTTAGTCATTTCTATTAAACTAATCATACTTTTTATATTTTTAACGTTAAGTTCACATTATTTTACATCTAAAACACGTATTTACAATACATTTGGGTGAATACAAAAAATAGAAAAAAAATTTGGGAAAAAATTGGTAAAAAATGGTGATAATTCCGCTAAATATCGTTTAAAGTTATTTCTATTAAACTAATCATACTTTTTATATTTTTAACGTTAAGTTCAGATAATTTTACATCTAAAACACATATTTACAATACATTTGGGTGAATACAAAAAATAGAAAAAAAATTTGGGAAAAAATTGGTAAAAAATGCTGATGATTCCGCTAAATATCGTTTAAAGTCATTTCTATTAAACTAATCATACTTTTTATATTTTTAACGTTAAGTTCATATTATTTTACATCTAAAACTCGTATTTACAATACATTTGGGTGAATACAAAAAATAGAAAAAAAATTTGGGAAAAATATTGGTAAAAAATGGTGATAATTCCGCTAAATATCGTTTAAAGTTATTTGTATTGAACTAATCATACTTTTTATATTTTTATCGTTAAGTTCACGTAATTTTACATCTAAAACACGTCTTTACAATACATTTGGGTGAATATAAAAAATCGTAAAAAAATTTTGAAAATCAGGTGATGAATCCGCTAAATATCGTCTTAAGTCATTTCTATTAAACTAATCATACTTTTTATATTTTTAACGTTAAGTTCAGATAATTTTACATCCAAAACACGTATTTACAATACATTTGGGTGAATAAAAAAAATAGAATAAAAATTTGGTAAAAAATGGTGATAATTCCGCTAAATATAGTTTAAAGTCATTTTTATTGAACTAATCATACTTTTTATATTTTTATCGTTAAGTTCACATAATTTTACATCTAAAACACGTCTTTCAATACATTTGGGTGAATATAAAAGGTCGTAAAAAAATTTTGAAAAACAGGTGATGAATCCGCTAAATATCGTCTTAAGTCATTTCTATTAAACTAATCATACTTTTTATATTTTTAACGTTAAGTTCAGATAATTTTACATCTAAAACTCGTATTTACAATACATTTGGGTGAATATAAAAAATAGAAAAAAAATTGGGGAAAAAATTTGGTAAAAAATGGTGATAATCCCGCTAAATATCGTTTAAAGTAATTTGTATTGAACTAATCATACTTTTTATATTTTTATCGTTAAGTTCACATAATTTTTCATCTAAAACACGTCTTTACAATACATTTGGGTGAATATAAAAGGTCGTAAAAAAATTTTGATAAACAGGTGATGAATCCGCTAAATATCGTCTCTAGTCATTTCTATTAAACTAATCATACTTTTTATATTTTTAACGTTAAGTTCACATTATTTTACATCTAAAACACGTATTTACAATACATTTGGGTGAATACAAAAAATAGAAAAAAAATTTGGGAAAAAATTGGTAAAAAATGCTGATGATTCCGCTAAATATCGTTTAAAGTCATTTCTATTAAACTAATCATACTTTTTATATTTTTAACGTTAAGTTCATATTATTTTACATCTAAAACTCGTATTTACAATACATTTGGGTGAATACAAAAAATAGAAAAAAAATTTGGGAAAAATATTGGTAAAAAATGGTGATAATTCCGCTAAATATCGTTTAAAGTTATTTGTATTGAACTAATCATACTTTTTATATTTTTATCGTTAAGTTCACGTAATTTTACATCTAAAACACGTCTTTACAATACATTTGGGTGAATATAAAAAATCGTAAAAAAATTTTGAAAATCAGGTGATGAATCCGCTAAATATCGTCTTAAGTCATTTCTATTAAACTAATCATACTTTTTATATTTTTAACGTTAAGTTCAGATAATTTTACATCCAAAACACGTATTTACAATACATTTGGGTGAATAAAAAAAATAGAATAAAAATTTGGTAAAAAATGGTGATAATTCCGCTAAATATAGTTTAAAGTCATTTTTATTGAACTAATCATACTTTTTATATTTTTATCGTTAAGTTCACATAATTTTACATCTAAAACACGTCTTTCAATACATTTGGGTGAATATAAAAGGTCGTAAAAAAATTTTGAAAAACAGGTGATGAATCCGCTAAATATCGTCTTAAGTCATTTCTATTAAACTAATCATACTTTTTATATTTTTAACGTTAAGTTCATATTATTTTACATCTAAAACTCGTATTTACAATACATTTGGGTGAATACAAAAAATAGAAAAAAAATTTGGGAAAAATATTGGTAAAAAATGGTGATAATTCCGCTAAATATCGTTTAAAGTTATTTGTATTGAACTAATCATACTTTTTATATTTTTATCGTTAAGTTCACATAATTTTACATCTAAAACACGTCTTTCAATACATTTGGGTGAATATAAAAGGTCGTAAAAAAATTTTGAAAAACAGGTGATGAATCCGCTAAATATCGTCTTAAGTCATTTCTATTAAACTAATCATACTTTTTATATTTTTAACGTTAAGTTCATATTATTTTACATCTAAAACTCGTATTTACAATACATTTGGGTGAATACAAAAAATAGAAAAAAAATTTGGGAAAAATATTGGTAAAAAATGGTGATAATTCCGCTAAATATCGTTTAAAGTTATTTGTATTGAACTAATCATACTTTTTATATTTTTATCGTTAAGTTCACGTAATTTTACATCTAAAACACGTCTTTACAATACATTTGGGTGAATATAAAAAATCGTAAAAAAATTTTGAAAATCAGGTGATGAATCCGCTAAATATCGTCTTAAGTCATTTCTATTAATCTAATCATACTTTTTATATTTTTAACGTTAAGTTCACATTATTTTACATCTAAAACACGTATTTACAATACATTTGGGTGAATATAAAAAATAGAAAAAAAATTGGGGAAAAAATTTGGTAAAAAATGGTGATAATCCCGCTAAATATCGTTTAAAGTCATTTCTATTAAACTAATCATACTTTTTATATTTTTAACGTTAAGTTCACATTATTTTACATCTAAAACTCGTATTTACAATACATTTGGGTGAATACAAAAAATAGAAAAAAAATTGGGGAAAAAATTTGGTAAAAAATGGTGATAATTCCGCTAAATATCGTTTAAAGTCATTTGTATTGAACTAATCATACTTTTTATATTTTTATCGTTAAGTTCACATAATTATACATCTAAAACACGTCTTTACAATACATTTGGGTGAATATAAAAGGTCGTAAAAAATTTTTGAAAAACAGGTGATGATTCCGCTAAATATCGTCTTAAGTCATTTCTATTAAACTAATCATACTTTTTATATTTTTAACGTTAAGTTCACATTATTTTACATCTAAAACTCGTATTTACAATACATTTGGGTGAATACAAAAAATAGAAAAAAAATTTGGTAAAAAATGGTGATAATTCCGCTAAATATCGTTTAAAGTCATTTCTATTAAACTAATCATACTTTTTATATTTTTATCGTTAAGTTCACATAATTTTACATCTAAAACACGTCTTTACAATACATTTGGGTGAAGATAAAAGGTCGTAAAAAAATTTTGAAAAACAGGTGATGAATCCGCTAAATATCGTCTTAGGTCATTTCTATTAAACTAATCATACTTTTTATATTTTTAACGTTAAGTTCACATTATTTTACATCTAAGACACGTATTTACAATACATTTGGGTGAATATAAAAGATCGTAAAAAAATTTTGAAAAACAGGTGATGAATCCGCTAAATATCGTCTTAGGTCATTTCTATTAAACTAATCATACTTTTTATATTTTTAACGTTAAGTTCACATTATTTTACATCTAAAACACGTATTTACAATACATTTGGGTGAATATAAAACGTTGTAAAAAAATTTTGATAAACAGGCGATGAATCCGCTAAATATCGTCTTAAGTCATTTCTATTAAACTAATCATACTTTTTATATTTTTAACGTTAAGTTCAGATAATTTTACATCTAAAACTCGTATTTACAATACATTTGGGTGAATATAAAAAATAGAAAAAAAATTGGGGAAAAAATTTGGTAAAAAATGGTGATAATCCCGCTAAATATCGTTTAAAGTAATTTGTATTGAACTAATCATACTTTTTATATTTTTATCGTTAAGTTCACATAATTTTTCATCTAAAACACGTCTTTACAATACATTTGGGTGAATATAAAAGGTCGTAAAAAAATTTTGATAAACAGGTGATGAATCCGCTAAATATCGTCTTTAGTCATTTCTATTAAACTAATCATACTTTATATATTTTTAACGTTAAGTTCACATTATTTTACATCTAAAACACGTATTTACAATACATTTGGGTGAATACAAAAAATAGAAAAAAAATTTGGGAAAAAATTGGTAAAAAATGGTGATAATTCCGCTAAATATCGTTTAAAGTCATTTCTATTAAACTAATCATACTTTTTATATTTTTAACGTTAAGTTCAGATAATTTTACATCTAAAACACATATTTACAATACATTTGGGTGAATACAAAAAATAGAAAAAAAATTTGGGAAAAAATTGGTAAAAAATGGTGATGATTCCGCTAAATATCGTTTAAAGTCATTTCTATTAAACTAATCATACTTTTTATATTTTTAACGTTAAGTTCATATTATTTTACATCTAAAACTCGTATTTACAATACATTTGGGTGAATACAAAAAATAGAAAAAAAATTTGGGAAAAATATTGGTAAAAAATGGTGATAATTCCGCTAAATATCGTTTAAAGTTATTTGTATTGAACTAATCATACTTTTTATATTTTTATCGTTAAGTTCACGTAATTTTACATCTAAAACACGTCTTTACAATACATTTGGGTGAATATAAAAAATCGTAAAAAAATTTTGAAAATCAGGTGATGAATCCGCTAAATATCGTCTTAAGTCATTTCTATTAAACTAATCATACTTTTTATATTTTTAACGTTAAGTTCAGATAATTTTACATCCAAAACACGTATTTACAATACATTTGGGTGAATAAAAAAAATAGAATAAAAATTTGGTAAAAAATGGTGATAATTCCGCTAAATATAGTTTAAAGTCATTTTTATTGAACTAATCATACTTTTTATATTTTTATCGTTAAGTTCACATAATTTTACATCTAAAACACGTCTTTCAATACATTTGGGTGAATATAAAAGGTCGTAAAAAAATTTTGAAAAACAGGTGATGAATCCGCTAAATATCGTCTTAAGTCATTTCTATTAAACTAATCATACTTTTTATATTTTTAACGTTAATTTCATATTATTTTACATCTAAAACTCGTATTTACAATACATTTGGGTGAATACAAAAAATAGAAAAAAAATTTGGGAAAAATATTGGTAAAAAATGGTGATAATTCCGCTAAATATCGTTTAAAGTTATTTGTATTGAACTAATCATACTTTTTATATTTTTATCGTTAAGTTCACGTAATTTTACATCTAAAACACGTCTTTACAATACATTTGGGTGAATATAAAAAATCGTAAAAAAATTTTGAAAATCAGGTGATGAATCCGCTAAATATCGTCTTAAGTCATTTCTATTAATCTAATCATACTTTTTATATTTTTAACGTTAAGTTCACATTATTTTACATCTAAAACACGTATTTACAATACATTTGGGTGAATATAAAAAATAGAAAAAAAATTGGGGAAAAAATTTGGTAAAAAATGGTGATAATCCCGCTAAATATCGTTTAAAGTCATTTGTATTGAACTAATCATACTTTTTATATTTTTATCGTTAAGTTCACATAATTTTACATCTAAAACACGTCTTTACAATACATTTGGGTGAATATAAAAGGTCGTAAAAAAATTTTGAAAAACAGGTGATGAATCCGCTAAATATCGTCTTAGGTCATTTCTATTAAACTAATCATACTTTTTATATTTTTAACGTTAAGTTCACATTATTTTACATCTAAAACACGTATTTACAATACATTTGGGTGAATATAAAACGTTGTAAAAAAATTTTGAAAAACAGGCGATGAATCCGCTAAATATCGTCTTAAGTCATTTCTATTAAACTAATCATACTTTTTATATTTTTAACGTTAAGTTCAGATAATTTTACATCTAAAACTCGTATTTACAATACATTTGGGTGAATACAAAAATTAGAAAAAAAATTGGGGAAAAAATTTGGTAAAAAATGGTGATAATTCCGCTAAATATCGTTTAATGTCATTTGTATTGAACTAATCATACTTTTTATATTTTTATCGTTAAGTTCACATAATTTTACATCTAAAACACGTCTTTACAATACATTTGGGTGAATATAAAAGGACGTAAAAAAATTTTGAAAAACAGGCGATGAATCCGCTAAATATCGTCTTAAGTCATTTCTATTAAACTAATCATACTTTTTATATTTTTATCGTTAAGTTCACATAATTTTACATCTAAAACACGTCTTTACAATACATTTGGGTGAATATAAAAGGACGTAAAAAAATTTTGAAAAACAGGCGATGAATCCGCTAAATATCGTCTTAAGTCATTTCTATTAAACTAATCATACTTTTTATATTTTTAACGTTAAGTTCATATTATTTTACATCTAAAACTCGTATTTACAATACATTTGGGTGAATACAAAAAATAGAAAAAAAATTTGGGAAAAATATTGGTAAAAAATGGTGATAATTCCGCTAAATATCGTTTAAAGTTATTTGTATTGAACTAATCATACTTTTTATATTTTTATCGTTAAGTTCACGTAATTTTACATCTAAAACACGTCTTTACAATACATTTGGGTGAATATAAAAAATCGTAAAAAAATTTTGAAAATCAGGTGATGAATCCGCTAAATATCGTCTTAAGTCATTTCTATTAAACTAATCATACTTTTTATATTTTTAACGTTAAGTTCAGATAATTTTACATCCAAAACACGTATTTACAATACATTTGGGTGAATAAAAAAAATAGAATAAAAATTTGGTAAAAAATGGTGATAATTCCGCTAAATATAGTTTAAAGTCATTTTTATTGAACTAATCATACTTTTTATATTTTTATCGTTAAGTTCACATAATTTTACATCTAAAACACGTCTTTCAATACATTTGGGTGAATATAAAAGGTCGTAAAAAAATTTTGAAAAACAGGTGATGAATCCGCTAAATATCGTCTTAAGTCATTTCTATTAAACTAATCATACTTTTTATATTTTTAACGTTAATTTCATATTATTTTACATCTAAAACTCGTATTTACAATACATTTGGGTGAATACAAAAAATAGAAAAAAAATTTGGGAAAAATATTGGTAAAAAATGGTGATAATTCCGCTAAATATCGTTTAAAGTTATTTGTATTGAACTAATCATACTTTTTATATTTTTATCGTTAAGTTCACGTAATTTTACATCTAAAACACGTCTTTACAATACATTTGGGTGAATATAAAAAATCGTAAAAAAATTTTGAAAATCAGGTGATGAATCCGCTAAATATCGTCTTAAGTCATTTCTATTAATCTAATCATACTTTTTATATTTTTAACGTTAAGTTCACATTATTTTACATCTAAAACACGTATTTACAATACATTTGGGTGAATATAAAAAATAGAAAAAAAATTGGGGAAAAAATTTGGTAAAAAATGGTGATAATCCCGCTAAATATCGTTTAAAGACATTTGTATTGAACTAATCATACTTTTTATATTTTTATCGTTAAGTTCACATAATTTTACATCTAAAACACGTCTTTACAATACATTTGGGTGAATATAAAAGGTCGTAAAAAAATTTTGAAAAACAGGTGATGAATCCGCTAAATATCGTCTTAGGTCATTTCTATTAAACTAATCATACTTTTTATATTTTTAACGTTAAGTTCACATTATTTTACATCTAAAACACGTATTTACAATACATTTGGGTGAATATAAAACGTTGTAAAAAAATTTTGAAAAACAGGCGATGAATCCGCTAAATATCGTCTTAAGTCATTTCTATTAAACTAATCATACTTTTTATATTTTTAACGTTAAGTTCAGATAATTTTACATCTAAAACTCGTATTTACAATACATTTGGGTGAATACAAAAAATAGAAAAAAAATTGGGGAAAAAATTTGGTAAAAAATGGTGATAATTCCGCTAAATATCGTTTAATGTCATTT
Organism: Diuraphis noxia; assembly: GCF_037042655.1. Lineage (NCBI taxonomy): Eukaryota > Metazoa > Arthropoda > Insecta > Hemiptera > Aphididae > Diuraphis > Diuraphis noxia. The sequence goes on from NW_028301711.1 coordinate 4,401,460, forward strand.
GTATTGAACTAATCATACTTTTTATATTTTTATCGTTAAGTTCACATAATTTTACATCTAAAACACGTCTTTACAATACATTTGGGTGAATATAAAAGGACGTAAAAAAATTTTGAAAAACAGGCGATGAATCCGCTAAATATCGTCTTAAGTCATTTCTATTAAACTAATCATACTTTTTATATTTTTATCGTTAAGTTCACATAATTTTACATCTAAAACACGTCTTTACAATACATTTGGGTGAATATAAAAGGACGTAAAAAAATTTTGAAAAACAGGCGATGAATCCGCTAAATATCGTCTTAAGTCATTTCTATTAAACTAATCATACTTTTTATATTTTTATCGTTAAGTTCACATAATTTTACATCTAAAACACCTCTTTACAATACATTTGGGTGAATATAAAAGGTCGTAAAAAAATTTTGAAAAACAGGCGATGAATCCGCTAAATATCGTTTAAAGTCATTTCTATTAAACTAATCATACTTTTTATATTTTTAACGTTAAGTTCAGATAATTTTACATCCAAAACACGTATTTACAATACATTTGGGTGAATAAAAAAAATAGAATAAAAATTTGGTAAAAAATGGTGATAATTCCGCTAAATATAGTTTAAAGTCATTTTTATTGAACTAATCATACTTTTTATATTTTTATCGTTAAGTTCACATAATTTTACATCTAAAACACGTCTTTCAATACATTTGGGTGAATATAAAAGGTCGTAAAAAAATTTTGAAAAACAGGTGATGAATCCGCTAAATATCGTCTTAAGTCATTTCTATTAAACTAATCATACTTTTTATATTTTTAACGTTAATTTCATATTATTTTACATCTAAAACTCGTATTTACAATACATTTGGGTGAATACAAAAAATAGAAAAAAAATTTGGGAAAAATATTGGTAAAAAATGGTGATAATTCCGCTAAATATCGTTTAAAGTTATTTGTATTGAACTAATCATACTTTTTATATTTTTATCGTTAAGTTCACGTAATTTTACATCTAAAACACGTCTTTACAATACATTTGGGTGAATATAAAAAATCGTAAAAAAATTTTGAAAATCAGGTGATGAATCCGCTAAATATCGTCTTAAGTCATTTCTATTAATCTAATCATACTTTTTATATTTTTAACGTTAAGTTCACATTATTTTACATCTAAAACACGTATTTACAATACATTTGGGTGAATATAAAAAATAGAAAAAAAATTGGGGAAAAAATTTGGTAAAAAATGGTGATAATCCCGCTAAATATCGTTTAAAGTCATTTGTATTGAACTAATCATACTTTTTATATTTTTATCGTTAAGTTCACATAATTTTACATCTAAAACACGTCTTTACAATACATTTGGGTGAATATAAAAGGTCGTAAAAAAATTTTGAAAAACAGGTGATGAATCCGCTAAATATCGTCTTAGGTCATTTCTATTAAACTAATCATACTTTTTATATTTTTAACGTTAAGTTCACATTATTTTACATCTAAAACACGTATTTACAATACATTTGGGTGAATATAAAACGTTGTAAAAAAATTTTGAAAAACAGGCGATGAATCCGCTAAATATCGTCTTAAGTCATTTCTACTAAACTAATCATACTTTTTATATTTTTAACGTTAAGTTCAGATAATTTTACATCTAAAACTCGTATTTACAATACATTTGGGTGAATACAAAAAATAGAAAAAAAATTGGGGAAAAAATTTGGTAAAAAATGGTGATAATTCCGCTAAATATCGTTTAATGTCATTTGTATTGAACTAATCATACTTTTTATATTTTTATCGTTAAGTTCACATAATTTTACATCTAAAACACGTCTTTACAATACATTTGGGTGAATATAAAAGGACGTAAAAAAATTTTGAAAAACAGGCGATGAATCCGCTAAATATCGTCTTAAGTCATTTCTATTAAACTAATCATACTTTTTATATTTTTATCGTTAAGTTCACATAATTTTACATCTAAAACACGTCTTTACAATACATTTGGGTGAATATAAAAGGACGTAAAAAAATTTTGAAAAACAGGCGATGAATCCGCTAAATATCGTCTTAAGTCATTTCTATTAAACTAATCATACTTTTTATATTTTTATCGTTAAGTTCACATAATTTTACATCTAAAACACCTCTTTACAATACATTTGGGTGAATATAAAAGGTCGTAAAAAAATTTTGAAAAACAGGCGATGAATCCGCTAAATATCGTTTAAAGTCATTTCTATTAAACTAATCATACTTTTTATATTTTTAACGTTAAGTTCAGATAATTTTACATCCAAAACACGTATTTACAATACATTTGGGTGAATAAAAAAAATAGAATAAAAATTTGGTAAAAAATGGTGATAATTCCGCTAAATATAGTTTAAAGTCATTTTTATTGAACTAATCATACTTTTTATATTTTTATCGTTAAGTTCACATAATTTTACATCTAAAACACGTCTTTCAATACATTTGGGTGAATATAAAAGGTCGTAAAAAAATTTTGAAAAACAGGTGATGAATCCGCTAAATATCGTCTTAAGTCATTTCTATTAAACTAATCATACTTTTTATATTTTTAACGTTAATTTCATATTATTTTACATCTAAAACTCGTATTTACAATACATTTGGGTGAATACAAAAAATAGAAAAAAAATTTGGGAAAAATATTGGTAAAAAATGGTGATAATTCCGCTAAATATCGTTTAAAGTTATTTGTATTGAACTAATCATACTTTTTATATTTTTATCGTTAAGTTCACGTAATTTTACATCTAAAACACGTCTTTACAATACATTTGGGTGAATATAAAAAATCGTAAAAAAATTTTGAAAATCAGGTGATGAATCCGCTAAATATCGTCTTAAGTCATTTCTATTAATCTAATCATACTTTTTATATTTTTAACGTTAAGTTCACATTATTTTACATCTAAAACACGTATTTACAATACATTTGGGTGAATATAAAAAATAGAAAAAAAATTGGGGAAAAAATTTGGTAAAAAATGGTGATAATCCCGCTAAATATCGTTTAAAGTCATTTGTATTGAACTAATCATACTTTTTATATTTTTATCGTTAAGTTCACATAATTTTACATCTAAAACAAGTCTTTACAATACATTTGGGTGAATATAAAAGGTCGTAAAAAAATTTTGAAAAACAGGTGATGAATCCGCTAAATATCGTCTTAGGTCATTTCTATTAAACTAATCATACTTTTTATATTTTTAACGTTAAGTTCACATTATTTTACATCTAAAACACGTATTTACAATACATTTGGGTGAATATAAAACGTTGTAAAAAAATTTTGAAAAACAGGCGATGAATCCGCTAAATATCGTCTTAAGTCATTTCTATTAAACTAATCATACTTTTTATATTTTTAACGTTAAGTTCAGATAATTTTACATCTAAAACTCGTATTTACAATACATTTGGGTGAATACAAAAAATAGAAAAAAAATTGGGGAAAAAATTTGGTAAAAAATGGTGATAATTCCGCTAAATATCGTTTAATGTCATTTGTATTGAACTAATCATACTTTTTATATTTTTATCGTTAAGTTCACATAATTTTACATCTAAAACACGTCTTTACAATACATTTGGGTGAATATAAAAGGACGTAAAAAAATTTTGAAAAACAGGCGATGAATCCGCTAAATATCGTCTTAAGTCATTTCTATTAAACTAATCATACTTTTTATATTTTTATCGTTAAGTTCACATAATTTTACATCTAAAACACGTCTTTACAATACATTTGGGTGAATATAAAAGGACGTAAAAAAATTTTGAAAAACAGGCGATGAATCCGCTAAATATCGTCTTAAGTCATTTCTATTAAACTAATCATACTTTTTATATTTTTATCGTTAAGTTCACATAATTTTACATCTAAAACACCTCTTTACAATACATTTGGGTGAATATAAAAGGTCGTAAAAAAATTTTGAAAAACAGGCGATGAATCCGCTAAATATCGTTTAAAGTCATTTCTATTAAACTAATCATACTTTTTATATTTTTAACGTTAAGTTCAGATAATTTTACATCCAAAACACGTATTTACAATACATTTGGGTGAATAAAAAAAATAGAATAAAAATTTGGTAAAAAATGGTGATAATTCCGCTAAATATAGTTTAAAGTCATTTTTATTGAACTAATCATACTTTTTATATTTTTATCGTTAAGTTCACATAATTTTACATCTAAAACACGTCTTTCAATACATTTGGGTGAATATAAAAGGTCGTAAAAAAATTTTGAAAAACAGGTGATGAATCCGCTAAATATCGTCTTAAGTCATTTCTATTAAACTAATCATACTTTTTATATTTTTAACGTTAAGTTCATATTATTTTACATCTAAAACTCGTATTTACAATACATTTGGGTGATTACAAAAAATAGAAAAAAAATTTGGGAAAAATATTGGTAAAAAATGGTGATAATTCCGCTAAATATCGTTTAAAGTTATTTGTATTGAACTAATCATACTTTTTATATTTTTATCGTTAAGTTCACGTAATTTTACATCTAAAACACGTCTTTACAATACATTTGGGTGAATATAAAAAATCGTAAAAAAATTTTGAAAAACAGGCGATGAATCCGCTAAATATCGTCTTAAGTCATTTCTATTAAACTAATCATACTTTTTATATTTTTAACGTTAAGTTCAGATAATTTTACATCTAAAACTCGTATTTACAATACATTTGGGTGAATACAAAAAATAGAAAAAAAATTGGGGAAAAAATTTGGTAAAAAATGGTGATAATTCCGCTAAATATCGTTTAATGTCATTTGTATTGAACTAATCATACTTTTTATATTTTTATCGTTAAGTTCACATAATTTTACATCTAAAACACGTCTTTACAATACATTTGGGTGAATATAAAAGGACGTAAAAAAATTTTGAAAAACAGGCGATGAATCCGCTAAATATCGTCTTAAGTCATTTCTATTAAACTAATCATACTTTTTATATTTTTATCGTTAAGTTCACATAATTTTACATCTAAAACACGTCTTTACAATACATTTGGGTGAATATAAAAGGACGTAAAAAAATTTTGAAAAACAGGCGATGAATCCGCTAAATATCGTCTTAAGTCATTTCTATTAAACTAATCATACTTTTTATATTTTTATCGTTAAGTTCACATAATTTTACATCTAAAACACCTCTTTACAATACATTTGGGTGAATATAAAAGGTCGTAAAAAAATTTTGAAAAACAGGCGATGAATCCGCTAAATATCGTTTAAAGTCATTTCTATTAAACTAATCATACTTTTTATATTTTTAACGTTAAGTTCAGATAATTTTACATCTAAAACACATATTTACAATACATTTGGGTGAATACAAAAAATAGAAAAAAAATTTGGGAAAAAATTGGTAAAAAATGGTGATGATTCCGCTAAATATCGTTTAAAGTCATTTCTATTAAACTAATCATACTTTTTATATTTTTAACGTTAAGTTCATATTATTTTACATCTAAAACTCGTATTTACAATACATTTGGGTGAATACAAAAAATAGAAAAAAAATTTGGGAAAAATATTGGTAAAAAATGGTGATAATTCCGCTAAATATCGTTTAAAGTTATTTGTATTGAACTAATCATACTTTTTATATTTTTATCGTTAAGTTCACGTAATTTTACATCTAAAACACGTCTTTACAATACATTTGGGTGAATATAAAAAATCGTAAAAAAATTTTGAAAATCAGGTGATGAATCCGCTAAATATCGTCTTAAGTCATTTCTATTAAACTAATCATACTTTTTATATTTTTAACGTTAAGTTCAGATAATTTTACATCCAAAACACGTATTTACAATACATTTGGGTGAATAAAAAAAATAGAATAAAAATTTGGTAAAAAATGGTGATAATTCCGCTAAATATAGTTTAAAGTCATTTTTATTGAACTAATCATACTTTTTATATTTTTATCGTTAAGTTCACATAATTTTACATCTAAAACCGTCTTTCAATACATTTGGGTGAATATAAAAGGTCGTAAAAAAATTTTGAAAAACAGGTGATGAATCCGCTAAATATCGTCTTAAGTCATTTCTATTAAACTAATCATACTTTTTATATTTTTAACGTTAAGTTCATATTATTTTACATCTAAAACTCGTATTTACAATACATTTGGGTGAATACAAAAAATAGAAAAAAAATTTGGGAAAAATATTGGTAAAAAATGGTGATAATTCCGCTAAATATCGTTTAAAGTTATTTGTATTGAACTAATCATACTTTTTATATTTTTATCGTTAAGTTCACGTAATTTTACATCTAAAACACGTCTTTACAATACATTTGGGTGAATATAAAAAATCGTAAAAAAATTTTGAAAATCAGGTGATGAATCCGCTAAATATCGTCTTAAGTCATTTCTATTAATCTAATCATACTTTTTATATTTTTAACGTTAAGTTCAGATAATTTTACATCTAAAACACATATTTACAATACATTTGGGTGAATACAAAAAATAGAAAAAAAATTGGGGAAAAAATTTGGTAAAAAATGGTGATAATTCCGCTAAATATCGTTTAATGTCATTTGTATTGAACTAATCATACTTTTTATATTTTTAACGTTAAGTTCAGATAATTTTACATCTAAAACACATATTTACAATACATTTGGGTGAATACAAAAAATAGAAAAAAAATTTGGGAAAAAATTGGTAAAAAATGGTGATGATTCCGCTAAATATCGTTTAAAGTCATTTCTATTAAACTAATCATACTTTTTATATTTTTAACGTTAAGTTCATATTATTTTACATCTAAAACTCGTATTTACAATACATTTGGGTGAATACAAAAAATAGAAAAAAAATTTGGGAAAAATATTGGTAAAAAATGGTGATAATTCCGCTAAATATCGTTTAAAGTTATTTGTATTGAACTAATCATACTTTTTATATTTTTATCGTTAAGTTCACGTAATTTTACAACTAAAACACGTCTTTACAATACATTTGGGTGAATATAAAAAATCGTAAAAAAATTTTGAAAATCAGGTGATGAATCCGCTAAATATCGTCTTAAGTCATTTCTATTAAACTAATCATACTTTTTATATTTTTAACGTTAAGTTCAGATAATTTTACATCCAAAACACGTATTTACAATACATTTGGGTGAATAAAAAATATAGAATAAAAATTTGGTAAAAAATGGTGATAATTCCGCTAAATATAGTTTAAAGTCATTTTTATTGAACTAATCATACTTTTTATATTTTTATCGTTAAGTTCACATAATTTTACATCTAAAACACGTCTTTCAATACATTTGGGTGAATATAAAAGGTCGTAAAAAAATTTTGAAAAACAGGTGATGAATCCGCTAAATATCGTCTTAAGTCATTTCTATTAAACTAATCATACTTTTTATATTTTTAACGTTAAGTTCATATTATTTTACATCTAAAACTCGTATTTACAATACATTTGGGTGAATACAAAAAATAGAAAAAAAATTTGGGAAAAATATTGGTAAAAAATGGTGATAATTCCGCTAAATATCGTTTAAAGTTATTTGTATTGAACTAATCATACTTTTTATATTTTTATCGTTAAGTTCACGTAATTTTACATCTAAAACACGTCTTTACAATACATTTGGGTGAATATAAAAAATCGTAAAAAAATTTTGAAAATCAGGTGATGAATCCGCTAAATATCGTCTTAAGTCATTTCTATTAATCTAATCATACTTTTTATATTTTTAACGTTAAGTTCAGATAATTTTACATCTAAAACACATATTTACAATACATTTGGGTGAATACAAAAAATAGAAAAAAAATTGGGGAAAAAATTTGGTAAAAAATGGTGATAATTCCGCTAAATATCGTTTAATGTCATTTGTATTGAACTAATCATACTTTTTATATTTTTAACGTTAAGTTCAGATAATTTTACATCTAAAACACATATTTACAATACATTTGGGTGAATACAAAAAATAGAAAAAAAATTTGGGAAAAAATTGGTAAAAAATGGTGATGATTCCGCTAAATATCGTTTAAAGTCATTTCTATTAAACTAATCATACTTTTTATATTTTTAACGTTAAGTTCATATTATTTTACATCTAAAACTCGTATTTACAATACATTTGGGTGAATACAAAAAATAGAAAAAAAATTTGGGAAAAATATTGGTAAAAAATGGTGATAATTCCGCTAAATATCGTTTAAAGTTATTTGTATTGAACTAATCATACTTTTTATATTTTTATCGTTAAGTTCACGTAATTTTACATCTAAAACACTTCTTTACAATACATTTGGGTGAATATAAAAAATCGTAAAAAAATTTTGAAAATCAGGTGATGAATCCGCTAAATATCGTCTTAAGTCATTTCTATTAAACTAATCATACTTTTTATATTTTTAACGTTAAGTTCAGATAATTTTACATCCAAAACACGTATTGACAATACATTTGGGTGAATAAAAAAAATAGAATAAAAATTTGGTAAAAAATGGTGATAATTCCGCTAAATATAGTTTAAAGTCATTTTTATTGAACTAATCATACTTTTTATATTTTTATCGTTAAGTTCACATAATTTTACATCTAAAACACGTCTTTCAATACATTTGGGTGAATATAAAAGGTCGTAAAAAAATTTTGAAAAACAGGTGATGAATCCGCTAAATATCGTCTTAAGTCATTTCTATTAAACTAATCATACTTTTTATATTTTTAACGTTAAGTTCATATTATTTTACATCTAAAACTCGTATTTACAATACATTTGGGTGAATACAAAAAATAGAAAAAAAATTTGGGAAAAATATTGGTAAAAAATGGTGATAATTCCGCTAAATATCGTTTAATGTCATTTGTATTGAACTAATCATACTTTTTATATTTTTATCGTTAAGTTCACATAATTTTACATCTAAAACACGTCTTTACAATACATTTGGGTGAATATAAAAGGACGTAAAAAAATTTTGAAAAACAGGCGATGAATCCGCTAAATATCGTCTTAAGTCATTTCTATTAAACTAATCATACTTTTTATATTTTTATCGTTAAGTTCACATAATTTTACATCTAAAACACGTCTTTACAATACATTTGGGTGAATATAAAAGGACGTAAAAAAATTTTGAAAAACAGGCGATGAATCCGCTAAATATCGTCTTAAGTCATTTCTATTAAACTAATCATACTTTTTATATTTTTATCGTTAAGTTCACATAATTTTACATCTAAAACACCTCTTTACAATACATTTGGGTGAATATAAAAGGTCGTAAAAAAATTTTGAAAAACAGGCGATGAATCCGCTAAATATCGTTTAAAGTCATTTCTATTAAACTAATCATACTTTTTATATTTTTAACGTTAAGTTCAGATAATTTTACATCTAAAACACATATTTACAATACATTTGGGTGAATACAAAAAATAGAAAAAAAATTTGGGAAAAAATTGGTAAAAAATGGTGATGATTCCGCTAAATATCGTTTAAAGTCATTTCTATTAAACTAATCATACTTTTTATATTTTTAACGTTAAGTTCATATTATTTTACATCTAAAACTCGTATTTACAATACATTTGGGTGAATACAAAAAATAGAAAAAAAATTTGGGAAAAATATTGGTAAAAAATGGTGATAATTCCGCTAAATATCGTTTAAAGTTATTTGTATTGAACTAATCATACTTTTTATATTTTTATCGTTAAGTTCACGTAATTTTACATCTAAAACACGTCTTTACAATACATTTGGGTGAATATAAAAAATCGTAAAAAAATTTTGAAAATCAGGTGATGAATCCGCTAAATATCGTCTTAAGTCATTTCTATTAAACTAATCATACTTTTTATATTTTTAACGTTAAGTTCAGATAATTTTACATCCAAAACACGTATTTACAATACATTTGGGTGAATAAAAAAAATAGAATAAAAATTTGGTAAAAAATGGTGATAATTCCGCTAAATATAGTTTAAAGTCATTTTTATTGAACTAATCATACTTTTTATATTTTTATCGTTAAGTTCACATAATTTTACATCTAAAACACGTCTTTCAATACATTTGGGTGAATATAAAAGGTCGTAAAAAAATTTTGAAAAACAGGTGATGAATCCGCTAAATATCGTCTTAAGTCATTTCTATTAAACTAATCATACTTTTTATATTTTTAACGTTAAGTTCATATTATTTTACATCTAAAACTCGTATTTACAATACATTTGGGTGAATACAAAAAATAGAAAAAAAATTTGGGAAAAATATTGGTAAAAAATGGTGATAATTCCGCTAAATATCGTTTAAAGTTATTTGTATTGAACTAATCATACTTTTTATATTTTTATCGTTAAGTTCACGTAATTTTACATCTAAAACACGTCTTTACAATACATTTGGGTGAATATAAAAAATCGTAAAAAAATTTTGAAAATCAGGTGATGAATCCGCTAAATATCGTCTTAAGTCATTTCTATTAATCTAATCATACTTTTTATATTTTTAACGTTAAGTTCAGATAATTTTACATCTAAAACACATATTTACAATACATTTGGGTGAATTCAAAAAATAGAAAAAAAATTGGGGAAAAAATTTGGTAAAAAATGGTGATAATTCCGCTAAATATCGTTTAATGTCATTTGTATTGAACTAATCATACTTTTTATATTTTTAACGTTAAGTTCAGATAATTTTACATCTAAAACACATATTTACAATACATTTGGGTGAATACAAAAAATAGAAAAAAAATTTGGGAAAAAATTGGTAAAAAATGGTGATGATTCCGCTAAATATCGTTTAGAGTCATTTCTATTAAACTAATCATACTTTTTATATTTTTAACGTTAAGTTCATATTATTTTACATCTAAAACTCGTATTTACAATACATTTGGGTGAATACAAAAAATAGAAAAAAAATTTGGGAAAAATATTGGTAAAAAATGGTGATAATTCCGCTAAATATCGTTTAAAGTTATTTGTATTGAACTAATCATACTTTTTATATTTTTATCGTTAAGTTCACGTAATTTTACATCTAAAACACGTCTTTACAATACATTTGGGTGAATATAAAAAATCGTAAAAAAATTTTGAAAATCAGGTGATGAATCCGCTAAATATCGTCTTAAGTCATTTCTATTAAACTAATCATACTTTTTATATTTTTAACGTTAAGTTCAGATAATTTTACATCCAAAACACGTATTTACAATACATTTGGGTGAATAAAAAAAATAGAATAAAAATTTGGTAAAAAATGGTGATAATTCCGCTAAATATAGTTTAAAGTCATTTTTATTGAACTAATCATACTTTTTATATTTTTATCGTTAAGTTCACATAATTTTACATCTAAAACACGTCTTTCAATACATTTGGGTGAATATAAAAGGTCGTAAAAAAATTTTGAAAAACAGGTGATGAATCCGCTAAATATCGTCTTAAGTCATTTCTATTAAACTAATCATACTTTTTATATTTTTAACGTTAAGTTCATATTATTTTACATCTAAAACTCGTATTTACAATACATTTGGGTGAATACAAAAAATAGAAAAAAAATTTGGGAAAAATATTGGTAAAAAATGGTGATAATTCCGCTAAATATCGTTTAAAGTTATTTGTATTGAACTAATCATACTTTTTATATTTTTATCGTTAAGTTCACGTAATTTTACATCTAAAACACGTCTTTACAATACATTTGGGTGAATATAAAAAATCGTAAAAAAATTTTGAAAATCAGGTGATGAATCCGCTAAATATCGTCTTAAGTCATTTCTATTAATCTAATCATACTTTTTATATTTTTAACGTTAAGTTCAGATAATTTTACATCTAAAACACATATTTACAATACATTTGGGTGAATACAAAAAATAGAAAAAAAATTGGGGAAAAAATTTGGTAAAAAATGGTGATAATTCCGCTAAATATCGTTTAATGTCATTTGTATTGAACTAATCATACTTTTTATATTTTTATCGTTAAGTTCACATAATTTTACATCTAAAACACGTCTTTACAATACATTTGGGTGAATATAAAAGGACGTAAAAAAATTTTGAAAAACAGGCGATGAATCCGCTAAATATCGTCTTAAGTCATTTCTATTAAACTAATCATACTTTTTATATTTTTATCGTTAAGTTCACATAATTTTACATCTAAAACACCTCTTTACAATACATTTGGGTGAATATAAAAGGTCGTAAAAAAATTTTGAAAAACAGGCGATGAATCCGCTAAATATCGTTTAAAGTCATTTCTATTAAACTAATCATACTTTTTATATTTTTAACGTTAAGTTCAGATAATTTTACATCTAAAACACATATTTACAATACATTTGGGTGAATACAAAAAATAGAAAAAAAATTTGGGAAAAAATTGGTAAAAAATGGTGATGATTCCGCTAAATATCGTTTAAAGTCATTTCTATTAAACTAATCATACTTTTTATATTTTTAACGTTAAGTTCATATTATTTTACATCTAAAACTCGTATTTACAATACATTTGGGTGAATACAAAAAATAGAAAAAAAATTTGGGAAAAATATTGGTAAAAAATGGTGATAATTCCGCTAAATATCGTTTAAAGTTATTTGTATTGAACTAATCATACTTTTTATATTTTTATCGTTAAGTTCACGTAATTTTACATCTAAAACACGTCTTTACAATACATTTGGGTGAATATAAAAAATCGTAAAAAAATTTTGAAAATCAGGTGATGAATCCGCTAAATATCGTCTTAAGTCATTTCTATTAAACTAATCATACTTTTTATATTTTTAACGTTAAGTTCAGATAATTTTACATCCAAAACACGTATTTACAATACATTTGGGTGAATAAAAAAAATAGAATAAAAATTTGGTAAAAAATGGTGATAATTCCGCTAAATATAGTTTAAAGTCATTTTTATTGAACTAATCATACTTTTTATATTTTTATCGTTAAGTTCACATAATTTTACATCTAAAACACGTCTTTCAATACATTTGGGTGAATATAAAAGGTCGTAAAAAAATTTTGAAAAACAGGTGATGAATCCGCTAAATATCGTCTTAAGTCATTTCTATTAAACTAATCATACTTTTTATATTTTTAACGTTAAGTTCATATTATTTTACATCTAAAACTCGTATTTACAATACATTTGGGTGAATACAAAAAATAGAAAAAAAATTTGGGAAAAATATTGGTAAAAAATGGTGATAATTCCGCTAAATATCGTTTAAAGTTATTTGTATTGAACTAATCATACTTTTTATATTTTTATCGTTAAGTTCACGTAATTTTACATCTAAAACACGTCTTTACAATACATTTGGGTGAATATAAAAAATCGTAAAAAAATTTTGAAAATCAGGTGATGAATCCGCTAAATATCGTCTTAAGTCATTTCTATTAATCTAATCATACTTTTTATATTTTTAACGTTAAGTTCAGATAATTTTACATCTAAAACACATATTTACAATACATTTGGGTGAATTCAAAAAATAGAAAAAAAATTGGGGAAAAAATTTGGTAAAAAATGGTGATAATTCCGCTAAATATCGTTTAATGTCATTTGTATTGAACTAATCATACTTTTTATATTTTTAACGTTAAGTTCAGATAATTTTACATCTAAAACACATATTTACAATACATTTGGGTGAATACAAAAAATAGAAAAAAAATTTGGGAAAAAATTGGTAAAAAATGGTGATGATTCCGCTAAATATCGTTTAGAGTCATTTCTATTAAACTAATCATACTTTTTATATTTTTAACGTTAAGTTCATATTATTTTACATCTAAAACTCGTATTTACAATACATTTGGGTGAATACAAAAAATAGAAAAAAAATTTGGGAAAAATATTGGTAAAAAATGGTGATAATTCCGCTAAATATCGTTTAAAGTTATTTGTATTGAACTAATCATACTTTTTATATTTTTATCGTTAAGTTCACGTAATTTTACATCTAAAACACGTCTTTACAATACATTTGGGTGAATATAAAAAATCGTAAAAAAATTTTGAAAATCAGGTGATGAATCCGCTAAATATCGTCTTAAGTCATTTCTATTAAACTAATCATACTTTTTATATTTTTAACGTTAAGTTCAGATAATTTTACATCCAAAACACGTATTTACAATACATTTGGGTGAATAAAAAAAATAGAATAAAAATTTGGTAAAAAATGGTGATAATTCCGCTAAATATAGTTTAAAGTCATTTTTATTGAACTAATCATACTTTTTATATTTTTATCGTTAAGTTCACATAATTTTACATCTAAAACACGTCTTTCAATACATTTGGGTGAATATAAAAGGTCGTAAAAAAATTTTGAAAAACAGGTGATGAATCCGCTAAATATCGTCTTAAGTCATTTCTATTAAACTAATCATACTTTTTATATTTTTAACGTTAAGTTCATATTATTTTACATCTAAAACTCGTATTTACAATACATTTGGGTGAATACAAAAAATAGAAAAAAAATTTGGGAAAAATATTGGTAAAAAATGGTGATAATTCCGCTAAATATCGTTTAAAGTTATTTGTATTGAACTAATCATACTTTTTATATTTTTATCGTTAAGTTCACGTAATTTTACATCTAAAACACGTCTTTACAATACATTTGGGTGAATATAAAAAATCGTAAAAAAATTTTGAAAATCAGGTGATGAATCCGCTAAATATCGTCTTAAGTCATTTCTATTAATCTAATCATACTTTTTATATTTTTAACGTTAAGTTCAGATAATTTTACATCTAAAACACATATTTACAATACATTTGGGTGAATACAAAAAATAGAAAAAAAATTGGGGAAAAAATTTGGTAAAAAATGGTGATAATTCCGCTAAATATCGTTTAATGTCATTTGTATTGAACTAATCATACTTTTTATATTTTTATCGTTAAGTTCACATAATTTTACATCTAAAACACGTCTTTACAATACATTTGGGTGAATATAAAAGGACGTAAAAAAATTTTGAAAAACAGGCGATGAATCCGCTAAATATCGTCTTAAGTCATTTCTATTAAACTAATCATACTTTTTATATTTTTATCGTTAAGTTCACATAATTTTACATCTAAAACACCTCTTTACAATACATTTGGGTGAATATAAAAGGTCGTAAAAAAATTTTGAAAAACAGGCGATGAATCCGCTAAATATCGTTTAAAGTCATTTCTATTAAACTAATCATACTTTTTATATTTTTAACGTTAAGTTCAGATAATTTTACATCTAAAACACATATTTACAATACATTTGGGTGAATACAAAAAATAGAAAAAAAATTTGGGAAAAAATTGGTAAAAAATGGTGATGATTCCGCTAAATATCGTTTAAAGTCATTTCTATTAAACTAATCATACTTTTTATATTTTTAACGTTAAGTTCATATTATTTTACATCTAAAACTCGTATTTACAATACATTTGGGTGAATACAAAAAATAGAAAAAAAATTTGGGAAAAATATTGGTAAAAAATGGTGATAATTCCGCTAAATATCGTTTAAAGTTATTTGTATTGAACTAATCATACTTTTTATATTTTTATCGTTAAGTTCACGTAATTTTACATCTAAAACACGTCTTTACAATACATTTGGGTGAATATAAAAAATCGTAAAAAAATTTTGAAAATCAGGTGATGAATCCGCTAAATATCGTCTTAAGTCATTTCTATTAAACTAATCATACTTTTTATATTTTTAACGTTAAGTTCAGATAATTTTACATCCAAAACACGTATTTACAATACATTTGGGTGAATAAAAAAAATAGAATAAAAATTTGGTAAAAAATGGTGATAATTCCGCTAAATATAGTTTAAAGTCATTTTTATTGAACTAATCATACTTTTTATATTTTTATCGTTAAGTTCACATAATTTTACATCTAAAACACGTCTTTCAATACATTTGGGTGAATATAAAAGGTCGTAAAAAAATTTTGAAAAACAGGTGATGAATCCGCTAAATATCGTCTTAAGTCATTTCTATTAAACTAATCATACTTTTTATATTTTTAACGTTAAGTTCATATTATTTTACATCTAAAACTCGTATTTACAATACATTTGGGTGAATACAAAAAATAGAAAAAAAATTTGGGAAAAATATTGGTAAAAAATGGTGATAATTCCGCTAAATATCGTTTAAAGTTATTTGTATTGAACTAATCATACTTTTTATATTTTTATCGTTAAGTTCACGTAATTTTACATCTAAAACACGTCTTTACAATACATTTGGGTGAATATAAAAAATCGTAAAAAAATTTTGAAAATCAGGTGATGAATCCGCTAAATATCGTCTTAAGTCATTTCTATTAATCTAATCATACTTTTTATATTTTTAACGTTAAGTTTACATTATTTTACATCTAAAACACGTATTTACAATACATTTGGGTGAATATAAAAAATAGAAAAAAAATTGGGGAAAAAATTTGGTAAAAAATGGTGATAATCCCGCTAAATATCGTTTAAAGTCATTTGTATTGAACTAATCATACTTTTTATATTTTTATCGTTAAGTTCACATAATTTTACATCTAAAACACGTCTTTACAATACATTTGGGTGAATATAAAAGGTCGTAAAAAAATTTTGAAAAACAGGTGATGAATCCGCTAAATATCGTCTTAGGTCATTTCTATTAAACTAATCATACTTTTTATATTTTTAACGTTAAGTTCACATTATTTTACATCTAAAACACGTATTTACAATACATTTGGGTGAATATAAAACGTTGTAAAAAAATTTTGAAAAACAGGCGATGAATCCTCTAAATATCGTCTTAAGTCATTTCTATTAAACTAATCATACTTTTTATATTTTTAACGTTAAGTTCAGATAATTTTACATCTAAAACTCGTATTTACAATACATTTGGGTGAATACAAAAAATAGAAAAAAAATTTGGTAAAAAATGGTGATAATTCCGCTAAATATCGTTTAAAGTCATTTGTATTGAACTAATCATACTTTTTATATTTTTATCGTTAAGTTCACATAATTTTACATCTAAAACACGTCTTTACAATACATTTGGGTGAATATAAAAGGTCGTAAAAAAATTTTGAAAAACAGGTGATGAATCCGCTAAATATCGTCTTAAGTCATTTCTATTAAACTAATCATACTTTTTATATTTTTAAATTTAAGATCACATTATTTTACATCTAAAACACGTATTTACAATACATTTGGGTGAATATAAAAAATCGTAAAAAAATTTTGAAAATCAGGCGATGAATCCGCTAAATATCGTCTTAAGTCATTTCTATTAAACTAATCATACTTATTATATTTTTATCGTTAAGTTCACATAATTTTACATCTAAAACACCTCTTTACAATACATTTGGGTGAATATAAAAGGTCGTAAAAAAATTTTGAAAAACAGGTGATGAATCCGCTAAATATCGTCTTAAGTCATTTCTATTAAACTAATCATACTTTTTATATTTTTAAATTTAAGATCACATTATTTTACATCTAAAACACGTATTTACAATACATTTGGGTGAATAAAAAAAATAGAAAAAAAATTTGGGAAAAATATTGGTAAAAAATGGTGATAATTCCGCTAAATATCGTTTAAAGTTATTTGTATTGAACTAAGCATACTTTTTATATTTTTATCGTTAAGTTCACGTAATTTTACATCTAAAACACGTCTTTACAATACATTTGGGTGAATATAAAAAATCGTAAAAAAATTTTGAAAATCAGGTGATGAATCCGCTAAATATCGTCTTAAGTCATTTCTATTAAACTAATCATACTTTTTATATTTTTAACGTTAAGTTCACATTATTTTACATCTAAAACACGTATTTACAATACATTTGGGTGAATATAAAAAATAGAAAAAAAATTGGGGAAAAAATTTGGTAAAAAATTGTGATAATCCCGCTAAATATCGTTTAAAGTCATTTGTATTGAACTATTCATACTTTTTATATTTTTATCGTTAAGTTCACATAATTATACATCTAAAACACGTCTTTACAATACATTTGGGTGAATATAAAAGGTTGTAAAAAAATTTTGAAAAACAGGTGATGAATCCGCTAAATATCGTCTTAGGTCATTTCTATTAAACTAATCATACTTTTTATATTTTTAACGTTAAGTTCACATTATTTTACATCTAAAACACGTATTTACAATACATTTGGGTGAATATAAAACGTTGTAAAAAAATTTTGAAAAACAGGCGATGAATCCGCTAAATATCGTCTTAAGTCAATTCTATTAAACTAATCATACTTTTTATATTTTTAACGTTAAGTTCAGATAATTTTACATCTAAAACTCGTATTTACAATACATTTGGGTGAATACAAAAAATAGAAAAAAAATTGGGGAAAAAATTTGGTAAAAAATGGTGATAATTCCGCTAAATATCGTTTAATGTCATTTTTATTGAACTAATCATACTTTTTATATTTTTATCGTTAAGTTCAGATAATTTTACATCTAAAACACGTATTTACAATACATTTGGGTGAATACAAAAAATAGAAAAAAAATTTGGGAAAAAATTGGTAAAAAATGGTGATAATTCCGCTAAATATCGTTTAAAGTCATTTCTATTAAACTAATCATACTTTTAATATTTTTAACGTTAAGTTCACATTATTTTACATCTAAAACACGTATTTACAATACATTTGGGTGAATATAAAACGTTGTAAAAAAATTTTGAAAAACAGGCGATGAATCCGCTAAATATCGTCTTAAGTCATTTCTATTAAACTAATCATACTTTTTATATTTTTAACGTTAAGTTCAGATAATTTTACATCTAAAACTCGTATTTACAATACATTTGGGTGAATACAAAAAATAGAAAAAAAATTTGGGAAAAAATTTGGTAAAAAATGGTGATAATTCCGCTAAATATAGTTTAAAGTCATTTTTATTGAACTAATCATACTTTTTATATTTTTATCGTTAAGTTCACATTATTTTACATCTAAAACACCTCTTTACAATACATTTGGGTGAATATAAAACGTTGTAAAAAAATTTTGAAAAACAGGCGATGAATCCGCTAAATATCGTCTTAAGTCATTTCTATTTAACTAATTATACTTTTTATATTTTTAACGTTAAGTTCAGATAATTTTACATCTAAAACTCGTATTTACAATACATTTGGGTGAATACAAAAAATAGAAAAAAAATTTGGGAAAAAATTGGTAAAAAATGGTGATAATTCCGCTAAATATCGTTTAAAGTCATTTGTATTGAACTAATCATACTTTTTATATTTTTATCGTTAAGTTCACATAATTTTTCATCTAAAACACGTCTTTACAATACATTTGGGTGAATATAAAAGGTCGTAAAAAAATTTTGATAAACAGGTGATGAATCCGCTAAATATCGTCTTTAGTCATTTCTATTAAACTAATCATACTTTTTATATTTTTAACGTTAAGTTCAGATAATTTTACATCCAAAACACGTATTTACAATACATTTGGGTGAATAAAAAAAATAGAATAAAAATTTGGTAAAAAATGGTGATAATTCCGCTAAATATAGTTTAAAGTCATTTTTATTGAACTAATCATACTTTTTATATTTTTATCGTTAAGTTCACATAATTTTACATCTAAAACCGTCTTTCAATACATTTGGGTGAATATAAAAGGTCGTAAAAAAATTTTGAAAAACAGGTGATGAATCCGCTAAATATCGTCTTAAGTCAATTCTATTAAACTAATCATACTTTTTATATTTTTAACGTTAAGTTCAGATAATTTTACATCTAAAACTCGTATTTACAATACATTTGGGTGAATACAAAAAATAGAAAAAAAATTGGGGAAAAAATTTGGTAAAAAATGGTGATAATTCCGCTAAATATCGTTTAATGTCATTTTTATTGAACTAATCATACTTTTTATATTTTTATCGTTAAGTTCAGATAATTTTACATCTAAAACACGTATTTACAATACATTTGGGTGAATACAAAAAATAGAAAAAAAATTTGGGAAAAAATTGGTAAAAAATGGTGATAATTCCGCTAAATATCGTTTAAAGTCATTTCTATTAAACTAATCATACTTTTAATATTTTTAACGTTAAGTTCACATTATTTTACATCTAAAACACGTATTTACAATACATTTGGGTGAATATAAAACGTTGTAAAAAAATTTTGAAAAACAGGCGATGAATCCGCTAAATATCGTCTTAAGTCATTTCTATTAAACTAATCATACTTTTTATATTTTTAACGTTAAGTTCAGATAATTTTACATCTAAAACTCGTATTTACAATACATTTGGGTGAATACAAAAAATAGAAAAAAAATTTGGGAAAAAATTTGGTAAAAAATGGTGATAATTCCGCTAAATATAGTTTAAAGTCATTTTTATTGAACTAATCATACTTTTTATATTTTTATCGTTAAGTTCACATTATTTTACATCTAAAACACCTCTTTACAATACATTTGGGTGAATATAAAACGTTGTAAAAAAATTTTGAAAAACAGGCGATGAATCCGCTAAATATCGTCTTAAGTCATTTCTATTTAACTAATTATACTTTTTATATTTTTAACGTTAAGTTCAGATAATTTTACATCTAAAACTCGTATTTACAATACATTTGGGTGAATACAAAAAATAGAAAAAAAATTTGGGAAAAAATTGGTAAAAAATGGTGATAATTCCGCTAAATATCGTTTAAAGTCATTTCTATTAAACTAATCATACTTTTTATATTTTTAACGTTAAGTTCAGATAATTTTACATCTAAAACACGTATTTACAATACATTTGGGTGAATACAAAAAATAGAAAAAAAATTTGGGAAAAAATTGGTAAAAAATGGTGATGATTCCGCTAAATATCGTTTAAAGTCATTTCTATTAAACTAATCATACTTTTTATATTTTTAACGTTAAGTTCACATTATTTTACATCTAAAACTCGTATTTACAATACATTTGGGTGAATACAAAAAATAGAAAAAAAAATTGGTAAAAAATGGTGATAATTCCGCTAAATATCGTTTAAAGTCATTTCTATTAAACTAATCATACTTTTTATATTTTTAACGTTAAGTTCAGAAAATTTTACATCTAAAACACGTATTTACAATACATTTGGGTGAATATAAAAAATAGAAAAAAAATTGGGGAAAAAATTTAGTAAAAAATTGTGATAATCCCGCTAAATATCGTTTAAAGTCATTTGTATTGAACTAATCATACTTTTTATATTTTTATCGTTAAGTTCACATAATTATACATCTAAAACACGTCTTTACAATACATTTGGGTGAATATAAAAGGACGTAAAAAAATTTTGAAAAACAGGCGATGAATCCGCTAAATATCGTCTTAAGTCATTTCTATTAAACTAATCATACTTTTTATATTTTTATCGTTAAGTTCACATAATTTTACATCTAAAACACCTCTTTACAATACATTTGGGTGAATATAAAAGGTCGTAAAAAAATTTTGAAAAACAGGTGATGAATCCGCTAAATATCGTCTTAAGTCATTTCTATTAAACTAATCATACTTTTTATATTTTTAAATTTAAGATCACATTATTTTACATCTAAAACACGTATTTACAATACATTTGGGTGAATATAAAAAATCGTAAAAAAATTTTGAAAATCAGGTGATGAATCCGCTAAATATCGTCTTAAGTCATTTCTATTAAACTAATCATACTTTTTATATTTTTAACGTTAAGCTCACATTATTTTACATCTAAAACACGTATTTACAATACATTTGGGTGAATATAAAAAATAGAAAAAAAATTGGGGAAAAAATTTGGTAAAAAATGGTGATAATTCGGCTAAATATCGTTTAATGTCATTTGTATTGAACTAATCATACTTTTTATATTTTTAACGTTAAGTTCAGATAATTTTACATCTAAAACTCGTATTTACAATACATTTGGGTGAATACAAAAAATAGAAAAAAAATTTGGTAAAAAATGGTGATAATTCCGCTAAATATCGTTTAATGTCATTTGTATTGAACTAATCATACTTTTTATATTTTTATCGTTAAGTTCACATAATTTTACATCTAAAACACGTCTTTACAATACATTTGGGTGAATATAAAAGGACGTAAAAAAATTTTGAAAAACAGGCGATGAATCCGCTAAATATCGTCTTAAGTCATTTCTATTAAACTAATCATACTTTTTATATTTTTATCGTTAAGTTCACATAATTTTACATCTAAAACACTTCTTTACAATACATTTGGGTGAATATAAAAGGTCGTAAAAAAATTTTGAAAAACAGGTGATGAATCCGCTAAATATCGTCTTAAGTCATTTCTATTAAACTAATCATACTTTTTATATTTTTAACGTTAAGTTCACATTATTTTACATCTAAAACTCGTATTTACAATACATTTGGGTGAATAAAAAAAATAGAAAAAAAATTTGGGAAAAATATTGGTAAAAAATGGTGATAATTCCGCTAAATATCGTTTAAAGTTATTTGTATTGAACTAATCATACTTTTTATATTTTTATCGTTAAGTTCACGTAATTTTACATCTAAAACACGTCTTTACAATACATTTGGGTGAATATAAAAAATCGTAAAAAAATTTTGAAAATCAGGTGATGAATCCGCTAAATATCGTCTTAAGTCATTTCTATTAAACTAATCATACTTTTTACATTTTTAACGTTAAGTTCACATTATTTTACATCTAAAACACGTATTTACAATACATTTGGGTGAATATAAAAAATAGAAAAAAAATTGGGGAAAAAATTTGGTAAAAAATTGTGATAATCCCGCTAAATATCGTTTAAAGTCATTTGTATTGAACTATTCATACTTTTTATATTTTTATCGTTAAGTTCACATAATTTTTCATCTAAAACACGTCTTTACAATACATTTGGGTGAATATAAAAGGTCGTAAAAAAATTTTGATAATCAGGTGATGAATCGGCTAAATATCGTCTTTAGTCATTTCTATTAAACTAATCATACTTTTTATATTTTTAACGTTAAGTTCAGATAATTTTACATCTAAAACACGTATTTACAATACATTTGGGTGAATACAAAAAATAGAAAAAAAATTTGGGAAAAAATTGGTAAAAAATGGTGATGATTCCGCTAAATATCGTTTAAAGTCATTTCTATTAAACTAATCATACTTTTTATATTTTTAACGTTAAGTTCACATTATTTTACATCTAAAACTCGTATTTACAATACATTTGGGTGAATACAAAAAATAGAAAAAAAAATTGGTAAAAAATGGTGATAATTCCGCTAAATATCGTTTAAAGTCATTTCTATTAAACTAATCATACTTTTTATATTTTTAACGTTAAGTTCAGATAATTTTACATCTAAAACACGTATTTACAATACATTTGGGTGAATATAAAAAATAGAAAAAAAATTGGGGAAAAAATTTGGTAAAAAATTGTGATAATCCCGCTAAATATCGTTTAAAGTCATTTGTATTGAACTAATCATACTTTTTATATTTTTATCGTTAAGTTCACATAATTATACATCTAAAACACGTCTTTACAATACATTTGGGTGAATATAAAAGGTTGTAAAAAAATTTTGAAAAACAGGTGATGAATCCGCTAAATATCGTCTTAAGTCATTTCTATTAAACTAATCATACTTTTTATATTTTTAACGTTAAGTTTAGATAATTTTACATCCAAAACACGTATTTACAATACATTTGGGTGAATAAAAAAAATAGAAAAAAAATTTGGTAAAAAATGGTGATAATTCCGCTAAATATAGTTTAAAGTCATTTCTATTAAACTAATCATACTTTTTATATTTTTAACGTTAATTTCACATTATTTTACATCTAAAACACGTATTTACAATACATTTGGGTGAATATAAAACGTTGTAAAAAAATTTTGAAAAACAGGCGATGAATCCGCTAAATATCGTCTTAAGTCATTTCTATTAAACTAATCATACTTTTTATATTTTTAACGTTAAGTTCAGATAATTTTACATCTAAAACTCGTATTTACAATACATTTGGGTGAAAACAAAAAATAGAAAAAAAATTGAGGAAAAAATTTGGTAAAAAATGGTGATAATTCCGCTAAATATCGTTTAAAGTTATTTGTATTGAACTAATCATACTTTTTATATTTTTATCGTTAAGTTCACGTAATTTTACATCTAAAACACGTCTTTACAATACATTTGGGTGAATATAAAAAATCGTAAAAAAATTTTGAAAATCAGGTGATGAATCCGCTAAATATCGTCTTAAGTCATTTCTATTAAACTAATCATACTTTTTACATTTTTAACGTTAAGTTCACATTATTTTACATCTAAAACACGTATTTACAATACATTTGGGTGAATATAAAAAATAGAAAAAAAATTGGGGAAAAAATTTGGTAAAAAATTGTGATAATCCCGCTAAATATCGTTTAAAGTCATTTGTATTGAACTATTCATACTTTTTATATTTTTATCGTTAAGTTCACATAATTTTTCATCTAAAACACGTCTTTACAATACATTTGGGTGAATATAAAAGGTCGTAAAAAAATTTTGATAATCAGGTGATGAATCGGCTAAATATCGTCTTTAGTCATTTCTATTAAACTAATCATACTTTTTATATTTTTAACGTTAAGTTCAGATAATTTTACATCTAAAACACGTATTTACAATACATTTGGGTGAATACAAAAAATAGAAAAAAAATTTGGGAAAAAATTGGTAAAAAATGGTGATGATTCCGCTAAATATCGTTTAAAGTCATTTCTATTAAACTAATCATACTTTTTATATTTTTAACGTTAAGTTCACATTATTTTACATCTAAAACTCGTATTTACAATACATTTGGGTGAATACAAAAAATAGAAAAAAAAATTGGTAAAAAATGGTGATAATTCCGCTAAATATCGTTTAAAGTCATTTCTATTAAACTAATCATACTTTTTATATTTTTAACGTTAAGTTCAGATAATTTTACATCTAAAACACGTATTTACAATACATTTGGGTGAATATAAAAAATAGAAAAAAAATTGGGGAAAAAATTTGGTAAAAAATTGTGATAATCCCGCTAAATATCGTTTAAAGTCATTTGTATTGAACTAATCATACTTTTTATATTTTTATCGTTAAGTTCACATAATTATACATCTAAAACACGTCTTTACAATACATTTGGGTGAATATAAAAGGTTGTAAAAAAATTTTGAAAAACAGGTGATGAATCCGCTAAATATCGTCTTAAGTCATTTCTATTAAACTAATCATACTTTTTATATTTTTAACGTTAAGTTTAGATAATTTTACATCCAAAACACGTATTTACAATACATTTGGGTGAATAAAAAAAATAGAAAAAAAATTTGGTAAAAAATGGTGATAATTCCGCTAAATATAGTTTAAAGTCATTTCTATTAAACTAATCATACTTTTTATATTTTTAACGTTAATTTCACATTATTTTACATCTAAAACACGTATTTACAATACATTTGGGTGAATATAAAACGTTGTAAAAAAATTTTGAAAAACAGGCGATGAATCCGCTAAATATCGTCTTAAGTCATTTCTATTAAACTAATCATACTTTTTATATTTTTAACGTTAAGTTCAGATAATTTTACATCTAAAACTCGTATTTACAATACATTTGGGTGAAAACAAAAAATAGAAAAAAAATTGGGGAAAAAATTTGGTAAAAAATGGTGATAATTCCGCTAAATATCGTTTAAAGTTATTTGTATTGAACTAATCATACTTTTTATATTTTTATCGTTAAGTTCACGTAATTTTACATCTAAAACACGTCTTTACAATACATTTGG
This sequence comes from Diuraphis noxia, assembly GCF_037042655.1. NCBI lineage: Eukaryota > Metazoa > Arthropoda > Insecta > Hemiptera > Aphididae > Diuraphis > Diuraphis noxia. The sequence goes on from NW_028301711.1 coordinate 4,427,450, forward strand.
GTGAATATAAAAAATCGTAAAAAAATTTTGAAAATCAGGTGATGAATCCGCTAAATATCGTCTTAAGTCATTTCTATTAAACTAATCATACTTTTTACATTTTTAACGTTAAGTTCACATTATTTTACATCTAAAACACGTATTTACAATACATTTGGGTGAATATAAAAAATAGAAAAAAAATTGGGGAAAAAATTTGGTAAAAAATTGTGATAATCCCGCTAAATATCGTTTAAAGTCATTTGTATTGAACTATTCATACTTTTTATATTTTTATCGTTAAGTTCACATAATTTTTCATCTAAAACACGTCTTTACAATACATTTGGGTGAATATAAAAGGTCGTAAAAAAATTTTGATAATCAGGTGATGAATCGGCTAAATATCGTCTTTAGTCATTTCTATTAAACTAATCATACTTTTTATATTTTTAACGTTAAGTTCAGATAATTTTACATCTAAAACACGTATTTACAATACATTTGGGTGAATACAAAAAATAGAAAAAAAATTTGGGAAAAAATTGGTAAAAAATGGTGATGATTCCGCTAAATATCGTTTAAAGTCATTTCTATTAAACTAATCATACTTTTTATATTTTTAACGTTAAGTTCACATTATTTTACATCTAAAACTCGTATTTACAATACATTTGGGTGAATACAAAAAATAGAAAAAAAAATTGGTAAAAAATGGTGATAATTCCGCTAAATATCGTTTAAAGTCATTTCTATTAAACTAATCATACTTTTTATATTTTTAACGTTAAGTTCAGATAATTTTACATCTAAAACACGTATTTACAATACATTTGGGTGAATATAAAAAATAGAAAAAAAATTGGGGAAAAAATTTGGTAAAAAATTGTGATAATCCCGCTAAATATCGTTTAAAGTCATTTGTATTGAACTAATCATACTTTTTATATTTTTATCGTTAAGTTCACATAATTATACATCTAAAACACGTCTTTACAATACATTTGGGTGAATATAAAAGGTTGTAAAAAAATTTTGAAAAACAGGTGATGAATCCGCTAAATATCGTCTTAAGTCATTTCTATTAAACTAATCATACTTTTTATATTTTTAACGTTAAGTTTAGATAATTTTACATCCAAAACACGTATTTACAATACATTTGGGTGAATAAAAAAAATAGAAAAAAAATGGTGATAATTCCGCTAAATATAGTTTAAAGTCATTTTTATTGAACTAATCATACTTTTTATATTTTTATCGTTAAGTTCACATAATTATACATCTAAAACACGTCTTTACAATACATTTGGGTGAATATAAAAGGACGTAAAAAAATTTTGAAAAACAGGCGATGAATCCGCTAAATATCGTCTTAAGTCATTTCTATTAAACTAATCATACTTTTTATATTTTTATCGTTAAGTTCACATAATTTTACATCTAAAACACCTCTTTACAATACATTTGGGTGAATATAAAAGGTCGTAAAAAAATTTTGAAAAACAGGTGATGAATCCGCTAAATATCGTCTTAAGTCATTTCTATTAAACTAATCATACTTTTTATATTTTTAAATTTAAGATCACATTATTTTACATCTAAAACACGTATTTACAATACATTTGGGTGAATAAAAAAAATAGAAAAAAAATTTGGGAAAAATATTGGTAAAAAATGGTGATAATTCCGCTAAATATCGTTTAAAGTTATTTGTATTGAACTAATCATACTTTTTATATTTTTATCGTTAAGTTCACGTAATTTTACATCTAAAACACGTCTTTACAATACATTTGGGTGAATATAAAAAATCGTAAAAAAATTTTGAAAATCAGGTGATGAATCCGCTAAATATCGTCTTAAGTCATTTCTATTAAACTAATCATACTTTTTATATTTTTATCGTTAAGTTCACATAATTTTACATCTAAAACACGTCTTTACAATACATGTGGGTGAATATAAAAGGACGTAAAAAAATTTTGAAAAACAGGCGATGAATCCGCTAAATATCGTCTTAAGTCATTTCTATTAAACTAATCATACTTTTTATATTTTTATCGTTAAGTTCAGATAATTTTACATCTAAAACACGTATTTACAATACATTTGGGTGAATACAAAAAATAGAAAAAAAATTAGGGAAAAAATTTGGTAAAAAATGGTGATAATTCCGCTAAATATAGTTTAAAGTCATTTTTATTGAACTAATCATACTTTTTATATTTTTATCGTTAAGTTCAGATAATTTTACATCTAAAACACGTATTTACAATACATTTGGGTGAATACAAAAAATAGAAAAAAAATTTGGGAAAAAATTGGTAAAAAATGGTGATAATTCCGCTAAATATCGTTTAAAGTCATTTCTATTAAACTAATCATACTTTTAATATTTTTAACGTTAAGTTCACATTATTTTACATCTAAAACACGTATTTACAATACATTTGGGTGAATATAAAACGTTGTAAAAAAATTTTGAAAAACAGGCGATGAATCCGCTAAATATCGTCTTAAGTCATTTCTATTAAACTAATCATACTTTTTATATTTTTAACGTTAAGTTCAGATAATTTTACATCTAAAACTCGTATTTACAATACATTTGGGTGAATACAAAAAATAGAAAAAAAATTTGGGAAAAAATTTGGTAAAAAATGGTGATAATTCCGCTAAATATAGTTTAAAGTCATTTTTATTGAACTAATCATACTTTTTATATTTTTATCGTTAAGTTCACATTATTTTACATCTAAAACACCTCTTTACAATACATTTGGGTGAATATAAAACGTTGTAAAAAAATTTTGAAAAACAGGCGATGAATCCGCTAAATATCGTCTTAAGTCATTTCTATTTAACTAATTATACTTTTTATATTTTTAACGTTAAGTTCAGATAATTTTACATCTAAAACTCGTATTTACAATACATTTGGGTGAATACAAAAAATAGAAAAAAAATTTGGGAAAAAATTGGTAAAAAATGGTGATAATTCCGCTAAATATCGTTTAATGTCATTTCTATTAAACTAATCATACTTTTTATATTTTTAACGTTAAGTTCAGATAATTTTACATCTAAAACACGTATTTACAATACATTTGGGTGAATACAAAAAATAGAAAAAAAATTTGGGAAAAAATTGGTAAAAAATGGTGATGATTCCGCTAAATATCGTTTAAAGTCATTTCTATTAAACTAATCATACTTTTTATATTTTTAACGTTAAGTTCACATTATTTTACATCTAAAACTCGTATTTACAATACATTTGGGTGAATACAAAAAATAGAAAAAAAAATTGGTAAAAAATGGTGATAATTCCGCTAAATATCGTTTAAAGTCATTTGTATTGAACTAATCATACTTTTTATATTTTTATCGTTAAGTTCACATAATTATACATCTAAAACACGTCTTTACAATACATTTGGGTGAATATAAAAGGACGTAAAAAAATTTTGAAAAACAGGCGATGAATCCGCTAAATATCGTCTTAAGTCATTTCTATTAAACTAATCATACTTTTTATATTTTTATCGTTAAGTTCACATAATTTTACATCTAAAACACCTCTTTACAATACATTTGGGTGAATATAAAAGGTCGTAAAAAAATTTTGAAAAACAGGTGATGAATCCGCTAAATATCGTCTTAAGTCATTTCTATTAAACTAATCATACTTTTTATATTTTTAAATTTAAGATCACATTATTTTACATCTAAAACACGTATTTACAATACATTTGGGTGAATATAAAAAATCGTAAAAAAATTTTGAAAATCAGGTGATGAATCCGCTAAATATCGTCTTAAGTCATTTCTATTAAACTAATCATACTTTTTATATTTTTAACGTTAAGCTCACATTATTTTACATCTAAAACACGTATTTACAATACATTTGGGTGAATATAAAAAATAGAAAAAAAATTGGGGAAAAAATTTGGTAAAAAATGGTGATAATTCGGCTAAATATCGTTTAATGTCATTTGTATTGAACTAATCATACTTTTTATATTTTTAACGTTAAGTTCAGATAATTTTACATCTAAAACTCGTATTTACAATACATTTGGGTGAATACAAAAAATAGAAAAAAAATTTGGTAAAAAATGGTGATAATTCCGCTAAATATCGTTTAATGTCATTTGTATTGAACTAATCATACTTTTTATATTTTTATCGTTAAGTTCACATAATTTTACATCTAAAACACGTCTTTACAATACATTTGGGTGAATATAAAAGGACGTAAAAAAATTTTGAAAAACAGGCGATGAATCCGCTAAATATCGTCTTAAGTCATTTCTATTAAACTAATCATACTTTTTATATTTTTATCGTTAAGTTCACATAATTTTACATCTAAAACACTTCTTTACAATACATTTGGGTGAATATAAATGTCGTAAAAAAATTTTGAAAAACAGGTGATGAATCCGCTAAATATCGTCTTAAGTCATTTCTATTAAACTAATCATACTTTTTATATTTTTAACGTTAAGTTCACATTATTTTACATCTAAAACTCGTATTTACAATACATTTGGGTGAATAAAAAAAATAGAAAAAAAATTTGGGAAAAATATTGGTAAAAAATGGTGATAATTCCGCTAAATATCGTTTAAAGTTATTTGTATTGAACTAATCATACTTTTTATATTTTTATCGTTAAGTTCACGTAATTTTACATCTAAAACACGTCTTTACAATACATTTGGGTGAATATAAAAAATCGTAAAAAAATTTTGAAAATCAGGTGATGAATCCGCTAAATATCGTCTTAAGTCATTTCTATTAAACTAATCATACTTTTTACATTTTTAACGTTAAGTTCACATTATTTTACATCTAAAACACGTATTTACAATACATTTGGGTGAATATAAAAAATAGAAAAAAAATTGGGGAAAAAATTTGGTAAAAAATTGTGATAATCCCGCTAAATATCGTTTAAAGTCATTTGTATTGAACTATTCATACTTTTTATATTTTTATCGTTAAGTTCACATAATTTTTCATCTAAAACACGTCTTTACAATACATTTGGGTGAATATAAAAGGTCGTAAAAAAATTTTGATAATCAGGTGATGAATCGGCTAAATATCGTCTTTAGTCATTTCTATTAAACTAATCATACTTTTTATATTTTTAACGTTAAGTTCAGATAATTTTACATCTAAAACACGTATTTACAATACATTTGGGTGAATACAAAAAATAGAAAAAAAATTTGGGAAAAAATTGGTAAAAAATGGTGATGATTCCGCTAAATATCGTTTAAAGTCATTTCTATTAAACTAATCATACTTTTTATATTTTTAACGTTAAGTTCACATTATTTTACATCTAAAACTCGTATTTACAATACATTTGGGTGAATACAAAAAATAGAAAAAAAAATTGGTAAAAAATGGTGATAATTCCGCTAAATATCGTTTAAAGTCCTTTCTATTAAACTAATCATACTTTTTATATTTTTAACGTTTAGTTCAGATAATTTTACATCTAAAACACGTATTTACAATACATTTGGGTGAATATAAAAAATAGAAAAAAAATTGGGGAAAAAATTTGGTAAAAAATTGTGATAATCCCGCTAAATATCGTTTAAAGTCATTTGTATTGAACTAATCATACTTTTTATATTTTTATCGTTAAGTTCACATAATTATACATCTAAAACACGTCTTTACAATACATTTGGGTGAATATAAAAGGTTGTAAAAAAATTTTGAAAAACAGGTGATGAATCCGCTAAATATCGTCTTAAGTCATTTCTATTAAACTAATCATACTTTTTATATTTTTAACGTTAAGTTTAGATAATTTTACATCCAAAACACGTATTTACAATACATTTGGGTGAATAAAAAAAATAGAAAAAAAATTTGGTAAAAAATGGTGATAATTCCGCTAAATATAGTTTAAAGTCATTTTTATTGAACTAATCATACTTTTTATATTTTTATCGTTAAGTTCACATAATTATACATCTAAAACACGTCTTTACAATACATTTGGGTGAATATAAAAGGTTGTAAAAAAATTTTGAAAAACAGGTGATGAATCCGCTAAATATCGTCTTAGGTCATTTCTATTAAACTAATCATACTTTTTATATTTTTAACGTTAATTTCACATTATTTTACATCTAAAACACGTATTTACAATACATTTGGGTGAATATAAAACGTTGTAAAAAAATTTTGAAAAACAGGCGATGAATCCGCTAAATATCGTCTTAAGTCATTTCTATTAAACTAATCATACTTTTTATATTTTTAACGTTAAGTTCAGATAATTTTACATCTAAAACTCGTATTTACAATACATTTGGGTGAAAACAAAAAATAGAAAAAAAATTGGGGAAAAAATTTGGTAAAAAATGGTGATAATTCCGCTAAATATCGTTTAAAGTTATTTGTATTGAACTAATCATACTTTTTATATTTTTATCGTTAAGTTCACGTAATTTTACATCTAAAACACGTCTTTACAATACATTTGGGTGAATATAAAAAATCGTAAAAAAATTTTGAAAATCAGGTGATGAATCCGCTAAATATCGTCTTAAGTCATTTCTATTAAACTAATCATACTTTTTACATTTTTAACGTTAAGTTCACATTATTTTACATCTAAAACACGTATTTACAATACATTTGGGTGAATATAAAAAATAGAAAAAAAATTGGGGAAAAAATTTGGTAAAAAATTGTGATAATCCCGCTAAATATCGTTTAAAGTCATTTGTATTGAACTATTCATACTTTTTATATTTTTATCGTTAGGTTCACATAATTTTTCATCTAAAACACGTCTTTACAATACATTTGGGTGAATATAAAAGGTCGTAAAAAAATTTTGATAATCAGGTGATGAATCGGCTAAATATCGTCTTTAGTCATTTCTATTAAACTAATCATACTTTTTATATTTTTAACGTTAAGTTCAGATAATTTTACATCTAAAACACGTATTTACAATACATTTGGGTGAATACAAAAAATAGAAAAAAAATTTGGGAAAAAATTGGTAAAAAATGGTGATGATTCCGCTAAATATCGTTTAAAGTCATTTCTATTAAACTAATCATACTTTTTATATTTTTAACGTTAAGTTCACATTATTTTACATCTAAAACTCGTATTTACAATACATTTGGGTGAATACAAAAAATAGAAAAAAAAATTGGTAAAAAATGGTGATAATTCCGCTAAATATCGTTTAAAGTCATTTCTATTAAACTAATCATACTTTTTATATTTTTAACGTTAAGTTCAGATAATTTTACATCTAAAACACGTATTTACAATACATTTGGGTGAATATAAAAAATAGAAAAAAAATTGGGGAAAAAATTTGGTAAAAAATTGTGATAATCCCGCTAAATATCGTTTAAAGTCATTTGTATTGAACTAATCATACTTTTTATATTTTTATCGTTAAGTTCACATAATTATACATCTAAAACACGTCTTTACAATACATTTGGGTGAATATAAAAGGTTGTAAAAAAATTTTGAAAAACAGGTGATGAATCCGCTAAATATCGTCTTAAGTCATTTCTATTAAACTAATCATACTTTTTATATTTTTAACGTTAAGTTTAGATAATTTTACATCCAAAACACGTATTTACAATACATTTGGGGGAATAAAAAAAATAGAAAAAAAATGGTGATAATTCCGCTAATTATAGTTTAAAGTCATTTTTATTGAACTAATCATACTTTTTATATTTTTATCGTTAAGTTCACATAATTATACATCTAAAACACGTCTTTACAATACATTTGGGTGAATATAAAAGGACGTAAAAAAATTTTGAAAAACAGGCGATGAATCCGCTAAATATCGTCTTAAGTCATTTCTATTAAACTAATCATACTTTTTATATTTTTATCGTTAAGTTCACATAATTTTACATCTAAAACACCTCTTTACAATACATTTGGGTGAATATAAAAGGTCGTAAAAAAATTTTGAAAAACAGGTGATGAATCCGCTAAATATCGTCTTAAGTCATTTCTATTAAACTAATCATACTTTTTATATTTTTAAATTTAAGATCACATTATTTTACATCTAAAACACGTATTTACAATACATTTGGGTGAATAAAAAAAATAGAAAAAAAATTTGGGAAAAATATTGGTAAAAAATGGTGATAATTCCGCTAAATATCGTTTAAAGTTATTTGTATTGAACTAATCATACTTTTTATATTTTTATCGTTAAGTTCACGTAATTTTACATCTAAAACACGTCTTTACAATACATTTGGGTGAATATAAAAAATCGTAAAAAAATTTTGAAAATCAGGTGATGAATCCGCTAAATATCGTCTTAAGTCATTTCTATTAAACTAATCATACTTTTTATATTTTTAACGTTAAGTTCACATTATTTTACATCTAAAACACGTATTTACAATACATTTGGGTGAATATAAAAAATAGAAAAAAAATTGGGGAAAAAATTTGGTAAAAAATTGTGATAATCCCGCTAAATATCGTTTAAAGTCATTTGTATTGAACTAATCATACTTTTTATATTTTTATCGTTAAGTTCACATAATTTTTCATCTAAAACACGTCTTTACAATACATTTGGGTGAATATAAAAGGTCGTAAAAAAATTTTGATAATCAGGTGATGAATCCGCTAAATATCGTCTTTAGTCATTTCTATTAAACTAATCATACTTTTTATATTTTTAACGTTAAGTTCACATTATTTTACATCTAAAACACGTATTTACAATACATTTGGGTGAATACAAAAAATAGAAAAAAAATTTGGGAAAAAATTGGTAAAAAATGGTGATAATTCCGCTAAATATCGTTTAAAGTCATTTCTATTAAACTAATCATACTTTTTATATTTTTAACGTTAAGTTCAGATAATTTTACATCTAAAACACGTATTTACAATACATTTGGGTGAATACAAAAAATAGAAAAAAAATTTGGGAAAAAATTGGTAAAAAATGGTGATGATTCCGCTAAATATCGTTTAAAGTCATTTCTATTAAACTAATCATACTTTTTATATTTTTAACGTTAAGTTCACATTATTTTACATCTAAAACTCGTATTTACAATACATTTGGGTGAATACAAAAAATAGAAAAAAAAATTGGTAAAAAATGGTGATAATTCCGCTAAATATCGTTTAAAGTCATTTCTATTAAACTAATCATACTTTTTATATTTTTAACGTTAAGTTCAGATAATTTTACATCTAAAACACGTATTTACAATACATTTGGGTGAATATAAAAAATAGAAAAAAAATTGGGGAAAAAATTTGGTAAAAAATTGTGATAATCCCGCTAAATATCGTTTAAAGTCATTTGTATTGAACTAATCATACTTTTTATATTTTTAACGTTAATTTCACATTATTTTACATCTAAAACACGTATTTACAATACATTTGGGTGAATATAAAACGTTGTAAAAAAATTTTGAAAAACAGGCGATGAATCCGCTAAATATCGTCTTAAGTCATTTCTATTAAACTAATCATACTTTTTATATTTTTAACGTTAAGTTCAGATAATTTTACATCTAAAACTCGTATTTACAATACATTTGGGTGAAAACAAAAAATAGAAAAAAAATTGGGGAAAAAATTTGGTAAAAAATGGTGATAATTCCGCTAAATATCGTTTAATGTCATTTGTATTGAACTAATCATACTTTTTATATTTTTATCGTTAAGTTCACATAATTTTACATCTAAAACACGTCTTTACAATACATTTGGGTGAATATAAAAGGACGTAAAAAAATTTTGAAAAACAGGCGATGAATCCGCTAAATATCGTCTTAAGTCATTTCTATTAAACTAATCATACTTTTTATATTTTTATCGTTAAGTTCACATAATTTTACATCTAAAACACCTCTTTACAATACATTTGGGTGAATATAAAAGGTCGTAAAAAAATTTTGAAAAACAGGTGATGAATCCGCTAAATATCGTCTTAAGTCATTTCTATTAAACTAATCATACTTTTTATATTTTTAAATTTAAGATCACATTATTTTACATCTAAAACACGTATTTACAATACATTTGGGTGAATATAAAAAATCGTAAAAAAATTTTGAAAATCAGGTGATGAATCCGCTAAATATCGTCTTAAGTCATTTCTATTAAACTAATCATACTTTTTATATTTTTAACGTTAAGTTCACATTATTTTACATCTAAAACACGTATTTACAATACATTTGGGTGAATATAAAAAATAGAAAAAAAATTGGGGAAAAAATTTGGTAAAAAATGGTGATAATTCGGCTAAATATCGTTTAATGTCATTTGTATTGAACTAATCATACTTTTTATATTTTTAACGTTAAGTTCAGATAATTTTACATCTAAAACTCGTATTTACAATACATTTGGGTGAAAACAAAAAATAGAAAAAAAATTGGGGAAAAAATTTGGTAAAAAATGGTGATAATTCCGCTAAATATCGTTTAAAGTTATTTGTATTGAACTAATCATACTTTTTATATTTTTATCGTTAAGTTCACGTAATTTTACATCTAAAACACGTCTTTACAATACATTTGGGTGAATATAAAAAATCGTAAAAAAATTTTGAAAATCAGGTGATGAATCCGCTAAATATCGTCTTAAGTCATTTCTATTAAACTAATCATACTTTTTACATTTTTAACGTTAAGTTCACATTATTTTACATCTAAAACACGTATTTACAATACATTTGGGTGAATATAAAAAATAGAAAAAAAATTGGGGAAAAAATTTGGTAAAAAATTGTGATAATCCCGCTAAATATCGTTTAAAGTCATTTGTATTGAACTATTCATACTTTTTATATTTTTATCGTTAAGTTCACATAATTTTTCATCTAAAACACGTCTTTACAATACATTTGGGTGAATATAAAAGGTCGTAAAAAAATTTTGATAATCAGGTGATGAATCGGCTAAATATCGTCTTTAGTCATTTCTATTAAACTAATCATACTTTTTATATTTTTAACGTTAAGTTCAGATAATTTTACATCTAAAACACGTATTTACAATACATTTGGGTGAATACAAAAAATAGAAAAAAAATTTGGGAAAAAATTGGTAAAAAATGGTGATGATTCCGCTAAATATCGTTTAAAGTCATTTCTATTAAACTAATCATACTTTTTATATTTTTAACGTTAAGTTCACATTATTTTACATCTAAAACTCGTATTTACAATACATTTGGGTGAATACAAAAAATAGAAAAAAAAATTGGTAAAAAATGGTGATAATTCCGCTAAATATCGTTTAAAGTCATTTCTATTAAACTAATCATACTTTTTATATTTTTAACGTTAAGTTCAGATAATTTTACATCTAAAACACGTATTTACAATACATTTGGGTGAATATAAAAAATAGAAAAAAAATTGGGGAAAAAATTTGGTAAAAAATTGTGATAATCCCGCTAAATATCGTTTAAAGTCATTTGTATTGAACTAATCATACTTTTTATATTTTTAACGTTAATTTCACATTATTTTACATCTAAAACACGTATTTACAATACATTTGGGTGAATATAAAACGTTGTAAAAAAATTTTGAAAAACAGGCGATGAATCCGCTAAATATCGTCTTAAGTCATTTCTATTAAACTAATCATACTTTTTATATTTTTAACGTTAAGTTCAGATAATTTTACATCTAAAACTCGTATTTACAATACATTTGGGTGAAAACAAAAAATAGAAAAAAAATTGGGGAAAAAATTTGGTAAAAAATGGTGATAATTCCGCTAAATATCGTTTAATGTCATTTGTATTGAACTAATCATACTTTTTATATTTTTATCGTTAAGTTCACATAATTTTACATCTAAAACACGTCTTTACAATACATTTGGGTGAATATAAAAGGACGTAAAAAAATTTTGAAAAACAGGCGATGAATCCGCTAAATATCGTCTTAAGTCATTTCTATTAAACTAATCATACTTTTTATATTTTTATCGTTAAGTTCACATAATTTTACATCTAAAACACCTCTTTACAATACATTTGGGTGAATATAAAAGGTCGTAAAAAAATTTTGAAAAACAGGTGATGAATCCGCTAAATATCGTCTTAAGTCATTTCTATTAAACTAATCATACTTTTTATATTTTTAAATTTAAGATCACATTATTTTACATCTAAAACACGTATTTACAATACATTTGGGTGAATATAAAAAATCGTAAAAAAATTTTGAAAATCAGGTGATGAATCCGCTAAATATCGTCTTAAGTCATTTCTATTAAACTAATCATACTTTTTATATTTTTAACGTTAAGTTCACATTATTTTACATCTAAAACACGTATTTACAATACATTTGGGTGAATATAAAAAATAGAAAAAAAATTGGGGAAAAAATTTGGTAAAAAATGGTGATAATTCGGCTAAATATCGTTTAATGTCATTTGTATTGAACTAATCATACTTTTTATATTTTTAACGTTAAGTTCAGATAATTTTACATCTAAAACTCGTATTTACAATACATTTGGGTGAAAACAAAAAATAGAAAAAAAATTGGGGAAAAAATTTGGTAAAAAATGGTGATAATTCCGCTAAATATCGTTTAAAGTTATTTGTATTGAACTAATCATACTTTTTATATTTTTATCGTTAAGTTCACGTAATTTTACATCTAAAACACGTCTTTACAATACATTTGGGTGAATATAAAAAATCGTAAAAAAATTTTGAAAATCAGGTGATGAATCCGCTAAATATCGTCTTAAGTCATTTCTATTAAACTAATCATACTTTTTACATTTTTAACGTTAAGTTCACATTATTTTACATCTAAAACACGTATTTACAATACATTTGGGTGAATATAAAAAATAGAAAAAAAATTGGGGAAAAAATTTGGTAAAAAATTGTGATAATCCCGCTAAATATCGTTTAAAGTCATTTGTATTGAACTATTCATACTTTTTATATTTTTATCGTTAAGTTCACATAATTTTTCATCTAAAACACGTCTTTACAATACATTTGGGTGAATATAAAAGGTCGTAAAAAAATTTTGATAATCAGGTGATGAATCGGCTAAATATCGTCTTTAGTCATTTCTATTAAACTAATCATACTTTTTATATTTTTAACGTTAAGTTCAGATAATTTTACATCTAAAACACGTATTTACAATACATTTGGGTGAATACAAAAAATAGAAAAAAAATTTGGGAAAAAATTGGTAAAAAATGGTGATGATTCCGCTAAATATCGTTTAAAGTCATTTCTATTAAACTAATCATACTTTTTATATTTTTAACGTTAAGTTCACATTATTTTACATCTAAAACTCGTATTTACAATACATTTGGGTGAATACAAAAAATAGAAAAAAAAATTGGTAAAAAATGGTGATAATTCCGCTAAATATCGTTTAAAGTCATTTCTATTAAACTAATCATACTTTTTATATTTTTAACGTTAAGTTCAGATAATTTTACATCTAAAACACGTATTTACAATACATTTGGGTGAATATAAAAAATAGAAAAAAAATTGGGGAAAAAATTTGGTAAAAAATTGTGATAATCCCGCTAAATATCGTTTAAAGTCATTTGTATTGAACTAATCATACTTTTTATATTTTTATCGTTAAGTTCACATAATTATACATCTAAAACACGTCTTTACAATACATTTGGGTGAATATAAAAGGTTGTAAAAAAATTTTGAAAAACAGGTGATGAATCCGCTAAATATCGTCTTAAGTCATTTCTATTAAACTAATCATACTTTTTATATTTTTAACGTTAAGTTCATATTATTTTACATCTAAAACTCGTATTTACAATACATTTGGGTGAATACAAAAAATAGAAAAAAAATTTGGGAAAAATATTGGTAAAAAATGGTGATAATTCCGCTAAATATCGTTTAAAGTTATTTGTATTGAACTAATCATACTTTTTATATTTTTATCGTTAAGTTCACGTAATTTTACATCTAAAACACGTCTTTACAATACATTTGGGTGAATATAAAAAATCGTAAAAAAATTTTGAAAATCAGGTGATGAATCCGCTAAATATCGTCTTAAGTCATTTCTATTAATCTAATCATACTTTTTATATTTTTAACGTTAAGTTCAGATAATTTTACATCTAAAACACATATTTACAATACATTTGGGTGAATACAAAAAATAGAAAAAAAATTGGGGAAAAAATTTGGTAAAAAATGGTGATAATTCCGCTAAATATCGTTTAATGTCATTTGTATTGAACTAATCATACTTTTTATATTTTTATCGTTAAGTTCACATAATTTTACATCTAAAACACGTCTTTACAATACATTTGGGTGAATATAAAAGGACGTAAAAAAATTTTGAAAAACAGGCGATGAATCCGCTAAATATCGTCTTAAGTCATTTCTATTAAACTAATCATACTTTTTATATTTTTATCGTTAAGTTCACATAATTTTACATCTAAAACACCTCTTTACAATACATTTGGGTGAATATAAAAGGTCGTAAAAAAATTTTGAAAAACAGGCGATGAATCCGCTAAATATCGTTTAAAGTCATTTCTATTAAACTAATCATACTTTTTATATTTTTAACGTTAAGTTCAGATAATTTTACATCTAAAACACATATTTACAATACATTTGGGTGAATACAAAAAATAGAAAAAAAATTTGGGAAAAAATTGGTAAAAAATGGTGATGATTCCGCTAAATATCGTTTAAAGTCATTTCTATTAAACTAATCATACTTTTTATATTTTTAACGTTAAGTTCATATTATTTTACATCTAAAACTCGTATTTACAATACATTTGGGTGAATACAAAAAATAGAAAAAAAATTTGGGAAAAATATTGGTAAAAAATGGTGATAATTCCGCTAAATATCGTTTAAAGTTATTTGTATTGAACTAATCATACTTTTTATATTTTTATCGTTAAGTTCACGTAATTTTACATCTAAAACACGTCTTTACAATACATTTGGGTGAATATAAAAAATCGTAAAAAAATTTTGAAAATCAGGTGATGAATCCGCTAAATATCGTCTTAAGTCATTTCTATTAAACTAATCATACTTTTTATATTTTTAACGTTAAGTTCACATTATTTTACATCTAAAACACGTATTTACAATACATTTGGGTGAATATAAAAAATAGAAAAAAAATTGGGGAAAAAATTTGGTAAAAAATTGTGATAATCCCGCTAAATATCGTTTAAAGTCATTTGTATTGAACTAATCATACTTTTTATATTTTTATCGTTAAGTTCACATAATTTTTCATCTAAAACACGTCTTTACAATACATTTGGGTGAATATAAAAGGTCGTAAAAAAATTTTGATAATCAGGTGATGAATCCGCTAAATATCGTCTTAAGTCATTTCTATTAAACTAATCATACTTTTTATATTTTTAAATTTAAGATCACATTATTTTACATCTAAAACACGTATTTACAATACATTTGGGTGAATATAAAAAATCGTAAAAAAATTTTGAAAATCAGGTGATGAATCCGCTAAATATCGTCTTAAGTCATTTCTATTAAACTAATCATACTTTTTATATTTTTATCGTTAAGTTCACATAATTTTACATCTAAAACACCTCTTTACAATACATTTGGGTGAATATAAAAGGTCGTAAAAAAATTTTGAAAAACAGGTGATGAATCCGCTAAATATCGTCTTAAGTCATTTCTATTAAACTAATCATACTTTTTATATTTTTAAATTTAAGATCACATTATTTTACATCTAAAACACGTATTTACAATACATTTGGGTGAATATAAAAAATCGTAAAAAAATTTTGAAAATCAGGTGATGAATCCGCTAAATATCGTCTTAAGTCATTTCTATTAAACTAATCATACTTTTTATATTTTTAACGTTAAGTTCACATTATTTTACATCTAAAACACGTATTTACAATACATTTGGGTGAATATAAAAAATAGAAAAAAAATTGGGGAAAAAATTTGGTAAAAAATGGTGATAATTCGGCTAAATATCGTTTAATGTCATTTGTATTGAACTAATCATACTTTTTATATTTTTAACGTTAAGTTCAGATAATTTTACATCTAAAACTCGTATTTACAATACATTTGGGTGAATACAAAAAATAGAAAAAAAATTTGGTAAAAAATGGTGATAATTCCGCTAAATATCGTTTAATGTCATTTGTATTGAACTAATCATACTTTTTATATTTTTATCGTTAAGTTCACATAATTTTACATCTAAAACTCGTATTTACAATACATTTGGGTGAATACAAAAAATAGAAAAAAAAATTGGTAAAAAATGGTGATAATTCCGCTAAATATCGTTTAAAGTCATTTCTATTAAACTAATCATACTTTTTATATTTTTAACGTTAAGTTCACATTATTTTACATCTAAAACTCGTATTTACAATACATTTGGGTGAATACAAAAAATAGAAAAAAAAATTGGTAAAAAATGGTGATAATTCCGCTAAATATCGTTTAAAGTCATTTCTATTAAACTAATCATACTTTTTATATTTTTAACGTTAAGTTCAGATAATTTTACATCTAAAACACGTATTTACAATACATTTGGGTGAATATAAAAAATAGAAAAAAAATTGGGGAAAAAATTTGGTAAAAAATTGTGATAATCCCGCTAAATATCGTTTAAAGTCATTTGTATTGAACTAATCATACTTTTTATATTTTTATCGTTAAGTTCACATAATTATACATCTAAAACACGTCTTTACAATACATTTGGGTGAATATAAAAGGTTGTAAAAAAATTTTGAAAAACAGGTGATGAATCCGCTAAATATCGTCTTAAGTCATTTCTATTAAACTAATCATACTTTTTATATTTTTAACGTTAAGTTTAGATAATTTTACATCCAAAACACGTATTTACAATACATTTGGGTGAATAAAAAAAATAGAAAAAAAATTTGGTAAAAAATGGTGATAATTCCGCTAAATATAGTTTAAAGTCATTTTTATTGAACTAATCATACTTTTTATATTTTTATCGTTAAGTTCACATAATTATACATCTAAAACACGTCTTTACAATACATTTGGGTGAATATAAAAGGTTGTAAAAAAATTTTGAAAAACAGGTGATGAATCCGCTAAATATCGTCTTAGGTCATTTCTATTAAACTAATCATACTTTTTATATTTTTAACGTTAATTTCACATTATTTTACATCTAAAACACGTATTTACAATACATTTGGGTGAATATAAAACGTTGTAAAAAAATTTTGAAAAACAGGCGATGAATCCGCTAAATATCGTCTTAAGTCATTTCTATTAAACTAATCATACTTTTTATATTTTTAACGTTAAGTTCAGATAATTTTACATCTAAAACTCGTATTTACAATACATTTGGGTGAAAACAAAAAATAGAAAAAAAATTGGGGAAAAAATTTGGTAAAAAATGGTGATAATTCCGCTAAATATCGTTTAAAGTTATTTGTATTGAACTAATCATACTTTTTATATTTTTATCGTTAAGTTCACGTAATTTTACATCTAAAACACGTCTTTACAATACATTTGGGTGAATATAAAAAATCGTAAAAAAATTTTGAAAATCAGGTGATGAATCCGCTAAATATCGTCTTAAGTCATTTCTATTAAACTAATCATACTTTTTACATTTTTAACGTTAAGTTCACATTATTTTACATCTAAAACACGTATTTACAATACATTTGGGTGAATATAAAAAATAGAAAAAAAATTGGGGAAAAAATTTGGTAAAAAATTGTGATAATCCCGCTAAATATCGTTTAAAGTCATTTGTATTGAACTATTCATACTTTTTATATTTTTATCGTTAAGTTCACATAATTATACATCTAAAACACGTCTTTACAATACATTTGGGTGAATATAAAAGGTTGTAAAAAAATTTTGAAAAACAGGTGATGAATCCGCTAAATATCGTCTTAGGTCATTTCTATTAAACTAATCATACTTTTTATATTTTTAACGTTAAGTTCACATTATTTTACATCTAAAACACGTATTTACAATACATTTGGGTGAATATAAAACGTTGTAAAAAAATTTTGAAAAACAGGCGATGAATCCGCTAAATATCGTCTTAAGTCAATTCTATTAAACTAATCATACTTTTTATATTTTTAACGTTAAGTTCAGATAATTTTACATCTAAAACTCGTATTTACAATACATTTGGGTGAATACAAAAAATAGAAAAAAAATTGGGGAAAAAATTTGGTAAAAAATGGTGATAATTCCGCTAAATATCGTTTAATGTCATTTTTATTGAACTAATCATACTTTTTATATTTTTATCGTTAAGTTCAGATAATTTTTCATCTAAAACACGTCTTTACAATACATTTGGGTGAATATAAAAGGTCGTAAAAAAATTTTGATAATCAGGTGATGAATCGGCTAAATATCGTCTTTAGTCATTTCTATTAAACTAATCATACTTTTTACATTTTTAACGTTAAGTTCACATTATTTTACATCTAAAACACGTATTTACAATACATTTGGGTGAATATAAAAAATAGAAAAAAAATTGGGGAAAAAATTTGGTAAAAAATTGTGATAATCCCGCTAAATATCGTTTAAAGTCATTTGTATTGAACTAATCATACTTTTTATATTTTTAACGTTAAGTTCAGATAATTTTACATCTAAAACTCGTATTTACAATACATTTGGGTGAAAACAAAAAATAGAAAAAAAATTGGGGAAAAAATTTGGTAAAAAATGGTGATAATTCCGCTAAATATCGTTTAATGTCATTTGTATTGAACTAATCATACTTTTTATATTTTTATCGTTAAGTTCACATAATTTTACATCTAAAACACGTCTTTACAATACATTTGGGTGAATATAAAAGGACGTAAAAAAATTTTGAAAAACAGGCGATGAATCCGCTAAATATCGTCTTAAGTCATTTCTATTAAACTAATCATACTTTTTATATTTTTATCGTTAAGTTCACATAATTTTACATCTAAAACACCTCTTTACAATACATTTGGGTGAATATAAAAGGTCGTAAAAAAATTTTGAAAAACAGGTGATGAATCCGCTAAATATCGTCTTAAGTCATTTCTATTAAACTAATCATACTTTTTATATTTTTAAATTTAAGATCACATTATTTTACATCTAAAACACGTATTTACAATACATTTGGGTGAATATAAAAAATCGTAAAAAAATTTTGAAAATCAGGTGATGAATCCGCTAAATATCGTCTTAAGTCATTTCTATTAAACTAATCATACTTTTTATATTTTTAACGTTAAGTTCACATTATTTTACATCTAAAACACGTATTTACAATACATTTGGGTGAATATAAAAAATAGAAAAAAAATTGGGGAAAAAATTTGGTAAAAAATGGTGATAATTCGGCTAAATATCGTTTAATGTCATTTGTATTGAACTAATCATACTTTTTATATTTTTAACGTTAAGTTCAGATAATTTTACATCTAAAACTCGTATTTACAATACATTTGGGTGAAAACAAAAAATAGAAAAAAAATTGGGGAAAAAATTTGGTAAAAAATGGTGATAATTCCGCTAAATATCGTTTAAAGTTATTTGTATTGAACTAATCATACTTTTTATATTTTTATCGTTAAGTTCACGTAATTTTACATCTAAAACACGTCTTTACAATACATTTGGGTGAATATAAAAAATCGTAAAAAAATTTTGAAAATCAGGTGATGAATCCGCTAAATATCGTCTTAAGTCATTTCTATTAAACTAATCATACTTTTTACATTTTTAACGTTAAGTTCACATTATTTTACATCTAAAACACGTATTTACAATACATTTGGGTGAATATAAAAAATAGAAAAAAAATTGGGGAAAAAATTTGGTAAAAAATTGTGATAATCCCGCTAAATATCGTTTAAAGTCATTTGTATTGAACTATTCATACTTTTTATATTTTTATCGTTAAGTTCACATAATTTTTCATCTAAAACACGTCTTTACAATACATTTGGGTGAATATAAAAGGTCGTAAAAAAATTTTGATAATCAGGTGATGAATCGGCTAAATATCGTCTTTAGTCATTTCTATTAAACTAATCATACTTTTTATATTTTTAACGTTAAGTTCAGATAATTTTACATCTAAAACACGTATTTACAATACATTTGGGTGAATACAAAAAATAGAAAAAAAATTTGGGAAAAAATTGGTAAAAAATGGTGATGATTCCGCTAAATATCGTTTAAAGTCATTTCTATTAAACTAATCATACTTTTTATATTTTTAACGTTAAGTTCACATTATTTTACATCTAAAACTCGTATTTACAATACATTTGGGTGAATACAAAAAATAGAAAAAAAAATTGGTAAAAAATGGTGATAATTCCGCTAAATATCGTTTAAAGTCATTTCTATTAAACTAATCATACTTTTTATATTTTTAACGTTAAGTTCAGATAATTTTACATCTAAAACACGTATTTACAATACATTTGGGTGAATATAAAAAATAGAAAAAAAATTGGGGAAAAAATTTGGTAAAAAATTGTGATAATCCCGCTAAATATCGTTTAAAGTCATTTGTATTGAACTAATCATACTTTTTATATTTTTAACGTTAATTTCACATTATTTTACATCTAAAACACGTATTTACAATACATTTGGGTGAATATAAAACGTTGTAAAAAAATTTTGAAAAACAGGCGATGAATCCGCTAAATATCGTCTTAAGTCATTTCTATTAAACTAATCATACTTTTTATATTTTTAACGTTAAGTTCAGATAATTTTACATCTAAAACTCGTATTTACAATACATTTGGGTGAAAACAAAAAATAGAAAAAAAATTGGGGAAAAAATTTGGTAAAAAATGGTGATAATTCCGCTAAATATCGTTTAATGTCATTTGTATTGAACTAATCATACTTTTTATATTTTTATCGTTAAGTTCACATAATTTTACATCTAAAACACGTCTTTACAATACATTTGGGTGAATATAAAAGGACGTAAAAAAATTTTGAAAAACAGGCGATGAATCCGCTAAATATCGTCTTAAGTCATTTCTATTAAACTAATCATACTTTTTATATTTTTATCGTTAAGTTCACATAATTTTACATCTAAAACACCTCTTTACAATACATTTGGGTGAATATAAAAGGTCGTAAAAAAATTTTGAAAAACAGGTGATGAATCCGCTAAATATCGTCTTAAGTCATTTCTATTAAACTAATCATACTTTTTATATTTTTAAATTTAAGATCACATTATTTTACATCTAAAACACGTATTTACAATACATTTGGGTGAATATAAAAAATCGTAAAAAAATTTTGAAAATCAGGTGATGAATCCGCTAAATATCGTCTTAAGTCATTTCTATTAAACTAATCATACTTTTTATATTTTTAACGTTAAGTTCACATTATTTTACATCTAAAACACGTATTTACAATACATTTGGGTGAATATAAAAAATAGAAAAAAAATTGGGGAAAAAATTTGGTAAAAAATGGTGATAATTCGGCTAAATATCGTTTAATGTCATTTGTATTGAACTAATCATACTTTTTATATTTTTAACGTTAAGTTCAGATAATTTTACATCTAAAACTCGTATTTACAATACATTTGGGTGAAAACAAAAAATAGAAAAAAAATTGGGGAAAAAATTTGGTAAAAAATGGTGATAATTCCGCTAAATATCGTTTAAAGTTATTTGTATTGAACTAATCATACTTTTTATATTTTTATCGTTAAGTTCACGTAATTTTACATCTAAAACACGTCTTTACAATACATTTGGGTGAATATAAAAAATCGTAAAAAAATTTTGAAAATCAGGTGATGAATCCGCTAAATATCGTCTTAAGTCATTTCTATTAAACTAATCATACTTTTTACATTTTTAACGTTAAGTTCACATTATTTTACATCTAAAACACGTATTTACAATACATTTGGGTGAATATAAAAAATAGAAAAAAAATTGGGGAAAAAATTTGGTAAAAAATTGTGATAATCCCGCTAAATATCGTTTAAAGTCATTTGTATTGAACTATTCATACTTTTTATATTTTTATCGTTAAGTTCACATAATTTTTCATCTAAAACACGTCTTTACAATACATTTGGGTGAATATAAAAGGTCGTAAAAAAATTTTGATAATCAGGTGATGAATCGGCTAAATATCGTCTTTAGTCATTTCTATTAAACTAATCATACTTTTTATATTTTTAACGTTAAGTTCAGATAATTTTACATCTAAAACACGTATTTACAATACATTTGGGTGAATACAAAAAATAGAAAAAAAATTTGGGAAAAAATTGGTAAAAAATGGTGATGATTCCGCTAAATATCGTTTAAAGTCATTTCTATTAAACTAATCATACTTTTTATATTTTTAACGTTAAGTTCACATTATTTTACATCTAAAACTCGTATTTACAATACATTTGGGTGAATACAAAAAATAGAAAAAAAAATTGGTAAAAAATGGTGATAATTCCGCTAAATATCGTTTAAAGTCATTTCTATTAAACTAATCATACTTTTTATATTTTTAACGTTAAGTTCAGATAATTTTACATCTAAAACACGTATTTACAATACATTTGGGTGAATATAAAAAATAGAAAAAAAATTGGGGAAAAAATTTGGTAAAAAATTGTGATAATCCCGCTAAATATCGTTTAAAGTCATTTGTATTGAACTAATCATACTTTTTATATTTTTATCGTTAAGTTCACATAATTATACATCTAAAACACGTCTTTACAATACATTTGGGTGAATATAAAAGGTTGTAAAAAAATTTTGAAAAACAGGTGATGAATCCGCTAAATATCGTCTTAAGTCATTTCTATTAAACTAATCATACTTTTTATATTTTTAACGTTAAGTTTAGATAATTTTACATCCAAAACACGTATTTACAATACATTTGGGTGAATAAAAAAAATAGAAAAAAAATGGTGATAATTCCGCTAAATATAGTTTAAAGTCATTTTTATTGAACTAATCATACTTTTTATATTTTTATCGTTAAGTTCACATAATTATACATCTAAAACACGTCTTTACAATACATTTGGGTGAATATAAAAGGACGTAAAAAAATTTTGAAAAACAGGCGATGAATCCGCTAAATATCGTCTTAAGTCATTTCTATTAAACTAATCATACTTTTTATATTTTTATCGTTAAGTTCACATAATTTTACATCTAAAACACCTCTTTACAATACATTTGGGTGAATATAAAAGGTCGTAAAAAAATTTTGAAAAACAGGTGATGAATCCGCTAAATATCGTCTTAAGTCATTTCTATTAAACTAATCATACTTTTTATATTTTTAAATTTAAGATCACATTATTTTACATCTAAAACACGTATTTACAATACATTTGGGTGAATAAAAAAAATAGAAAAAAAATTTGGGAAAAATATTGGTAAAAAATGGTGATAATTCCGCTAAATATCGTTTAAAGTTATTTGTATTGAACTAATCATACTTTTTATATTTTTATCGTTAAGTTCACGTAATTTTACATCTAAAACACGTCTTTACAATACATTTGGGTGAATATAAAAAATCGTAAAAAAATTTTGAAAATCAGGTGATGAATCCGCTAAATATCGTCTTAAGTCATTTCTATTAAACTAATCATACTTTTTATATTTTTAACGTTAAGTTCACATTATTTTACATCTAAAACACGTATTTACAATACATTTGGGTGAATATAAAAAATAGAAAAAAATTGGGGAAAAAATTTGGTAAAAAATTGTGATAATCCCGCTAAATATCGTTTAAAGTCATTTGTATTGAACTAATCATACTTTTTATATTTTTATCGTTAAGTTCACATAATTTTTCATCTAAAACACGTCTTTACAATACATTTGGGTGAATATAAAAGGTCGTAAAAAAATTTTGATAATCAGGTGATGAATCCGCTAAATATCGTCTTTAGTCATTTCTATTAAACTAATCATACTTTTTATATTTTTAACGTTAAGTTCACATTATTTTACATCTAAAACACGTATTTACAATACATTTGGGTGAATACAAAAAATAGAAAAAAAATTTGGGAAAAAATTGGTAAAAAATGGTGATAATTCCGCTAAATATCGTTTAAAGTCATTTCTATTAAACTAATCATACTTTTTATATTTTTAACGTTAAGTTCAGATAATTTTACATCTAAAACACGTATTTACAATACATTTGGGTGAATACAAAAAATAGAAAAAAAATTTGGGAAAAAATTGGTAAAAAATGGTGATGATTCCGCTAAATATCGTTTAAAGTCATTTCTATTAAACTAATCATACTTTTTATATTTTTAACGTTAAGTTCACATTATTTTACATCTAAAACTCGTATTTACAATACATTTGGGTGAATACAAAAAATAGAAAAAAAAATTGGTAAAAAATGGTGATAATTCCGCTAAATATCGTTTAAAGTCATTTCTATTAAACTAATCATACTTTTTATATTTTTAACGTTAAGTTCAGATAATTTTACATCTAAAACACGTATTTACAATACATTTGGGTGAATATAAAAAATAGAAAAAAAATTGGGGAAAAAATTTGGTAAAAAATTGTGATAATCCCGCTAAATATCGTTTAAAGTCATTTGTATTGAACTAATCATACTTTTTATATTTTTATCGTTAAGTTCACATAATTATACATCTAAAACACGTCTTTACAATACATTTGGGTGAATATAAATGGTTGTAAAAAAATTTTGAAAAACAGGTGATGAATCCGCTAAATATCGTCTTAAGTCATTTCTATTAAACTAATCATACTTTTTATATTTTTAACGTTAAGTTTAGATAATTTTACATCCAAAACACGTATTTACAATACATTTGGGTGAATAAAAAAAATAGAAAAAAAATTTGGTAAAAAATGGTGATAATTCCGCTAAATATAGTTTAAAGTCATTTTTATTGAACTAATCATACTTTTTATATTTTTATCGTTAAGTTCACATAATTATACATCTAAAACACGTCTTTACAATACATTTGGGTGAATATAAAAGGTTGTAAAAAAATTTTGAAAAACAGGTGATGAATCCGCTAAATATCGTCTTAGGTCATTTCTATTAAACTAATCATACTTTTTATATTTTTAACGTTAATTTCACATTATTTTACATCTAAAACACGTATTTACAATACATTTGGGTGAATATAAAACGTTGTAAAAAAATTTTGAAAAACAGGCGATGAATCCGCTAAATATCGTCTTAAGTCATTTCTATTAAACTAATCATACTTTTTATATTTTTAACGTTAAGTTCAGATAATTTTACATCTAAAACTCGTATTTACAATACATTTGGGTGAAAACAAAAAATAGAAAAAAAATTGGGGAAAAAATTTGGTAAAAAATGGTGATAATTCCGCTAAATATCGTTTAATGTCATTTGTATTGAACTAATCATACTTTTTATATTTTTATCGTTAAGTTCACATAATTTTACATCTAAAACACGTCTTTACAATACATTTGGGTGAATATAAAAGGACGTAAAAAAATTTTGAAAAACAGGCGATGAATCCGCTAAATATCGTCTTAAGTCATTTCTATTAAACTAATCATACTTTTTATATTTTTATCGTTAAGTTCACATAATTTTACATCTAAAACACCTCTTTACAATACATTTGGGTGAATATAAAAGGTCGTAAAAAAATTTTGAAAAACAGGTGATGAATCCGCTAAATATCGTCTTAAGTCATTTCTATTAAACTAATCATACTTTTTATATTTTTAAATTTAAGATCACATTATTTTACATCTAAAACACGTATTTACAATACATTTGGGTGAATATAAAAAATCGTAAAAAAATTTTGAAAATCAGGTGATGAATCCGCTAAATATCGTCTTAAGTCATTTCTATTAAACTAATCATACTTTTTATATTTTTAACGTTAAGTTCACATTATTTTACATCTAAAACACGTATTTACAATACATTTGGGTGAATATAAAAAATAGAAAAAAAATTGGGTAAAAAATTTGGTAAAAAATGGTGATAATTCGGCTAAATATCGTTTAATGTCATTTGTATTGAACTAATCATACTTTTTATATTTTTAACGTTAAGTTCAGATAATTTTACATCTAAAACTCGTATTTACAATACATTTGGGTGAATACAAAAAATAGAAAAAAAATTTGGTAAAAAATGGTGATAATTCCGCTAAATATCGTTTAATGTCATTTGTATTGAACTAATCATACTTTTTATATTTTTATCGTTAAGTTCACATAATTTTACATCTAAAACACGTCTTTACAATACATTTGGGTGAATATAAAAGGACGTAAAAAAATTTTGAAAAACAGGCGATGAATCCGCTAAATATCGTCTTAAGTCATTTCTATTAAACTAATCATACTTTTTATATTTTTATCGTTAAGTTCACATAATTTTACATCTAAAACACCTCTTTACAATACATTTGGGTGAATATAAAAGGTCGTAAAAAAATTTTGAAAAACAGGTGATGAATCCGCTAAATATCGTCTTAAGTCATTTCTATTAAACTAATCATACTTTTTATATTTTTAAATTTAAGATCACATTATTTTACATCTAAAACACGTATTTACAGTACATTTGGGTGAATATAAAAAATAGAAAAAAAATTGGGGAAAAAATTTGGAAAAAAATTGTGATAATCCCGCTAAATATCGTTTAAAGTCATTTGTATTGAACTAATCATACTTTTTATATTTTTATCGTTAAGTTCACATAATTTTTCATCTAAAACACGTCTTTACAATACATTTGGGTGAATATAAAAGGTCGTAAAAAAATTTTGATAATCAGGTGATGAATCCGCTAAATATCGTCTTTAGTCATTTCTATTAAACTAATCATACTTTTTATATTTTTAACGTTAAGTTCACATTATTTTACATCTAAAACACGTATTTACAATACATTTGGGTGAATACAAAAAATAGAAAAAAAATTGGGAAAAAATTGGTAAAAAATGGTGATGATTCCGCTAAATATTGTTTAAAGTCATTTCTATTAAACTAATCATACTTTTTATATTTTTAACGTTAAGTTCACATTATTTTACATCTAAAACTCGTATTTACAATACATTTGGGTGAATACAAAAAATAGAAAAAAAAATTGGTAAAAAATGGTGATAATTCCGCTAAATATCGTTTAAAGTCATTTCTATTAAACTAATCATACTTTTTATATTTTTAACGTTAAGTTCAGATAATTTTACATCTAAAACACGTATTTACAATACATTTGGGTGAATATAAAAAATAGAAAAAAAATTGGGGAAAAAATTTGGTAAAAAATTGTGATAATCCCGCTAAATATCGTTTAAAGTCATTTGTATTGAACTAATCATACTTTTTATATTTTTATCGTTAAGTTCACATAATTATACATCTAAAACACGTCTTTACAATACATTTGGGTGAATATAAAAGGTTGTAAAAAAATTTTGAAAAACAGGTGATGAATCCGCTAAATATCGTCTTAAGTCATTTCTATTAAACTAATCATACTTTTTATATTTTTAACGTTAAGTTTAGATAATTTTACATCCAAAACACGCATTTACAATACATTTGGGTGAATAAAAAAAATAGAAAAAAAATTTGGTAAAAAATGGTGATAATTCCGCTAAATATAGTTTAAAGTCATTTTTATTGAACTAATCATACTTTTTATATTTTTATCGTTAAGTTCACATAATTTTACATCTAAAACACGTCTTTCAATACATTTGGGTGAATATAAAAGGTTGTAAAAAAATTTTGAAAAACAGGTGATGAATCCGCTAAATATCGTTTAAAGTCATTTCTATTAAACTAATCATACTTTTTATATTTTTAACGTTAAGTTCACATTATTTTACATCTAAAACTCGTATTTACAATACATTTGGGTGAATACAAAAAATAGAAAAAAAAATTGGTAAAAAATGGTGATAATTCCGCTAAATATCGTTTAAAGTCATTTCTATTAAACTAATCATACTTTTTATATTTTTAACGTTAAGTTCAGATAATTTTACATCTAAAACACGTATTTACAATACATTTGGGTGAATATAAAAAATAGAAAAAAAATTGGGGAAAAAATTTGGTAAAAAATTGTGATAATCCCGCTAAATATCGTTTAAAGTCATTTGTATTGAACTAATCATACTTTTTATATTTTTATCGTTAAGTTCACATAATTATACATCTAAAACACGTCTTTACAATACATTTGGGTGAATATAAAAGGTTGTAAAAAAATTTTGAAAAACAGGTGATGAATCCGCTAAATATCGTCTTAAGTCATTTCTATTAAACTAATCATACTTTTTATATTTTTAACGTTAAGTTTAGATAATTTTACATCCAAAACACGTATTTACAATACATTTGGGTGAATAAAAAAAATAGAAAAAAAATTTGGTAAAAAATGGTGATAATTCCGCTAAATATAGTTTAAAGTCATTTTTATTGAACTAATCATACTTTTTATATTTTTATCGTTAAGTTCACATAATTATACATCTAAAACACGTCTTTACAATACATTTGGGTGAATATAAAAGGTTGTAAAAAAATTTTGAAAAACAGGTGATGAATCCGCTAAATATCGTCTTAGGTCATTTCTATTAAACTAATCATACTTTTTATATTTTTAACGTTAATTTCACATTATTTTACATCTAAAACACGTATTTACAATACATTTGGGTGAATATAAAACGTTGTAAAAAAATTTTGAAAAACAGGCGATGAATCCGCTAAATATCGTCTTAAGTCATTTCTATTAAACTAATCATACTTTTTATATTTTTAACGTTAAGTTCAGATAATTTTACATCTAAAACTCGTATTTACAATACATTTGGGTGAAAACAAAAAATAGAAAAAAAATTGGGGAAAAAATTTGGTAAAAAATGGTGATAATTCCGCTAAATATCGTTTAATGTCATTTGTATTGAACTAATCATACTTTTTATATTTTTATCGTTAAGTTCACATAATTTTACATCTAAAACACGTCTTTACAATACATTTGGGTGAATATAAAAGGACGTAAAAAAATTTTGAAAAACAGGCGATGAACCCGCTAAATATCGTCTTAAGTCATTTCTATTAAACTAATCATACTTTTTATATTTTTATCGTTAAGTTTACATAATTTTACATCTAAAACACCTCTTTACAATACATTTGGGTGAATATAAAAGGTCGTAAAAAAATTTTGAAAAACAGGTGATGAATCCGCTAAATATCGTCTTAAGTCATTTCTATTAAACTAATCATACTTTTTATATTTTTAAATTTAAGATCACATTATTTTACATCTAAAACACGTATTTACAATACATTTGGGTGAATATAAAAAATCGTAAAAAAATTTTGAAAATCAGGTGATGAATCCGCTAAATATCGTCTTAAGTCATTTCTATTAAACTAATCATACTTTTTATATTTTTAACGTTAAGTTCACATTATTTTACATCTAAAACACGTATTTACAATACATTTGGGTGAATATAAAAAATAGAAAAAAAATTGGGGAAAAAATTTGGTAAAAAATGGTGATAATTCGGCTAAATATCGTTTAATGTCATTTGTATTGAACTAATCATACTTTTTATATTTTTAACGTTAAGTTCAGATAATTTTACATCTAAAACTCGTATTTACAATACATTTGGGTGAATACAAAAAATAGAAAAAAAATTTGGTAAAAAATGGTGATAATTCCGCTAAATATCGTTTAATGTCATTTGTATTGAACTAATCATACTTTTTATATTTTTATCGTTAAGTTCACATAATTTTACATCTAAAACACGTCTTTACAATACATTTGGGTGAATATAAAAGGACGTAAAAAAATTTTGAAAAACAGGCGATGAATCCGCTAAATATCGTCTTAAGTCATTTCTATTAAACTAATCATACTTTTTATATTTTTATCGTTAAGTTCACATAATTTTACATCTAAAACACCTCTTTACAATACATTTGGGTGAATATAAAAGGTCGTAAAAAAATTTTGAAAAACAGGTGATGAATCCGCTAAATATCGTCTTAAGTCATTTCTATTAAACTAATCATACTTTTTATATTTTTAAATTTAAGATCACATTATTTTACATCTAAAACACGTATTTACAGTACATTTGGGTGAATATAAAAAATAGAAAAAAAATTGGGGAAAAAATTTGGAAAAAAATTGTGATAATCCCGCTAAATATCGTTTAAAGTCATTTGTATTGAACTAATCATACTTTTTATATTTTTATCGTTAAGTTCACATAATTTTTCATCTAAAACACGTCTTTACAATACATTTGGGTGAATATAAAAGGTCGTAAAAAAATTTTGATAATCAGGTGATGAATCCGCTAAATATCGTCTTTAGTCATTTCTATTAAACTAATCATACTTTTTATATTTTTAACGTTAAGTTCACATTATTTTACATCTAAAACACGTATTTACAATACATTTGGGTGAATACAAAAAATAGAAAAAAAATTTGGGAAAAAATTGGTAAAAAATGGTGATGATTCCGCTAAATATTGTTTAAAGTCATTTCTATTAAACTAATCATACTTTTTATATTTTTAACGTTAAGTTCACATTATTTTACATCTAAAACTCGTATTTACAATACATTTGGGTGAATACAAAAAATAGAAAAAAAAATTGGTAAAAAATGGTGATAATTCCGCTAAATATCGTTTAAAGTCATTTCTATTAAACTAATCATACTTTTTATATTTTTAACGTTAAGTTCAGATAATTTTACATCTAAAACACGTATTTACAATACATTTGGGTGAATATAAAAAATAGAAAAAAAATTGGGGAAAAAATTTGGTAAAAAATTGTGATAATCCCGCTAAATATCGTTTAAAGTCATTTGTATTGAACTAATCATACTTTTTATATTTTTATCGTTAAGTTCACATAATTATACATCTAAAACACGTCTTTACAATACATTTGGGTGAATATAAAAGGTTGTAAAAAAATTTTGAAAAACAGGTGATGAATCCGCTAAATATCGTCTTAAGTCATTTCTATTAAACTAATCATACTTTTTATATTTTTAACGTTAAGTTTAGATAATTTTACATCCAAAACACGCATTTACAATACATTTGGGTGAATAAAAAAAATAGAAAAAAAATTTGGTAAAAAATGGTGATAATTCCGCTAAATATAGTTTAAAGTCATTTTTATTGAACTAATCATACTTTTTATATTTTTATCGTTAAGTTCACATAATTTTACATCTAAAACACGTCTTTCAATACATTTGGGTGAATATAAAAGGTCGTAAAAAAATTTTGAAAAACAGGTGATGAATCCGCTAAATATCGTCTTAAGTCATTTCTATTAAACTAATCATACTTTTTATATTTTTAACGTTAAGTTCATATTATTTTACATCTAAAACTCGTATTTACAATACATTTGGGTGAATACAAAAAATAGAAAAAAAATTTGGGAAAAATATTGGTAAAAAATGGTGATAATTCCGCTAAATATCGTTTAAAGTTATTTGTATTGAACTAATCATACTTTTTATATTTTTATCGTTAAGTTCACGTAATTTTACATCTAAAACACGTCTTTACAATACATTTGGGTGAATATAAAAAATCGTAAAAAAATTTTGAAAATCAGGTGATGAATCCGCTAAATATCGTCTTAAGTCATTTCTATTAAACTAATCATACTTTTTATATTTTTAACGTTAAGTTCACATTATTTTACATCTAAAACACGTATTTACAATACATTTGGGTGAATATAAAAGGTCGTAAAAAAATTTTGATAAACAGGTGATGAATCCGCTAAATATCGTCTTTAGTCATTTCTATTAAACTAATCATACTTTTTATATTTTTAACGTTAAGTTCAGATAATTTTACATCTAAAACACGTATTTACAATACATTTGGGTGAATATAAAAAATAGAAAAAAAATTGGGGAAAAAATTTGGTAAAAAATTGTGATAATCCCGCTAAATATCGTTTAAAGTCATTTGTATTGAACTAATCATACTTTTTATATTTTTATCGTTAAGTTCACATAATTATACATCTAAAACACGTCTTTACAATACATTTGGGTGAATATAAAAGGTTGTAAAAAAATTTTGAAAAACAGGTGATGAATCCGCTAAATATCGTCTTAAGTCATTTCTATTAAACTAATCATACTTTTTATATTTTTAACGTTAAGTTTAGATAATTTTACATCCAAAACACGCATTTACAATACATTTGGGTGAATAAAAAAAATAGAAAAAAAATTTGGTAAAAAATGGTGATAATTCCGCTAAATATAGTTTAAAGTCATTTTTATTGAACTAATCATACTTTTTATATTTTTATCGTTAAGTTCACATAATTTTACATCTAAAACACGTCTTTCAATACATTTGGGTGAATATAAAAGGTTGTAAAAAAATTTTGAAAAACAGGTGATGAATCCGCTAAATATCGTTTAAAGTCATTTCTATTAAACTAATCATACTTTTTATATTTTTAACGTTAAGTTCACATTATTTTACATCTAAAACTCGTATTTACAATACATTTGGGTGAATACAAAAAATAGAAAAAAAAATTGGTAAAAAATGGTGATAATTCCGCTAAATATCGTTTAAAGTCATTTCTATTAAACTAATCATACTTTTTATATTTTTAACGTTAAGTTCAGATAATTTTACATCTAAAACACGTATTTACAATACATTTGGGTGAATATAAAAAATAGAAAAAAAATTGGGGAAAAAATTTGGTAAAAAATTGTGATAATCCCGCTAAATATCGTTTAAAGTCATTTGTATTGAACTAATCATACTTTTTATATTTTTATCGTTAAGTTCACATAATTATACATCTAAAACACGTCTTTACAATACATTTGGGTGAATATAAAAGGTTGTAAAAAAATTTTGAAAAACAGGTGATGAATCCGCTAAATATCGTCTTAAGTCATTTCTATTAAACTAATCATACTTTTTATATTTTTAACGTTAAGTTTAGATAATTTTACATCCAAAACACGAATTTACAATACATTTGGGTGAATAAAAAAAATAGAAAAAAAATTTGGTAAAAAATGGTGATAATTCCGCTAAATATAGTTTAAAGTCATTTTTATTGAACTAATCATACTTTTTATATTTTTATCGTTAAGTTCACATAATTATACATCTAAAACACGTCTTTACAATACATTTGGGTGAATATAAAAGGTTGTAAAAAAATTTTGAAAAACAGGTGATGAATCCGCTAAATATCGTCTTAGGTCATTTCTATTAAACTAATCATACTTTTTATATTTTTAACGTTAATTTCACATTATTTTACATCTAAAACACGTATTTACAATACATTTGGGTGAATATAAAACGTTGTAAAAAAATTTTGAAAAACAGGCGATGAATCCGCTAAATATCGTCTTAAGTCATTTCTATTAAACTAATCATACTTTTTATATTTTTAACGTTAAGTTCAGATAATTTTACATCTAAAACTCGTATTTACAATACATTTGGGTGAAAACAAAAAATAGAAAAAAAATTGGGGAAAAAATTTGGTAAAAAATGGTGATAATTCCGCTAAATATCGTTTAATGTCATTTGTATTGAACTAATCATACTTTTTATATTTTTATCGTTAAGTTCACATAATTTTACATCTAAAACACGTCTTTACAATACATTTGGGTGAATATAAAAGGACGTAAAAAAATTTTGAAAAACAGGCGATGAACCCGCTAAATATCGTCTTAAGTCATTTCTATTAAACTAATCATACTTTTTATATTTTTATCGTTAAGTTTACATAATTTTACATCTAAAACACCTCTTTACAATACATTTGGGTGAATATAAAAGGTCGTAAAAAAATTTTGAAAAACAGGTGATGAATCCGCTAAATATCGTCTTAAGTCATTTCTATTAAACTAATCATACTTTTTATATTTTTAAATTTAAGATCACATTATTTTACATCTAAAACACGTATTTACAATACATTTGGGTGAATATAAAAAATCGTAAAAAAATTTTGAAAATCAGGTGATGAATCCGCTAAATATCGTCTTAAGTCATTTCTATTAAACTAATCATACTTTTTATATTTTTAACGTTAAGTTCACATTATTTTACATCTAAAACACGTATTTACAATACATTTGGGTGAATATAAAAAATAGAAAAAAAATTGGGGAAAAAATTTGGTAAAAAATGGTGATAATTCGGCTAAATATCGTTTAATGTCATTTGTATTGAACTAATCATACTTTTTATATTTTTAACGTTAAGTTCAGATAATTTTACATCTAAAACTCGTATTTACAATACATTTGGGTGAATACAAAAAATAGAAAAAAAATTTGGTAAAAAATGGTGATAATTCCGCTAAATATCGTTTAATGTCATTTGTATTGAACTAATCATACTTTTTATATTTTTATCGTTAAGTTCACATAATTTTACATCTAAAACACGTCTTTACAATACATTTGGGTGAATATAAAAGGACGTAAAAAAATTTTGAAAAACAGGCGATGAATCCGCTAAATATCGTCTTAAGTCATTTCTATTAAACTAATCATACTTTTTATATTTTTATCGTTAAGTTCACATAATTTTACATCTAAAACACCTCTTTACAATACATTTGGGTGAATATAAAAGGTCGTAAAAAAATTTTGAAAAACAGGTGATGAATCCGCTAAATATCGTCTTAAGTCATTTCTATTAAACTAATCATACTTTTTATATTTTTAAATTTAAGATCACATTATTTTACATCTAAAACACGTATTTACAGTACATTTGGGTGAATATAAAAAATAGAAAAAAAATTGGGGAAAAAATTTGGAAAAAAATTGTGATAATCCCGCTAAATATCGTTTAAAGTCATTTGTATTGAACTAATCATACTTTTTATATTTTTATCGTTAAGTTCACATAATTTTTCATCTAAAACACGTCTTTACAATACATTTGGGTGAATATAAAAGGTCGTAAAAAAATTTTGATAATCAGGTGATGAATCCGCTAAATATCGTCTTTAGTCATTTCTATTAAACTAATCATACTTTTTATATTTTTAACGTTAAGTTCACATTATTTTACATCTAAAACACGTATTTACAATACATTTGGGTGAATACAAAAAATAGAAAAAAAATTTGGGAAAAAATTGGTAAAAAATGGTGATGATTCCGCTAAATATTGTTTAAAGTCATTTCTATTAAACTAATCATACTTTTTATATTTTTAACGTTAAGTTCACATTATTTTACATCTAAAACTCGTATTTACAATACATTTGGGTGAATACAAAAAATAGAAAAAAAAATTGGTAAAAAATGGTGATAATTCCGCTAAATATCGTTTAAAGTCATTTCTATTAAACTAATCATACTTTTTATATTTTTAACGTTAAGTTCAGATAATTTTACATCTAAAACACGTATTTACAATACATTTGGGTGAATATAAAAAATAGAAAAAAAATTGGGGAAAAAATTTGGTAAAAAATTGTGATAATCCCGCTAAATATCGTTTAAAGTCATTTGTATTGAACTAATCATACTTTTTATATTTTTATCGTTAAGTTCACATAATTATACATCTAAAACACGTCTTTACAATACATTTGGGTGAATATAAAAGGTTGTAAAAAAATTTTGAAAAACAGGTGATGAATCCGCTAAATATCGTCTTAAGTCATTTCTATTAAACTAATCATACTTTTTATATTTTTAACGTTAAGTTTAGATAATTTTACATCCAAAACACGCATTTACAATACATTTGGGTGAATAAAAAAAATAGAAAAAAAATTTGGTAAAAAATGGTGATAATTCCGCTAAATATAGTTTAAAGTCATTTTTATTGAACTAATCATACTTTTTATATTTTTATCGTTAAGTTCACATAATTTTACATCTAAAACACGTCTTTCAATACATTTGGGTGAATATAAAAGGTCGTAAAAAAATTTTGAAAAACAGGTGATGAATCCGCTAAATATCGTCTTAAGTCATTTCTATTAAACTAATCATACTTTTTATATTTTTAACGTTAAGTTCATATTATTTTACATCTAAAACTCGTATTTACAATACATTTGGGTGAATACAAAAAATAGAAAAAAAATTTGGGAAAAATATTGGTAAAAAATGGTGATAATTCCGCTAAATATCGTTTAAAGTTATTTGTATTGAACTAATCATACTTTTTATATTTTTATCGTTAAGTTCACGTAATTTTACATCTAAAACACGTCTTTACAATACATTTGGGTGAATATAAAAAATCGTAAAAAAATTTTGAAAATCAGGTGATGAATCCGCTAAATATCGTCTTAAGTCATTTCTATTAAACTAATCATACTTTTTATATTTTTAACGTTAAGTTCACATTATTTTACATCTAAAACACGTATTTACAATACATTTGGGTGAATATAAAAGGTCGTAAAAAAATTTTGATAAACAGGTGATGAATCCGCTAAATATCGTCTTTAGTCATTTCTATTAAACTAATCATACTTTTTATATTTTTAACGTTAAGTTCACATTATTTTACATCTAAAACACGTATTTACAATACATTTGGGTGAATACAAAAAATAGAAAAAAAATTTGGGAAAAAATTGGTAAAAAATGGTGATAATTCCGCTAAATATCGTTTAAAGTCATTTCTATTAAACTAATCATACTTTTTATATTTTTAACGTTAAGTTCAGATAATTTTACATCTAAAACACGTATTTACAATACATTTGGGTGAATACAAAAAATAGAAAAAAAATTTGGGAAAAAATTGGTAAAAAATGGTGATGATTCCGCTAAATATCGTTTAAAGTCATTTATATTGAACTAATCATACTTTTTATATTTTTATCGTTAAGTTCAAATAATTTTACATCTAAAACACGTCTTTACAATACATTTGGGTGAATATAAAAGGTCGTAAAAAAATTTTGAAAAACAGGTGATGAATCCGCTAAATATCGTCTTAGGTCATTTCTATTAAACTAATCATACTTTTTATATTTTTAAATTTAAGATCACATTATTTTACATCTAAAACACGTATTTACAATACATTTGGGTGAATATAAAAAATCGTAAAAAAATTTTGAAAATCAGGTGATGAATCCGCTAAATATCGTCTTAAGTCATTTCTATTAAACTAATCATACTTTTTATATTTTTAACGTTAAGTTCAGATAATTTTACATCTAAAACTCGTATTTACAATACATTTGGGTGAATACAAAAAATAGAAAAAAAATTTGGTAAAAAATGGTGATAATTCCGCTAAATATCGTTTAATGTCATTTGTATTGAACTAATCATACTTTTTATATTTTTATCGTTAAGATCACATAATTTTACATCTAAAACACGTCTTTACAATACATTTGGGTGAATATAAAAGGACGTAAAAAAATTTTGAAAAACAGGCGATGAATCCGCTAAATATCGTCTTAAGTCATTTCTATTAAACTAATCATACTTTTTATATTTTTATCGTTAAGTTCACATAATTTTACATCTAAAACACCTCTTTACAATACATTTGGGTGAATATAAAAGGTCGTAAAAAAATTTTGAAAAACAGGTGATGAATCCGCTAAATATCGTCTTAAGTCATTTCTATTAAACTAATCATACTTTTTATATTTTTAAATTTAAGATCACATTATTTTACATCTAAAACACGTATTTACAATACATTTGGGTGAATAAAAAAAATAGAAAAAAAATTTGGGAAAAATATTGGTAAAAAATGGTGATGATTCCGCTAAATATCGTTTAAAGTCATTTCTATTAAACTAATCATACTTTTTATATTTTTAACGTTAAGTTCACATTATTTTACATCTAAAACTCGTATTTACAATACATTTGGGTGAATACAAAAAATAGAAAAAAAAATTGGTAAAAAATGGTGATAATTCCGCTAAATATCGTTTAAAGTCATTTCTATTAAACTAATCATACTTTTTATATTTTTAACGTTAAGTTCAGATAATTTTACATCTAAAACACGTATTTACAATACATTTGGGTGAATATAAAAAATAGAAAAAAAATTGGGGAAAAAATTTGGTAAAAAATTGTGATAATCCCGCTAAATATCGTTTAAAGTCATTTGTATTGAACTAATCATACTTTTTATATTTTTATCGTTAAGTTCACATAATTATACATCTAAAACACGTCTTTACAATACATTTGGGTGAATATAAAAGGTTGTAAAAAAATTTTGAAAAACAGGTGATGAATCCGCTAAATATCGTCTTAAGTCATTTCTATTAAACTAATCATACTTTTTATATTTTTAACGTTAAGTTTAGATAATTTTACATCCAAAACACGTATTTACAATACATTTGGGTGAATAAAAAAAATAGAAAAAAAATTTGGTAAAAAATGGTGATAATTCCGCTAAATATAGTTTAAAGTCATTTTTATTGAACTAATCATACTTTTTATATTTTTATCGTTAAGTTCACATAATTTTACATCTAAAACACGTCTTTCAATACATTTGGGTGAATATAAAAGGTCGTAAAAAAATTTTGAAAAACAGGTGATGATTCCGCTAAATATCGTCTTAAGTCATTTCTATTAAACTAATCATACTTTTTATATTTTTAACGTTAAGTTCATATTATTTTACATCTAAAACTCGTATTTACAATACATTTGGGTGAATACAAAAAATAGAAAAAAAATTTGGGAAAAATATTGGTAAAAAATGGTGATAATTCCGCTAAATATCGTTTAAAGTTATTTGTATTGAACTAATCATACTTTTTATATTTTTATCGTTAAGTTCACGTAATTTTACATCTAAAACACGTCTTTACAATACATTTGGGTGAATATAAAAAATCGTAAAAAAATTTTGAAAATCAGGTGATGAATCCGCTAAATATCGTCTAAAGTCATTTCTATTAAACTAATCATACTTTTTATATTTTTAACGTTAAGTTCACATTATTTTACATCTAAAACACGTATTTACAATACATTTGGGTGAATACAAAAAATAGAAAAAAAATTTGGGAAAAAATTGGTAAAAAATGGTGATAATTCCGCTAAATATCGTTTAAAGTCATTTCTATTAAACTAATCATACTTTTTATATTTTTAACGTTAAGTTCAGATAATTTTACATCTAAAACACGTATTTACAATACATTTGGGTGAATACAAAAAATAGAAAAAAAATTTGGGAAAAAATTGGTAAAAAATGGTGATGATTCCGCTAAATATCGTTTAAAGTCATTTATATTGAACTAATCATACTTTTTATATTTTTATCGTTAAGTTCAAATAATTTTACATCTAAAACACGTCTTTACAATACATTTGGGTGAATATAAAAAATCGTAAAAAAATTTTGAAAATCAGGTGATGAATCCGCTAAATATCGTCTTAAGTCATTTCTATTAAACTAATCATACTTTTTATATTTTTAACGTTAAGTTCAGATAATTTTACATCTAAAACTCGTATTTACAATACATTTGGGTGAATACAAAAAATAGAAAAAAAATTTGGTAAAAAATGGTGATAATTCCGCTAAATATCGTTTAATGTCATTTGTATTGAACTAATCATACTTTTTATATTTTTATCGTTAAGTTCACATAATTTTACATCTAAAACACGTCTTTACAATACATTTGGGTGAATATAAAAGGACGTAAAAAAATTTTGAAAAACAGGCGATGAATCCGCTAAATATCGTCTTAAGTCATTTCTATTAAACTAATCATACTTTTTATATTTTTATCGTTAAGTTCACATAATTTTACATCTAAAACACCTCTTTACAATACATTTGGGTGAATATAAAAGGTCGTAAAAAAATTTTGAAAAACAGGTGATGAATCCGCTAAATATCGTCTTAAGTCATTTCTATTAAACTAATCATACTTTTTATATTTTTAAATTTAAGATCACATTATTTTACATCTAAAACACGTATTTACAATACATTTGGGTGAATAAAAAAAATAGAAAAAAAATTTGGGAAAAATATTGGTAAAAAATGGTGATGATTCCGCTAAATATCGTTTAAAGTCATTTCTATTAAACTAATCATACTTTTTATATTTTTAACGTTAAGTTCACATTATTTTACATCTAAAACTCGTATTTACAATACATTTGGGTGAATACAAAAAATAGAAAAAAAAATTGGTAAAAAATGGTGATAATTCCGCTAAATATCGTTTAAAGTCATTTCTATTAAACTAATCATACTTTTTATATTTTTAACGTTAAGTTCAGATAATTTTACATCTAAAACACGTATTTACAATACATTTGGGTGAATATAAAAAATAGAAAAAAAATTGGGGAAAAAATTTGGTAAAAAATTGTGATAATCCCGCTAAATATCGTTTAAAGTCATTTGTATTGAACTAATCATACTTTTTATATTTTTATCGTTAAGTTCACATAATTATACATCTAAAACACGTCTTTACAATACATTTGGGTGAATATAAAAGGTTGTAAAAAAATTTTGAAAAACAGGTGATGAATCCGCTAAATATCGTCATAAGTCATTTCTATTAAACTAATCATACTTTTTATATTTTTAACGTTAAGTTTAGATAATTTTACATCCAAAACACGTATTTACAATACATTTGGGTGAATAAAAAAAATAGAAAAAAAATTTGGTAAAAAATGGTGATAATTCCGCTAAATATAGTTTAAAGTCATTTTTATTGAACTAATCATACTTTTTATATTTTTATCGTTAAGTTCACATAATTTTACATCTAAAACACGTCTTTCAATACATTTGGGTGAATATAAAAGGTCGTAAAAAAATTTTGAAAAACAGGTGATGATTCCGCTAAATATCGTCTTAAGTCATTTCTATTAAACTAATCATACTTTTTATATTTTTAACGTTAAGTTCATATTATTTTACATCTAAAACTCGTATTTACAATACATTTGGGTGAATACAAAAAATAGAAAAAAAATTTGGGAAAAATATTGGTAAAAAATGGTGATAATTCCGCTAAATATCGTTTAAAGTTATTTGTATTGAACTAATCATACTTTTTATATTTTTATCGTTAAGTTCACGTAATTTTACATCTAAAACACGTCTTTACAATACATTTGGGTGAATATAAAAAATCGTAAAAAAATTTTGAAAATCAGGTGATGAATCCGCTAAATATCGTCTTAAGTCATTTCTATTAAACTAATCATACTTTTTATATTTTTAACGTTAAGTTCACATTATTTTACATCTAAAACACGTATTTACAATACATTTGGGTGAATATAAAAAATAGAAAAAAAATTGGGGAAAAAATTTGGTAAAAAATTGTGATAATCCCGCTAAATATCGTTTAAAGTCATTTGTATTGAACTAATCATACTTTTTATATTTTTATCGTTAAGTTCACATAATTATACATCTAAAACACGTCTTTACAATACATTTGGGTGAATATAAAAGGTTGTAAAAAAATTTTGAAAAACAGGTGATGAATCCGCTAAATATCGTCTTAAGTCATTTCTATTAAACTAATCATACTTTTTATATTTTTAACGTTAAGTTTAGATAATTACATCCAAAACACGTATTTACAATACATTTGGGTGAATAAAAAAAATAGAAAAAAAATTTGGTAAAAAATGGTGATAATTCCGCTAAATATAGTTTAAAGTCATTTTTATTGAACTAATCATACTTTTTATATTTTTATCGTTAAGTTCACATAATTTTACATCTAAAACACGTCTTTCAATACATTTGGGTGAATATAAAAGGTCGTAAAAAAATTTTGAAAAACAGGTGATGAATCCGCTAAATATCGTCTTAAGTCATTTCTATTAAACTAATCATACTTTTTATATTTTTAACGTTAAGTTCATATTATTTTACATCTAAAACTCGTATTTACAATACATTTGGGTGAATACAAAAAATAGAAAAAAAATTTGGGAAAAATATTGGTAAAAAATGGTGATAATTCCGCTAAATATCGTTTAAAGTTATTTGTATTGAACTAATCATACTTTTTATATTTTTATCGTTAAGTTCACGTAATTTTACATCTAAAACACGTCTTTACAATACATTTGGGTGAATATAAAAAATCGTAAAAAAATTTTGAAAATCAGGTGATGAATCCGCTAAATATCGTCTTAAGTCATTTCTATTAAACTAATCATACTTTTTATATTTTTAACGTTAAGTTCACATTATTTTACATCTAAAACACGTATTTACAATACATTTGGGTGAATATAAAAAATAGAAAAAAAATTGGGGAAAAAATTTGGTAAAAAATTGTGATAATCCCGCTAAATATCGTTTAAAGTCATTTGTATTGAACTAATCATACTTTTTATATTTTTATCGTTAAGTTCACATAATTTTTCATCTAAAACACGTCTTTACAATACATTTGGGTGAATATAAAAGGTCGTAAAAAAATTTTGATAAACAGGTGATGAATCCGCTAAATATCGTCTTTAGTCATTTCTATTAAACTAATCATACTTTTTATATTTTTAACGTTAAGTTCACATTATTTTACATCTAAAACACGTATTTACAATACATTTGGGTGAATACAAAAAATAGAAAAAAAATTTGGGAAAAAATTGGTAAAAAATGGTGATAATTCCGCTAAATATCGTTTAAAGTCATTTCTATTAAACTAATCATACTTTTTATATTTTTAACGTTAAGTTCAGATAATTTTACATCTAAAACACGTATTTACAATACATTTGGGTGAATACAAAAA
Source organism: Diuraphis noxia (assembly GCF_037042655.1). NCBI lineage: Eukaryota > Metazoa > Arthropoda > Insecta > Hemiptera > Aphididae > Diuraphis > Diuraphis noxia. The sequence goes on from NW_028301711.1 coordinate 4,470,406, forward strand.
ATAGAAAAAAAATTTGGGAAAAAATTGGTAAAAAATGGTGATGATTCCGCTAAATATCGTTTAAAGTCATTTGTATTGAACTAATCATACTTTTTATATTTTTATCGTTAAGTTCACATAATTTTACATCTAAAACACGTCTTTACAATACATTTGGGTGAATATAAAAGGTCGTAAAAAAATTTTGAAAAACAGGTGATGAATCCGCTAAATATCGTCTTAGGTCATTTCTATTAAACTAATCATACTTTTTATATTTTTAACGTTAAGTTCACATTATTTTACATCTAAAACACGTATTTATAATACATTTGGGTGAATATAAAACGTCGTAAAAAAATTTTGAAAAACAGGCGATGAATCCGCTAAATATCGTCTTAAGTCATTTCTATTAAACTAATCATACTTTTTATATTTTTATCGTTAAGTTCACATAATTTTACATCTAAAACACGTCTTTACAATACATTTGGGTGAATATAAAAGGTCGTAAAAAAATTTTGAAAAACAGGTGATTAATCCGCTAAATATCGTCTTAGGTCATTTCTATTAAACTAATCATACTTTTTATATTTTTAACGTTAAGTTCACATTATTTTACATCTAAAACACGTATTTACAATACATTTGGGTGAATATAAAACGTCGTAAAAAAATTTTGAAAAACAGGCGATGAATCCGCTAAATATCGTCTTAAGTCATTTCTATTAAACTAATCATACTTTTTATATTTTTATCGTTAAGTTCACATAATTTTACATCTAAAACACGTCTTTACAATACATTTGGGTGAATATAAAAGGTCGTAAAAAAATTTTGAAAAACAGGTGATTAATCCGCTAAATATCGTCTTAGGTCATTTCTATTAAACTAATCATACTTTTTATATTTTTAACGTTAAGTTCACATTATTTTACATCTAAAACACGTATTTACAAAACATTTGGGTGAATATAAAACGTCGTAAAAAAATTTTGAAAATCAGGTGATGAATCCGCTAAATATCGTCTTAAGTCATTTCTATTTAACTAATCATACTTTTTATATTTTTAACGTTAAGTTCAGATAATTTTACATCTAAAACTCGTATTTACAATACATTTGGGTGAATACAAAAAATAGAAAAAAAATTTGGGAAAAAATTTGGTAAAAAATGGTGATAATTCCGCTAAATATAGTTTAAAGTCATTTTTATTGAACTAATCATACTTTTTATATTTTTATCGTTAAGTTCACATAATTTTACATCTAAAACAAGTCTTTACAATACATTTGGGTGAATATAAAAGGTCGTAAAAAAATTTTGAAAAACAGGTGATTAATCCGCTAAATATCGTCTTAGGTCATTTCTATTAAACTAATCATACTTTTTATATTTTTAACGTTAAGTTCACATTATTTTACATCTAAAACTCGTATTTACAATACATTTGGGTGAATACAAAAAATAGAAAAAAAAATTGGTAAAAAATGGTGATAATTCCGCTAAATATCGTTTAAAGTCATTTCTATTAAACTAATCATACTTTTTATATTTTTAACGTTAAGTTCAGATAATTTTACATCTAAAACAAGTATTTACAATACATTTGGGTGAATATAAAAAATAGAAAAAAAATTGGGGAAAAAATTTGGTAAAAAATTGTGATAATCCCGCTAAATATCGTTTAAAGTCATTTGTATTGAACTAATCATACTTTTTATATTTTTATCGTTAAGTTCACATAATTATACATCTAAAACACGTCTTTACAATACATTTGGGTGAATATAAAAGGTTGTAAAAAAATTTTGAAAAACAGGTGATGAATCCGCTAAATATCGTCTTAAGTCATTTCTATTAAACTAATCATACTTTTTATATTTTTAACGTTAAGTTTAGATAATTTTACATCCAAAACACGTATTTACAATACATTTGGGTGAATAAAAAAAATAGAAAAAAAATTTGTTAAAAAATGGTGATAATTCCGCTAAATATAGTTTAAAGTCATTTTTATTGAACTAATCATACTTTTTATATTTTTATCGTTAAGTTCACATAATTTTACATCTAAAACACGTCTTTCAATACATTTGGGTGAATATAAAAGGTCGTAAAAAAATTTTGAAAAACAGGTGATGAATCCGCTAAATATCGTCTTAAGTCATTTCTATTAAACTAATCATACTTTTTATATTTTTAACGTTAAGTTCATATTATTTTACATCTAAAACTCGTATTTACAATACATTTGGGTGAATACAAAAAATAGAAAAAAAATTTGGGAAAAATATTGGTAAAAAATGGTGATAATTCCGCTAAATATCGTTTAAAGTTATTTGTATTGAACTAATCATACTTTTTATATTTTTATCGTTAAGTTCACGTAATTTTACATCTAAAACACGTCTTTACAATACATTTGGGTGAATATAAAAAATCGTAAAAAAATTTTGAAAATCAGGTGATGAATCCGCTAAATATCGTCTTAAGTCATTTCTATTAAACTAATCATACTTTTTATATTTTTAACGTTAAGTTCACATTATTTTACATCTAAAACACGTATTTACAATACATTTGGGTGAATATAAAAAATAGAAAAAAAATTGGGGAAAAAATTTGGTAAAAAATTGTGATAATCCCGCTAAATATCGTTTAAAGTCATTTGTATTGAACTAATCATACTTTTTATATTTTTATCGTTAAGTTCACATAATTTTTCATCTAAAACACGTCTTTACAATACATTTGGGTGAATATAAAAGGTCGTAAAAAAATTTTGATAAACAGGTGATGAATCCGCTAAATATCGTCTTTAGTCATTTCTATTAAACTAATCATACTTTTTATATTTTTAACGTTAAGTTCACATTATTTTACATCTAAAACACGTATTTACAATACATTTGGGTGAATACAAAAAATAGAAAAAAAATTTGGGAAAAAATTGGTAAAAAATGGTGATAATTCCGCTAAATATCGTTTAAAGTCATTTCTATTAAACTAATCATACTTTTTATATTTTTAACGTTAAGTTCAGATAATTTTACATCTAAAACACGTATTTACAATACATTTGGGTGAATACAAAAAATAGAAAAAAAATTTGGGAAAAATTGGTAAAAAATGGTGATGATTCCGCTAAATATCGTTTAAACTCATTTGTATTGAACTAATCATACTTTTTATATTTTTATCGTTAATTTCACATAATTTTTCATCTAAAACACGTCTTTACAATACATTTGGGTGAATATAAAAGGTCGTAAAAAAATTTTGATAAACAGGTGATGAATCCGCTAAATATCGTCTTTAGTCATTTCTATTAAACTAATCATACTTTTTATATTTTTAACGTTAAGTTCACATTATTTTACATCTAAAACACGTATTTACAATACATTTGGGTGAATACAAAAAATAGAAAAAAAATTTGGGAAAAAATTGGTAAAAAATGGTGATAATTCCGCTAAATATCGTTTAAAGTCATTTCTATTAAACTAATCATACTTTTTATATTTTTAACGTTAAGTTCAGATAATTTTACATCTAAAACACGTATTTACAATACATTTGGGTGAATACAAAAAATAGAAAAAAAATTTGGGAAAAAATTGGTAAAAAATGGTGATGATTCCGCTAAATATCGTTTAAAGTCATTTGTATTGAACTAATCATACTTTTTATATTTTTATCGTTAAGTTCACATAATTTTACATCTAAAACACGTCTTTACAATACATTTGGGTGAATATAAAAGGTCGTAAAAAAATTTTGAAAAACAGGTGATGAATCCGCTAAATATCGTCTTAGGTCATTTCTATTAAACTAATCATACTTTTTATATTTTTAACGTTAAGTTCACATTATTTTACATCTAAAACACGTATTTATAATACATTTGGGTGAATATAAAACGTTGTAAAAAAATTTTGAAAAACAGGCGATGAATCCGCTAAATATCGTCTTAAGTCATTTCTATTAAACTAATCATACTTTTTATATTTTTAACGTTCAGTTCAGATAATTTTACATCTAAAACTCGTATTTACAATACATTTGGGTGAATACAAAAAATAGAAAAAAAATTTGGGAAAAAATTTGGTAAAAAATGGTGATAATTCCGCTAAATATAGTTTAAAGTCATTTTTATTGAACTAATCATACTTTTTATATTTTTATCGTTAAGTTCACATTATTTTACATCTAAAACTCGTATTTACAATACATTTGGGTGAATAAAAAAAATAGAAAAAAAATTTGGTAAAAATTGGTGATAATTCCGCTAAATATCGTTTAAAGTCATTTGTATTGAACTAATCATACTTTTTATATTTTTATCGTTAAGTTCACATAATTTTACATCTAAAACACGTCTTTACAATACATTTGGGTGAATATAAAAGGTCGTAAAAAAATTTTGAAAAACAGGTGATTAATCCGCTAAATATCGTCTTAGGTCATTTCTATTAAACTAATCATACTTTTTATATTTTTAACGTTAAGTTCACATTATTTTACATCTAAAACACGTATTTACAATACATTTGGGTGAATATAAAACGTCGTAAAAAAATTTTGAAAAACAGGCGATGAATCCGCTAAATATCGTCTTAAGTCATTTCTATTAAACTAATCATACTTTTTATATTTTTATCGTTAAGTTCACATAATTTTACATCTAAAACACGTCTTTACAATACATTTGGGTGAATATAAAAGGTCGTAAAAAAATTTTGAAAAACAGGTGATTAATCCGCTAAATATCGTCTTAGGTCATTTCTATTAAACTAATCATACTTTTTATATTTTTAACGTTAAGTTCACATTATTTTACATCTAAAACACGTATTTACAAAACATTTGGGTGAATATAAAACGTCGTAAAAAAATTTTGAAAATCAGGTGATGAATCCGCGAAATATCGTCTTAAGTCATTTCTATTTAACTAATCATACTTTTTATATTTTTAACGTTAAGTTCAGATAATTTTACATCTAAAACTCGTATTTACAATACATTTGGGTGAATACAAAAAATAGAAAAAAAATTTGGGAAAAAATTTGGTAAAAAATGGTGATAATTCCGCTAAATATAGTTTAAAGTCATTTTTATTGAACTAATCATACTTTTTATATTTTTATCGTTAAGTTCACATAATTTTACATCTAAAACAAGTCTTTACAATACATTTGGGTGAATATAAAAGGTCGTAAAAAAATTTTGAAAAACAGGTGATTAATCCGCTAAATATCGTCTTAGGTCATTTCTATTAAACTAATCATACTTTTTATATTTTTAACGTTAAGTTCACATTATTTTACATCTAAAACACGTATTTACAATACATTTGGGTGAATATAAAACGTCGTAAAAAAATTTTGAAAAACAGGCGATGAATCCGCTAAATATCGTCTTAAGTCATTTCTATTAAACTAATCATACTTTTTATATTTTTATCGTTAAGTTCACATAATTTTACATCTAAAACACGTCTTTACAATACATTTGGGTGAATATAAAAGGTCGTAAAAAAATTTTGAAAAACAGGTGATTAATCCGCTAAATATCGTCTTAGGTCATTTCTATTAAACTAATCATACTTTTTATATTTTTAACGTTAAGTTCACATTATTTTACATCTAAAACACGTATTTACAATACATTTGGGTGAATATAAAACGTCGTAAAAAAATTTTGAAAAACAGGCGATGAATCCGCTAAATATCGTCTTAAGTCATTTCTATTAAACTAATCATACTTTTTATATTTTTATCGTTAAGTTCACATAATTTTACATCTAAAACACGTCTTTACAATACATTTGGGTGAATATAAAAGGTCGTAAAAAAATTTTGAAAAACAGGTGATTAATCCGCTAAATATCGTCTTAGGTCATTTCTATTAAACTAATCATACTTTTTATATTTTTAACGTTAAGTTCACATTATTTTACATCTAAAACACGTATTTACAAAACATTTGGGTGAATATAAAACGTCGTAAAAAAATTTTGAAAATCAGGTGATGAATCCGCTAAATATCGTCTTAAGTCATTTCTATTTAACTAATCATACTTTTTATATTTTTAACGTTAAGTTCAGATAATTTTACATCTAAAACTCGTATTTACAATACATTTGGGTGAATACAAAAAATAGAAAAAAAATTTGGGAAAAAATTTGGTAAAAAATGGTGATAATTCCGCTAAATATAGTTTAAAGTCATTTTTATTGAACTAATCATACTTTTTATATTTTTATCGTTAAGTTCACATAATTTTACATCTAAAACAAGTCTTTACAATACATTTGGGTGAATATAAAAGGTCGTAAAAAAATTTTGAAAAACAGGTGATTAATCCGCTAAATATCGTCTTAGGTCATTTCTATTAAACTAATCATACTTTTTATATTTTTAACGTTAAGTTCACATTATTTTACATCTAAAACTCGTATTTACAATACATTTGGGTGAATACAAAAAATAGAAAAAAAAATTGGTAAAAAATGGTGATAATTCCGCTAAATATCGTTTAAAGTCATTTCTATTAAACTAATCATACTTTTTATATTTTTAACGTTAAGTTCAGATAATTTTACATCTAAAACAAGTATTTACAATACATTTGGGTGAATATAAAAAATAGAAAAAAAATTGGGGAAAAAATTTGGTAAAAAATTGTGATAATCCCGCTAAATATCGTTTAAAGTCATTTGTATTGAACTAATCATACTTTTTATATTTTTATCGTTAAGTTCACATAATTATACATCTAAAACACGTCTTTACAATACATTTGGGTGAATATAAAAGGTTGTAAAAAAATTTTGAAAAACAGGTGATGAATCCGCTAAATATCGTCTTAAGTCATTTCTATTAAACTAATCATACTTTTTATATTTTTAACGTTAAGTTTAGATAATTTTACATCCAAAACACGTATTTACAATACATTTGGGTGAATAAAAAAAATAGAAAAAAAATTTGTTAAAAAATGGTGATAATTCCGCTAAATATAGTTTAAAGTCATTTTTATTGAACTAATCATACTTTTTATATTTTTATCGTTAAGTTCACATAATTTTACATCTAAAACACGTCTTTCAATACATTTGGGTGAATATAAAAGGTCGTAAAAAAATTTTGAAAAACAGGTGATGAATCCGCTAAATATCGTCTTAAGTCATTTCTATTAAACTAATCATACTTTTTATATTTTTAACGTTAAGTTCATATTATTTTACATCTAAAACTCGTATTTACAATACATTTGGGTGAATACAAAAAATAGAAAAAAAATTTGGGAAAAATATTGGTAAAAAATGGTGATAATTCCGCTAAATATCGTTTAAAGTTATTTGTATTGAACTAATCATACTTTTTATATTTTTATCGTTAAGTTCACGTAATTTTACATCTAAAACACGTCTTTACAATACATTTGGGTGAATATAAAAAATCGTAAAAAAATTTTGAAAATCAGGTGATGAATCCGCTAAATATCGTCTTAAGTCATTTCTATTAAACTAATCATACTTTTTATATTTTTAACGTTAAGTTCACATTATTTTACATCTAAAACACGTATTTACAATACATTTGGGTGAATATAAAAAATAGAAAAAAAATTGGGGAAAAAATTTGGTAAAAAATTGTGATAATCCCGCTAAATATCGTTTAAAGTCATTTGTATTGAACTAATCATACTTTTTATATTTTTATCGTTAAGTTCACATAATTATACATCTAAAACACGTCTTTACAATACATTTGGGTGAATATAAAAGGTTGTAAAAAAATTTTGAAAAACAGGTGATGAATCCGCTAAATATCGTCTTAAGTCATTTCTATTAAACTAATCATACTTTTTATATTTTTAACGTTAAGTTTAGATAATTTTACATCCAAAACACGTATTTACAATACATTTGGGTGAATAAAAAAAATAGAAAAAAAATTTGGTAAAAAATGGTGATAATTCCGCTAAATATAGTTTAAAGTCATTTTTATTGAACTAATCATACTTTTTATATTTTTATCGTTAAGTTCACATAATTTTACATCTAAAACACGTCTTTCAATACATTTGGGTGAATATAAAAGGTCGTAAAAAAATTTTGAAAAACAGGTGATGAATCCGCTAAATATCGTCTTAAGTCATTTCTATTAAACTAATCATACTTTTTATATTTTTAACGTTAAGTTCATATTATTTTACATCTAAAACTCGTATTTACAATACATTTGGGTGAATACAAAAAATAGAAAAAAAATTTGGGAAAAATATTGGTAAAAAATGGTGATAATTCCGCTAAATATCGTTTAAAGTTATTTGTATTGAACTAATCATACTTTTTATATTTTTATCGTTAAGTTCACGTAATTTTACATCTAAAACACGTCTTTACAATACATTTGGGTGAATATAAAAAATCGTAAAAAAATTTTGAAAATCAGGTGATGAATCCGCTAAATATCGTCTTAAGTCATTTCTATTAAACTAATCATACTTTTTATATTTTTAACGTTAAGTTCACATTATTTTACATCTAAAACACGTATTTACAATACATTTGGGTGAATATAAAAAATAGAAAAAAAATTGGGGAAAAAATTTGGTAAAAAATTGTGATAATCCCGCTAAATATCGTTTAAAGTCATTTGTATTGAACTAATCATACTTTTTATATTTTTATCGTTAAGTTCACATAATTTTTCATCTAAAACACGTCTTTACAATACATTTGGGTGAATATAAAAGGTCGTAAAAAAATTTTGATAAACAGGTGATGAATCCGCTAAATATCGTCTTTAGTCATTTCTATTAAACTAATCATACTTTTTATATTTTTAACGTTAAGTTCACATTATTTTACATCTAAAACACGTATTTACAATACATTTGGGTGAATACAAAAAATAGAAAAAAAATTTGGGAAAAAATTGGTAAAAAATGGTGATAATTCCGCTAAATATCGTTTAAAGTCATTTCTATTAAACTAATCATACTTTTTATATTTTTAACGTTAAGTTCAGATAATTTTACATCTAAAACACGTATTTACAATACATTTGGGTGAATACAAAAAATAGAAAAAAAATTTGGGAAAAAATTGGTAAAAAATGGTGATGATTCCGCTAAATATCGTTTAAAGTCATTTGTATTGAACTAATCATACTTTTTATATTTTTATCGTTAAGTTCACATAATTTTACATCTAAAACACGTCTTTACAATACATTTGGGTGAATATAAAAGGTCGTAAAAAAATTTTGAAAAACAGGTGATGAATCCGCTAAATATCGTCTTAGGTCATTTCTATTAAACTAATCATACTTTTTATATTTTTAACGTTAAGTTCACATTATTTTACATCTAAAACACGTATTTATAATACATTTGGGTGAATATAAAACGTTGTAAAAAAATTTTGAAAAACAGGCGATGAATCCGCTAAATATCGTCTTAAGTCATTTCTATTAAACTAATCATACTTTTTATATTTTTAACGTTCAGTTCAGATAATTTTACATCTAAAACTCGTATTTACAATACATTTGGGTGAATACAAAAAATAGAAAAAAAATTTGGGAAAAAATTTGGTAAAAAATGGTGATAATTCCGCTAAATATAGTTTAAAGTCATTTTTATTGAACTAATCATACTTTTTATATTTTTATCGTTAAGTTCACATTATTTTACATCTAAAACTCGTATTTACAATACATTTGGGTGAATACAAAAAATAGAAAAAAAATTTGGTAAAAATTGGTGATAATTCCGCTAAATATCGTTTAAAGTCATTTGTATTGAACTAATCATACTTTTTATATTTTTATCGTTAAGTTCACATAATTTTACATCTAAAACACGTCTTTACAATACATTTGGGTGAATATAAAAGGTCGTAAAAAAATTTTGTAAAACAGGTGATTAATCCGCTAAATATCGTCTTAGGTCATTTCTATTAAACTAATCATACTTTTTATATTTTTAACGTTAAGTTCACATTATTTTACATCTAAAACACGTATTTACAATACATTTGGGTGAATATAAAACGTCGTAAAAAAATTTTGAAAAACAAGCGATGAATCCGCTAAATATCGTCTTAAGTCATTTCTATTAAACTAATCATACTTTTTATATTTTTATCGTTAAGTTCACATAATTTTACATCTAAAACACGTCTTTACAATACATTTGGGTGAATATAAAAGGTCGTAAAAAAATTTTGAAAAACAGGTGATTAATCCGCTAAATATCGTCTTAGGTCATTTCTATTAAACTAATCATACTTTTTATATTTTTAACGTTAAGTTCACATTATTTTACATCTAAAACACGTATTTACAAAACATTTGGGTGAATATAAAACGTCGTAAAAAAATTTTGAAAATCAGGTGATGAATCCGCTAAATATCGTCTTAAGTCATTTCTATTTAACTAATCATACTTTTTATATTTTTAACGTTAAGTTCAGATAATTTTACATCTAAAACTCGTATTTACAATACATTTGGGTGAATACAAAAAATAGAAAAAAAATTTGGGAAAAAATTTGGTAAAAAATGGTGATAATTCCGCTAAATATAGTTTAAAGTCATTTTTATTGAACTAATCATACTTTTTATATTTTTATCGTTAAGTTCACATAATTTTACATCTAATACAAGTCTTTACAATACATTTGGGTGAATATAAAAGGTCGTAAAAAAATTTTGAAAAACAGGTGATTAATCCGCTAAATATCGTCTTAGGTCATTTCTATTAAACTAATCATACTTTTTATATTTTTAACGTTAAGTTCACATTATTTTACATCTAAAACACGTATTTACAATACATTTGGGTGAATATAAAACGTCGTAAAAAAATTTTGAAAAACAGGCGATGAATCCGCTAAATATCGTCTTAAGTCATTTCTATTAAACTAATCATACTTTTTATATTTTTATCGTTAAGTTCACATAATTTTAAATCTAAAACACGTCTTTACAATACATTTGGGTGAATATAAAAGGTCGTAAAAAAATTTTGAAAAACAGGTGATTAATCCGCTAAATATCGTCTTAGGTCATTTCTATTAAACTAATCATACTTTTTATATTTTTAACGTTAAGTTCACATTATTTTACATCTAAAACACGTATTTACAATACATTTGGGTGAATATAAAACGTCGTAAAAAAATTTTGAAAAACAGGCGATGAATCCGCTAAATATCGTCTTAAGTCATTTCTATTAAACTAATCATACTTTTTATATTTTTATCGTTAAGTTCACATAATTTTACATCTAAAACACGTCTTTACAATACATTTGGGTGAATATAAAAGGTCGTAAAAAAATTTTGAAAAACAGGTGATTAATCCGCTAAATATCGTCTTAGGTCATTTCTATTAAACTAATCACACTTTTTATATTTTTAACGTTAAGTTCACATTATTTTACATCTAAAACACGTATTTACAAAACATTTGGGTGAATATAAAACGTCGTAAAAAAATTTTGAAAATCAGGTGATGAATCCGCTAAATATCGTCTTAAGTCATTTCTATTTAACTAATCATACTTTTTATATTTTTAACGTTAAGTTCAGATAATTTTACATCTAAAACTCGTATTTACAATACATTTGGGTGAATACAAAAAATAGAAAAAAAATTGGGGAAAAAATTTGGTAAAAAATGGTGATAATTCCGCTAAATATCGTTTAATGTCATTTGTATTGAACTAATCATACTTTTTATATTTTTATTGTTAAGTTCACATAATTTTACATCTAAAACACGTCTTTACAATACATTTGGGTGAATATAAAAGGTCGTAAAAAAATTTTGAAAAACAGGCGATGAATCCGCTAAATATCGTCTTAAGTCATTTCTATTAAACTAATCATACTTTTTATATTTTTATCGTTAAGTTCACATAATTTTACATCTAAAACACCTCTTTACAATACATTTGGGTGAATATAAAAGGTCGTAAAAAAATTTTGAAAAACAGGTGATGAATCCGCTAAATATCGTCTTAAGTCATTTCTATTAAACTAATCATACTTTTTATATTTTTAAATTTAAGATCACATTATTTTACATCTAAAACACGTCTTTACAATACATTTGGGTGAATATAAAACATCGTAAAAAAATTTTGAAAAACAGGTGATGAATCCGCTAAATATCGTCTTAAGTCATTTCTATTAAACTAATCATACTTTTTATATTTTTAACGTTAAGTTCATATTATTTTACATCTAAAACTCGTATTTACAATACATTTGGGTGAATACAAAAAATAGAAAAAAAATTTGGTAAAAAATGGTGATAATTCCGCTAAATATCGTTTAAAGTCATTTCTATTAAACTAATCATACTTTTTATATTTTTAACGTTAAGATCACATTATTTTACATCTAAAACACGTATTTACAATACATTTGGGTGAATACAAAAAATAGAAAAAAAATTTGGTAAAAAATGGTGATAATTCCGCTAAATATCGTTTAAAGTCATTTGTATTGAACTAATCATACTTTTTATATTTTTATCGTTAAGTTCACATAATTTTTCATATAAAACACGTCTTTACAATACATTTGGGTGAATATAAAAGGTCGTAAAAAAATTTTGATAAACAGGTGATGAATCCGCTAAATATCGTCTTTAGTCATTTGTATTAAACTAATCATACTTTTTATATTTTTAACGTTAAGTTCACATTATTTTACATCTAAAACTCGTATTTACAATACATTTGGGTGAATACAAAAAATAGAAAAAAAATTTGGTAAAAAATTTGTAAAAAATGGTGATGATTCCGCTAAATATCGTTTAAAGTCATTTCTATTAAACTAATCATACTTTTTATATTTTTAACGTTAAGTTCACATTATTTTACATCTAAAACTCGTATTTACAATACATTTGGGTGAATACAAAAAATAGAAAAAAAATTTGGTAAAAAATGGTGATAATTCCGCTAAATATCGTTTAAAGTCATTTCTATTAAACTAATCATACTTTTTATATTTTTAACGTTAAGATCACATTATTTTACATCTAAAACACGTATTTACAATACATTTGGGTGAATACATAAAATAGAAAAAAAATTGGGGAAAAAATTTGGTAAAAAATGGTGATAATTCCGCTAAATATCGTTTAAAGTCATTTGTATTGAACTAATCATACTTTTTATATTTTTATCGTTAAGATCACATTATTTTACATCTAAAACTCGTATTTACAATACATTTGGGTGAATACAAAAAATAGAAAAAAAATTTGGTAAAAATTGGTGATAATTCCGCTAAATATCGTTTAAAGTCATTTGTATTGAACTAATCATACTTTTTATATTTTTATCGTTAAGTTCACATAATTTTACATCTAAAACACGTCTTTACAATACATTTGGGTGAATATAAAAGGTCGTAAAAAAATTTTGAAAAACAGGTGATTAATCCGCTAAATATCGTCTTAAGTCATTTCTATTAAACTAATCATACTTTTTATATTTTTATCGTTAAGTTCACATAATTTTACATCTAAAACACGTCTTTACAATACATTTGGGTGAATATAAAAGGTCGTAAAAAAATTTTGAAAAACAGGTGATTAATCCGCTAAATATCGTCTTAGGTCATTTCTATTAAACTAATCATACTTTTTATATTTTTAACGTTAAGTTCACATTATTTTACATCTAAAACACGTATTTACAAAACATTTGGGTGAATATAAAACGTCGTAAAAAAATTTTGAAAATCAGGTGATGAATCCGCTAAATATCGTCTTAAGTCATTTCTATTTAACTAATCATACTTTTTATATTTTTAACGTTAAGTTCAGATAATTTTACATCTAAAACTCGTATTTACAATACATTTGGGTGAATACAAAAAATAGAAAAAAAATTTGGGAAAAAATTTGGTAAAAAATGGTGATAATTCCGCTAAATATAGTTTAAAGTCATTTTTATTGAACTAATCATACTTTTTATATTTTTATCGTTAAGTTCACATTATTTTACATCTAAAACTCGTATTTACAATACATTTGGGTGAATACAAAAAATAGAAAAAAAATTTGGTAAAAATTGGTGATAATTCCGCTAAATATCGTTTAAAGTCATTTGTATTGAACTAATCATACTTTTTATATTTTTATCGTTAAGTTCACATAATTTTACATCTAAAACACGTCTTTACAATACATTTGGGTGAATATAAAAGGTCGTAAAAAAATTTTGAAAAACAGGTGATTAATCCGCTAAATATCGTCTTAGGTCATTTCTATTAAACTAATCATACTTTTTATATTTTTAACGTTAAGTTCACATTATTTTACATCTAAAACAAGTATTTACAATACATTTGGGTGAATATAAAACGTCGTAAAAAAATTTTGAAAAACAGGCGATGAATCCGCTAAATATCGTCTTAAGTCATTTCTATTAAACTAATCATACTTTTTATATTTTTATCGTTAAGTTCACATAATTTTACATCTAAAACACGTCTTTACAATACATTTGGGTGAATATAAAAGGTCGTAAAAAAATTTTGAAAAACAGGTGATTAATCCGCTAAATATCGTCTTAGGTCATTTCTATTAAACTAATCATACTTTTTATATTTTTAACGTTAAGTTCACATTATTTTACATCTAAAACACGTATTTACAAAACATTTGGGTGAATATAAAACGTCGTAAAAAAATTTTGAAAATCAGGTGATGAATCCGCTAAATATCGTCTTAAGTCATTTCTATTTAACTAATCATACTTTTTATATTTTTAACGTTAAGTTCAGATAATTTTACATCTAAAACTCGTATTTACAATACATTTGGGTGAATACAAAAAATAGAAAAAAAATTTGGGAAAAAATTTGGTAAAAAATGGTGATAATTCCGCTAAATATAGTTTAAAGTCATTTTTATTGAACTAATCATACTTTTTATATTTTTATCGTTAAGTTCACATAATTTTACATCTAAAACAAGTCTTTACAATACATTTGGGTGAATATAAAAGGTCGTAAAAAAATTTTGAAAAACAGGTGATTAATCCGCTAAATATCGTCTTAGGTCATTTCTATTAAACTAATCATACTTTTTATATTTTTAACGTTAAGTTCACATTATTTTACATCTAAAACACGTATTTACAATACATTTGGGTGAATATAAAACGTCGTAAAAAAATTTTGAAAAACAGGCGATGAATCCGCTAAATATCGTCTTAAGTCATTTCTATTAAACTAATCATACTTTTTATATTTTTATCGTTAAGTTCACATAATTTTACATCTAAAACACGTCTTTACAATACATTTGGGTGAATATAAAAGGTCGTAAAAAAATTTTGAAAAACAGGTGATTAATCCGCTAAATATCGTCTTAGGTCATTTCTATTAAACTAATCATACTTTTTATATTTTTAACGTTAAGTTCACATTATTTTACATCTAAAACACGTATTTACAATACATTTGGGTGAATACAAAAAATAGAAAAAAAATTTGGGAAAAAATTGGTAAAAAATGGTGATAATTCCGCTAAATATCGTTTAAAGTCATTTCTATTAAACTAATCATACTTTTTATATTTTTAACGTTAAGTTCAGATAATTTTACATCTAAAACACGTATTTACAATACATTTGGGTGAATACAAAAAATAGAAAAAAAATTTGGGAAAAATTGGTAAAAAATGGTGATGATTCCGCTAAATATCGTTTAAAGTCATTTGTATTGAACTAATCATACTTTTTATATTTTTAACGTTAAGTTCACATTATTTTACATCTAAAACTCGTATTTACAATACATTTGGGTGAATACAAAAAATAGAAAAAAAATTTGGAAAAAAATTTGGTAAAAAATGGTGATAATTCCGCTAAATATAGTTTAAAGTCATTTTTATTGAACTAATCATACTTTTTATATTTTTATCGTTAAGTTCACATTATTTTACATCTAAAACTCGTATTTACAATACATTTGGGTGAATACAAAAAATAGAAAAAAAATTTGGTAAAAATTGGTGATAATTCCGCTAAATATCGTTTAAAGTCATTTGTATTGAACTAATCATACTTTTTATATTTTTATCGTTAAGTTCACATAATTTTACATCTAAAACACGTCTTTACAATACATTTGGGTGAATATAAAAGGTCGTAAAAAAATTTTGAAAAACAGGTGATTAATCCGCTAAATATCGTCTTAAGTCATTTCTATTAAACTAATCATACTTTTTATATTTTTATCGTTAAGTTCACATAATTTTACATCTAAAACACGTCTTTACAATACATTTGGGTGAATATAAAAGGTCGTAAAAAAATTTTGAAAAACAGGTGATTAATCCGCTAAATATCGTCTTAGGTCATTTCTATTAAACTAATCATACTTTTTATATTTTTAACGTTAAGTTCACATTATTTTACATCTAAAACACGTATTTACAAAACATTTGGGTGAATATAAAACGTCGTAAAAAAATTTTGAAAATCAGGTGATGAATCCGCTAAATATCGTCTTAAGTCATTTCTATTTAACTAATCATACTTTTTATATTTTTAACGTTAAGTTCAGATAATTTTACATCTAAAACTCGTATTTACAATACATTTGGGTGAATACAAAAAATAGAAAAAAAATTTGGGAAAAAATTTGGTAAAAAATGGTGATAATTCCGCTAAATATAGTTTAAAGTCATTTTTATTGAACTAATCATACTTTTTATATTTTTATCGTTAAGTTCACATAATTTTACATCTAAAACAAGTCTTTACAATACATTTGGGTGAATATAAAAGGTCGTAAAAAAATTTTGAAAAACAGGTGATTAATCCGCTAAATATCGTCTTAGGTCATTTCTATTAAACTAATCATACTTTTTATATTTTTAACGTTAAGTTCACATTATTTTACATCTAAAACACGTATTTACAATACATTTGGGTGAATATAAAACGTCGTAAAAAAATTTTGAAAAACAGGCGATGAATCCGCTAAATATCGTCTTAAGTCATTTCTATTAAACTAATCATACTTTTTATATTTTTATCGTTAAGTTCACATAATTTTACATCTAAAACACGTCTTTACAATACATTTGGGTGAATATAAAAGGTCGTAAAAAAATTTTGAAAAACAGGTGATTAATCCGCTAAATATCGTCTTAGGTCATTTCTATTAAACTAATCATACTTTTTATATTTTTAACGTTAAGTTCACATTATTTTACATCTAAAACACGTATTTACAATACATTTGGGTGAATACAAAAAATAGAAAAAAAATTTGGGAAAAAATTGGTAAAAAATGGTGATAATTCCGCTAAATATCGTTTAAAGTCATTTCTATTAAACTAATCATACGTTTTATATTTTTAACGTTAAGTTCAGATAATTTTACATCTAAAACACGTATTTACAATACATTTGGGTGAATACAAAAAATAGAAAAAAAATTTGGGAAAAATTGGTAAAAAATGGTGATGATTCCGCTAAATATCGTTTAAAGTCATTTGTATTGAACTAATCATACTTTTTATATTTTTATCGTTAAGTTCACATAATTTTACATCTAAAACACGTCTTTACAATACATTTGGGTGAATATAAAAGGTCGTAAAAAAATTTTGAAAAACAGGTGATGAATCCGCTAAATATCGTCTTAGGTCATTTCTATTAAACTAATCATACTTTTTATATTTTTAACGTTAAGTTCACATTATTTTACATCTAAAACACGTATTTATAATACATTTGGGTGAATATAAAACGTTGTAAAAAAATTTTGAAAAACAGGCGATGAATCCGCTAAATATCGTCTTAAGTCATTTCTATTAAACTAATCATACTTTTTATATTTTTAACGTTCAGTTCAGATAATTTTACATCTAAAACTCGTATTTACAATACATTTGGGTGAATACAAAAAATAGAAAAAAAATTTGGGAAAAAATTTGGTAAAAAATGGTGATAATTCCGCTAAATATAGTTTAAAGTCATTTTTATTGAACTAATCATACTTTTAATATTTTTATCGTTAAGTTCACATTATTTTACATCTAAAACTCGTATTTACAATACATTTGGGTGAATTCAAAAAATAGAAAAAAAATTTGGTAAAAATTGGTGATAATTCCGCTAAATATCGTTTAAAGTCATTTGTATTGAACTAATCATACTTTTTATATTTTTATCGTTAAGTTCACATAATTTTACATCTTAAACACGTCTTTACAATACATTTGGGTGAATATAAAAGGTCGTAAAAAAATTTTGAAAAACAGGTGATTAATCCGCTAAATATCGTCTTAGGTCATTTCTATTAAACTAATCATACTTTTTATATTTTTAACGTTAAGTTCACATTATTTTACATCTAAAACACGTATTTACAATACATTTGGGTGAATATAAAACGTCGTAAAAAAATTTTGAAAAACAGGCGATGAATCCGCTAAATATCGTCTTAAGTCATTTCTATTAAACTAATCATACTTTTTATATTTTTATCGTTAAGTTCACATAATTTTACATCTAAAACACGTCTTTACAATACATTTGGGTGAATATAAAAGGTCGTAAAAAAATTTTGAAAAACAGGTGATTAATCCGCTAAATATCGTCTTAGGTCATTTCTATTAAACTAATCATACTTTTTATATTTTTAACGTTAAGTTCACATTATTTTACATCTAAAACACGTATTTACAAAACATTTGGGTGAATATAAAACGTCGTAAAAAAATTTTGAAAATCAGGTGATGAATCCGCTAAATATCGTCTTAAGTCATTTCTATTTAACTAATCATACTTTTTATATTTTTAACGTTAAGTTCACATTATTTTACATCTAAAAAACGTATTTACAATACATTTGGGTGAATATAAAACGTCGTAAAAAAATTTTGAAAAACAGGCGATGAATCCGCTAAATATCGTCTTAAGTCATTTCAATTAAACTAATCATACTTTTTATATTTTTATCGTTAAGTTCACATAATTTTACATCTAAAACACGTCTTTACAATACATTTGGGTGAATATAAAAGGTCGTAAAAAAATTTTGAAAAACAGGTGATTAATCCGCTAAATATCGTCTTAGGTCATTTCTATTAAACTAATCATACTTTTTATATTTTTAACGTTAAGTTCACATTATTTTACATCTAAAACACGTATTTACAATACATTTGGGTGAATACAAAAAATAGAAAAAAAATTTGGGAAAAAATTGGTAAAAAATGGTGATAATTCCGCTAAATATCGTTTAAAGTCATTTCTATTAAACTAATCATACTTTTTATATTTTTAACGTTAAGTTCAGATAATTTTACATCTAAAACACGTATTTACAATACATTTGGGTGAATACAAAAAATAGAAAAAAAATTTGGGAAAAAATTGGTAAAAAATGGTGATGATTCCGCTAAATATCGTTTAAAGTCATTTGTATTGAACTAATCATACTTTTTATATTTTTATCGTTAAGTTCACATAATTTTACATCTAAAACACGTCTTTACAATACATTTGGGTGAATATAAAAGGTCGTAAAAAAATTTTGAAAAACAGGTGATGAATCCGCTAAATATTGTCTTAGGTCATTTCTATTAAACTAATCATACTTTTTATATTTTTAACGTTAAGTTCACATTATTTTACATCTAAAACACGTATTTACAATACATTTGGGTGAATATAAAACGTTGTAAAAAAATTTTGAAAAACAGGCGATGAATCCGCTAAATATCGTCTTAAGTCATTTCTATTAAACTAATCATACTTTTTATATTTTTAACGTTAAGTTCAGATAATTTTACATCTAAAACTCGTATTTACAATACATTTGGGTGAATACAAAAAATAGAAAAAAAATTGGGGAAAAAATTTGGTAAAAAATGGTGATAATTCCGCTAAATATCGTTTAATGTCATTTGTATTGAACTAATCATACTTTTTATATTTTTAACGTTAAGTTCACATTATTTTACATCTAAAACACGTATTTACAAAACATTTGGGTGAATATAAAACGTCGTAAAAAAATTTTGAAAATCAGGTGATGAATCCGCTAAATATCGTCTTAAGTCATTTCTATTTAACTAATCATACTTTTTATATTTTTAACGTTAAGTTCAGATAATTTTACATCTAAAACTCGTATTTACAATACATTTGGGTGAATACAAAAAATAGAAAAAAAATTTGGTAAAAAATGGTGATAATTCCGCTAAATATCGTTTAAAGTCATTTGTATTGTACTAATCATACTTTTTATATTTTTATCGTTAAGTTCACATAATTTTACATCTAAAACACGTCTTTACAATACATTTGGGTGAATATAAAAGGTCGTAAAAAAATTTTGAAAAACAGGTGATGAATCCGCTAAATATTGTCTTAGGTCATTTCTATTAAACTAATCATACTTTTTATATTTTTAACGTTAAGTTCACATTATTTTACATCTAAAACACGTATTTACAATACATTTGGGTGAATATAAAACGTTGTAAAAAAATTTTGAAAAACAGGCGATGAATCCGCTAAATATCGTCTTAAGTCATTTCTATTAAACTAATCATACTTTTTATATTTTTAACGTTAAGTTCAGATAATTTTACATCTAAAACTCGTATTTACAATACATTTGGGTGAATACAAAAAATAGAAAAAAAATTGGGGAAAAAATTTGGTAAAAAATGGTGATAATTCCGCTAAATATCGTTTAATGTCATTTGTATTGAACTAATCATACTTTTTATATTTTTATCGTTAAGTTCACATAATTTTACATCTAAAACACGTATTTACAATACATTTGGGTGAATATAAAACGTCGTAAAAAAATTTTGAAAAACAGGCGATGAATCCGCTAAATATCGTCTTAAGTCATTTCTATTAAACTAATCATACTTTTTATATTTTTATCGTTAAGTTCACATAATTTTACATCTAAAACACGTCTTTACAATACATTTGGGTGAATATAAAAGGTCGTAAAAAAATTTTGAAAAACAGGTGATTAATCCGCTAAATATCGTCTTAGGTCATTTCTATTAAACTAATCATACTTTTTATATTTTTAACGTTAAGTTCACATTATTTTACATCTAAAACACGTATTTACAATACATTTGGGTGAATACAAAAAATAGAAAAAAAATTTGGGAAAAAATTGGTAAAAAATGGTGATAATTCCGCTAAATATCGTTTAAAGTCATTTCTATTAAACTAATCATACGTTTTATATTTTTAACGTTAAGTTCAGATAATTTTACATCTAAAACACGTATTTACAATACATTTGGGTGAATACAAAAAATAGAAAAAAAATTTGGGAAAAATTGGTAAAAAATGGTGATGATTCCGCTAAATATCGTTTAAAGTCATTTGTATTGAACTAATCATACTTTTTATATTTTTATCGTTAAGTTCACATAATTTTACATCTAAAACACGTCTTTACAATACATTTGGGTGAATATAAAAGGTCGTAAAAAAATTTTGAAAAACAGGTGATGAATCCGCTAAATATCGTCTTAGGTCATTTCTATTAAACTAATCATACTTTTTATATTTTTAACGTTAAGTTCACATTATTTTACATCTAAAACACGTATTTATAATACATTTGGGTGAATATAAAACGTTGTAAAAAAATTTTGAAAAACAGGCGATGAATCCGCTAAATATCGTCTTAAGTCATTTCTATTAAACTAATCATACTTTTTATATTTTTAACGTTCAGTTCAGATAATTTTACATCTAAAACTCGTATTTACAATACATTTGGGTGAATACAAAAAATAGAAAAAAAATTTGGGAAAAAATTTGGTAAAAAATGGTGATAATTCCGCTAAATATAGTTTAAAGTCATTTTTATTGAACTAATCATACTTTTAATATTTTTATCGTTAAGTTCACATTATTTTACATCTAAAACTCGTATTTACAATACATTTGGGTGATATCAAAAAATAGAAAAAAAATTTGGTAAAAATTGGTGATAATTCCGCTAAATATCGTTTAAAGTCATTTGTATTGAACTAATCATACTTTTTATATTTTTATCGTTAAGTTCACATAATTTTACATCTTAAACACGTCTTTACAATACATTTGGGTGAATATAAAAGGTCGTAAAAAAATTTTGAAAAACAGGTGATTAATCCGCTAAATATCGTCTTAGGTCATTTCTATTAAACTAATCATACTTTTTATATTTTTAACGTTAAGTTCACATTATTTTACATCTAAAACACGTATTTACAATACATTTGGGTGAATATAAAACGTCGTAAAAAAATTTTGAAAAACAGGCGATGAATCCGCTAAATATCGTCTTAAGTCATTTCTATTAAACTAATCATACTTTTTATATTTTTATCGTTAAGTTCACATAATTTTACATCTAAAACACGTCTTTACAATACATTTGGGTGAATATAAAAGGTCGTAAAAAAATTTTGAAAAACAGGTGATTAATCCGCTAAATATCGTCTTAGGTCATTTCTATTAAACTAATCATACTTTTTATATTTTTAACGTTAAGTTCACATTATTTTACATCTAAAACACGTATTTACAAAACATTTGGGTGAATATAAAACGTCGTAAAAAAATTTTGAAAATCAGGTGATGAATCCGCTAAATATCGTCTTAAGTCATTTCTATTTAACTAATCATACTTTTTATATTTTTAACGTTAAGTTCACATTATTTTACATCTAAAACACGTATTTACAATACATTTGGGTGAATATAAAACGTCGTAAAAAAATTTTGAAAAACAGGCGATGAATCCGCTAAATATCGTCTTAAGTCATTTCAATTAAACTAATCATACTTTTTATATTTTTATCGTTAAGTTCACATAATTTTACATCTAAAACACGTCTTTACAATACATTTGGGTGAATATAAAAGGTCGTAAAAAAATTTTGAAAAACAGGTGATTAATCCGCTAAATATCGTCTTAGGTCATTTCTATTAAACTAATCATACTTTTTATATTTTTAACGTTAAGTTCACATTATTTTACATCTAAAACACGTATTTACAATACATTTGGGTGAATACAAAAAATAGAAAAAAAATTTGGGAAAAAATTGGTAAAAAATGGTGATAATTCCGCTAAATATCGTTTAAAGTCATTTCTATTAAACTAATCATACTTTTTATATTTTTAACGTTAAGTTCAGATAATTTTACATCTAAAACACGTATTTACAATACATTTGGGTGAATACAAAAAATAGAAAAAAAATTTGGGAAAAAATTGGTAAAAAATGGTGATGATTCCGCTAAATATCGTTTAAAGTCATTTGTATTGAACTAATCATACTTTTTATATTTTTATCGTTAAGTTCACATAATTTTACATCTAAAACACGTCTTTACAATACATTTGGGTGAATATAAAAGGTCGTAAAAAAATTTTGAAAAACAGGTGATGAATCCGCTAAATATTGTCTTAGGTCATTTCTATTAAACTAATCATACTTTTTATATTTTTAACGTTAAGTTCACATTATTTTACATCTAAAACACGTATTTACAATACATTTGGGTGAATATAAAACGTTGTAAAAAAATTTTGAAAAACAGGCGATGAATCCGCTAAATATCGTCTTAAGTCATTTCTATTAAACTAATCATACTTTTTATATTTTTAACGTTAAGTTCAGATAATTTTACATCTAAAACTCGTATTTACAATACATTTGGGTGAATACAAAAAATAGAAAAAAAATTGGGGAAAAAATTTGGTAAAAAATGGTGATAATTCCGCTAAATATCGTTTAATGTCATTTGTATTGAACTAATCATACTTTTTATATTTTTAACGTTAAGTTCACATTATTTTACATCTAAAACACGTATTTACAAAACATTTGGGTGAATATAAAACGTCGTAAAAAAATTTTGAAAATCAGGTGATTAATCCGCTAAATATCGTCTTAAGTCATTTCTATTTAACTAATCATACTTTTTATATTTTTAACGTTAAGTTCACATTATTTTACATCTAAAAAACGTATTTACAATACATTTGGGTGAATATAAAACGTCGTAAAAAAATTTTGAAAAACAGGCGATGAATCCGCTAAATATCGTCTTAAGTCATTTCAATTAAACTAATCATACTTTTTATATTTTTATCGTTAAGTTCACATAATTTTACATCTAAAACACGTCTTTACAATACATTTGGGTGAATATAAAAGGTCGTAAAAAAATTTTGAAAAACAGGTGATTAATCCGCTAAATATCGTCTTAGGTCATTTCTATTAAACTAATCATACTTTTTATATTTTTAACGTTAAGTTCACATTATTTTACATCTAAAACACGTATTTACAATACATTTGGGTGAATACAAAAAATAGAAAAAAAATTTGGGAAAAAATTGGTAAAAAATGGTGATAATTCCGCTAAATATCGTTTAAAGTCATTTCTATTAAACTAATCATACTTTTTATATTTTTAACGTTAAGTTCAGATAATTTTACATCTAAAACACGTATTTACAATACATTTGGGTGAATACAAAAAATAGAAAAAAAATTTGGGAAAAAATTGGTAAAAAATGGTGATGATTCCGCTAAATATCGTTTAAAGTCATTTGTATTGAACTAATCATACTTTTTATATTTTTATCGTTAAGTTCACATAATTTTACATCTAAAACACGTCTTTACAATACATTTGGGTGAATATAAAAGGTCGTAAAAAAATTTTGAAAAACAGGTGATGAATCCGCTAAATATTGTCTTAGGTCATTTCTATTAAACTAATCATACTTTTTATATTTTTAACGTTAAGTTCACATTATTTTACATCTAAAACACGTATTTACAATACATTTGGGTGAATATAAAACGTTGTAAAAAAATTTTGAAAAACAGGCGATGAATCCGCTAAATATCGTCTTAAGTCATTTCTATTAAACTAATCATACTTTTTATATTTTTAACGTTAAGTTCAGATAATTTTACATCTAAAACTCGTATTTACAATACATTTGGGTGAATACAAAAAATAGAAAAAAAATTGGGGAAAAAATTTGGTAAAAAATGGTGATAATTCCGCTAAATATCGTTTAATGTCATTTGTATTGAACTAATCATACTTTTTATATTTTTAACGTTAAGTTCACATTATTTTACATCTAAAACACGTATTTACAAAACATTTGGGTGAATATAAAACGTCGTAAAAAAATTTTGAAAATCAGGTGATGAATCCGCTAAATATCGTCTTAAGTCATTTCTATTTAACTAATCATACTTTTTATATTTTTAACGTTAAGTTCAGATAATTTTACATCTAAAACTCGTATTTACAATACATTTGGGTGAATACAAAAAATAGAAAAAAAATTTGGTAAAAAATGGTGATAATTCCGCTAAATATCGTTTAAAGTCATTTGTATTGAACTAATCATACTTTTTATATTTTTATCGTTAAGTTCACATAATTTTACATCTAAAACACGTCTTTACAATACATTTGGGTGAATATAAAAGGTCGTAAAAAAATTTTGAAAAACAGGTGATGAATCCGCTAAATATTGTCTTAGGTCATTTCTATTAAACTAATCATACTTTTTATATTTTTAACGTTAAGTTCACATTATTTTACATCTAAAACACGTATTTACAATACATTTGGGTGAATATAAAACGTTGTAAAAAAATTTTGAAAAACAGGCGATGAATCCGCTAAATATCGTCTTAAGTCATTTCTATTAAACTAATCATACTTTTTATATTTTTAACGTTAAGTTCAGATAATTTTACATCTAAAACTCGTATTTACAATACATTTGGGTGAATACAAAAAATAGAAAAAAAATTGGGGAAAAAATTTGGTAAAAAATGGTGATAATTCCGCTAAATATCGTTTAATGTCATTTGTATTGAACTAATCATACTTTTTATATTTTTATCGTTAAGTTCACATAATTTTACATCTAAAACACGTATTTACAATACATTTGGGTGAATATAAAACGTCGTAAAAAAATTTTGAAAAACAGGCGATGAATCCGCTAAATATCGTCTTAAGTCATTTCTATTAAACTAATCATACTTTTTATATTTTTATCGTTAAGTTCACATAATTTTACATCTAAAACACGTCTTTACAATACATTTGGGTGAATATAAAAGGTCGTAAAAAAATTTTGAAAAACAGGTGATTAATCCGCTAAATATCGTCTTAGGTCATTTCTATTAAACTAATCATACTTTTTATATTTTTAACGTTAAGTTCACATTATTTTACATCTAAAACACGTATTTACAATACATTTGGGTGAATACAAAAAATAGAAAAAAAATTTGGGAAAAAATTGGTAAAAAATGGTGATAATTCCGCTAAATATCGTTTAAAGTCATTTCTATTAAACTAATCATACTTTTTATATTTTTAACGTTAAGTTCAGATAATTTTACATCTAAAACACGTATTTACAATACATTTGGGTGAATACAAAAAATAGAAAAAAAATTTGGGAAAAATTGGTAAAAAATGGTGATGATTCCGCTAAATATCGTTTAAAGTCATTTGTATTGAACTAATCATACTTTTTATATTTTTAACGTTAAGTTCACATTATTTTACATCTAAAACTCGTATTTACAATACATTTGGGTGAATACAAAAAATAGAAAAAAAATTTGGAAAAAAATTTGGTAAAAAATGGTGATAATTCCGCTAAATATAGTTTAAAGTCATTTTTATTGAACTAATCATACTTTTTATATTTTTATCGTTAAGTTCACATAATTTTACATCTAAAACACGTCTTTACAATACATTTGGGTGAATATAAAAGGTCGTAAAAAAATTTTGAAAAACAGGTGATTAATCCGCTAAATATCGTCTTAAGTCATTTCAATTAAACTAATCATACTTTTTATATTTTTATCGTTAAGTTCACATAATTTTACATCTAAAACACGTCTTTACAATACATTTGGGTGAATATAAAAGGTCGTAAAAAAATTTTGAAAAACAGGTGATTAATCCGCTAAATATCGTCTTAGGTCATTTCTATTAAACTAATCATACTTTTTATATTTTTAACGTTAAGTTCAGATAATTTTACATCTAAAACACGTATTTACAATACATTTGGGTGAATACAAAAAATAGAAAAAAAATTTGGGAAAAAATTGGTAAAAAATGGTGATAATTCCGCTAAATATCGTTTAAAGTCATTTCTATTAAACTAATCATACTTTTTATATTTTTAACGTTAAGTTCAGATAATTTTACATCTAAAACACGTATTTACAATACATTTGGGTGAATACAAAAAATAGAAAAAAAATTTGGGAAAAAATTGGTAAAAAATGGTGATGATTCCGCTAAATATCGTTTAAAGTCATTTGTATTGAACTAATCATACTTTTTATATTTTTATCGTTAAGTTCACATAATTTTACATCTAAAACACGTCTTTACAATACATTTGGGTGAATATAAAAGGTCGTAAAAAAATTTTGAAAAACAGGTGATGAATCCGCTAAATATTGTCTTAGGTCATTTCTATTAAACTAATCATACTTTTTATATTTTTAACGTTAAGTTCACATTATTTTACATCTAAAACACGTATTTACAATACATTTGGGTGAATATAAAACGTTGTAAAAAAATTTTGAAAAACAGGCGATGAATCCGCTAAATATCGTCTTAAGTCATTTCTATTAAACTAATCATACTTTTTATATTTTTAACGTTAAGTTCAGATAATTTTACATCTAAAACTCGTATTTACAATACATTTGGGTGAATACAAAAAATAGAAAAAAAATTGGGGAAAAAATTTGGTAAAAAATGGTGATAATTCCGCTAAATATCGTTTAATGTCATTTGTATTGAACTAATCATACTTTTTATATTTTTAACGTTAAGTTCACATTATTTTACATCTAAAACACGTATTTACAAAACATTTGGGTGAATATAAAACGTCGTAAAAAAATTTTGAAAATCAGGTGATGAATCCGCTAAATATCGTCTTAAGTCATTTCTATTTAACTAATCATACTTTTTATATTTTTAACGTTAAGTTCAGATAATTTTACATCTAAAACTCGTATTTACAATACATTTGGGTGAATACAAAAAATAGAAAAAAAATTTGGTAAAAAATGGTGATAATTCCGCTAAATATCGTTTAAAGTCATTTGTATTGAACTAATCATACTTTTTATATTTTTATCGTTAAGTTCACATAATTTTACATCTAAAACACGTCTTTACAATACATTTGGGTGAATATAAAAGGTCGTAAAAAAATTTTGAAAAACAGGTGATGAATCCGCTAAATATTGTCTTAGGTCATTTCTATTAAACTAATCATACTTTTTATATTTTTAACGTTAAGTTCACATTATTTTACATCTAAAACACGTATTTACAATACATTTGGGTGAATATAAAACGTTGTAAAAAAATTTTGAAAAACAGGCGATGAATCCGCTAAATATCGTCTTAAGTCATTTCTATTAAACTAATCATACTTTTTATATTTTTAACGTTAAGTTCAGATAATTTTACATCTAAAACTCGTATTTACAATACATTTGGGTGAATACAAAAAATAGAAAAAAAATTGGGGAAAAAATTTGGTAAAAAATGGTGATAATTCCGCTAAATATCGTTTAATGTCATTTGTATTGAACTAATCATACTTTTTATATTTTTATCGTTAAGTTCACATAATTTTACATCTAAAACACGTATTTACAATACATTTGGGTGAATATAAAACGTCGTAAAAAAATTTTGAAAAACAGGCGATGAATCCGCTAAATATCGTCTTAAGTCATTTCTATTAAACTAATCATACTTTTTATATTTTTATCGTTAAGTTCACATAATTTTACATCTAAAACACGTCTTTACAATACATTTGGGTGAATATAAAAGGTCGTAAAAAAATTTTGAAAAACAGGTGATTAATCCGCTAAATATCGTCTTAGGTCATTTCTATTAAACTAATCATACTTTTTATATTTTTAACGTTAAGTTCACATTATTTTACATCTAAAACACGTATTTACAATACATTTGGGTGAATACAAAAAATAGAAAAAAAATTTGGGAAAAAATTGGTAAAAAATGGTGATAATTCCGCTAAATATCGTTTAAAGTCATTTCTATTAAACTAATCATACTTTTTATATTTTTAACGTTAAGTTCAGATAATTTTACATCTAAAACACGTATTTACAATACATTTGGGTGAATACAAAAAATAGAAAAAAAATTTGGGAAAAATTGGTAAAAAATGGTGATGATTCCGCTAAATATCGTTTAAAGTCATTTGTATTGAACTAATCATACTTTTTATATTTTTAACGTTAAGTTCACATTATTTTACATCTAAAACTCGTATTTACAATACATTTGGGTGAATACAAAAAATAGAAAAAAAATTTGGAAAAAAATTTGGTAAAAAATGGTGATAATTCCGCTAAATATAGTTTAAAGTCATTTTTATTGAACTAATCATACTTTTTATATTTTTATCGTTAAGTTCACATTATTTTACATCTAAAACTCGTATTTACAATACATTTGGGTGAATACAAAAAATAGAAAAAAAATTTGGTAAAAATTGGTGATAATTCCGCTAAATATCGTTTAAAGTCATTTGTATTGAACTAATCATACTTTTTATATTTTTATCGTTAAGTTCACATAATTTTACATCTAAAACACGTCTTTACAATACATTTGGGTGAATATAAAATGTCGTAAAAAAATTTTGAAAAACAGGTGATTAATCCGCTAAATATCGTCTTAAGTCATTTCTATTAAACTAATCATACTTTTTATATTTTTATCGTTAAGTTCACATAATTTTACATCTAAAACACGTCTTTACAATACATTTGGGTGAATATAAAAGGTCGTAAAAAAATTTTGAAAAACAGGTGATTAATCCGCTAAATATCGTCTTAGGTCATTTCTATTAAACTAATCATACTTTTTATATTTTTAACGTTAAGTTCACATTATTTTACATCTAAAACACGTATTTACAAAACATTTGGGTGAATATAAAACGTCGTAAAAAAATTTTGAAAATCAGGTGATGAATCCGCTAAATATCGTCTTAAGTCATTTCTATTTAACTAATCATACTTTTTATATTTTTAACGTTAAGTTCAGATAATTTTACATCTAAAACTCGTATTTACAATACATTTGGGTGAATACAAAAAATAGAAAAAAAATTTGGGAAAAAATTTGGTAAAAAATGGTGATAATTCCGCTAAATATAGTTTAAAGTCATTTTTATTGAACTAATCATACTTTTTATATTTTTATCGTTAAGTTCACATAATTTTACATCTAAAACAAGTCTTTACAATACATTTGGGTGAATATAAAAGGTCGTAAAAAAATTTTGAAAAACAGGTGATTAATCCGCTAAATATCGTCTTAGGTCATTTTTATTAAACTAATCATACTTTTTATATTTTTAACGTTAAGTTCACATTATTTTACATCTAAAACACGTATTTACAATACATTTGGGTGAATATAAAACGTCGTAAAAAAATTTTGAAAAACAGGCGATGAATCCGCTAAATATCGTCTTAAGTCATTTCTATTAAACTAATCATACTTTTTATATTTTTATCGTTAAGTTCACATAATTTTACATCTAAAACACGTCTTTACAATACATTTGGGTGAATATAAAAGGTCGTAAAAAAATTTTGAAAAACAGGTGATTAATCCGCTAAATATCGTCTTAGGTCATTTCTATTAAACTAATCATACTTTTTATATTTTTAACGTTAAGTTCACATTATTTTACATCTAAAACACGTATTTACAATACATTTGGGTGAATACAAAAAATAGAAAAAAAATTTGGGAAAAAATTGGTAAAAAATGGTGATAATTCCGCTAAATATCGTTTAAAGTCATTTCTATTAAACTAATCATACGTTTTATATTTTTAACGTTAAGTTCAGATAATTTTACATCTAAAACACGTATTTACAATACATTTGGGTGAATACAAAAAATAGAAAAAAAATTTGGGAAAAATTGGTAAAAAATGGTGATGATTCCGCTAAATATCGTTTAAAGTCATTTGTATTGAACTAATCATACTTTTTATATTTTTATCGTTAAGTTCACATAATTTTACATCTAAAACACGTCTTTACAATACATTTGGGTGAATATAAAAGGTCGTAAAAAAATTTTGAAAAACAGGTGATGAATCCGCTAAATATCGTCTTAGGTCATTTCTATTAAACTAATCATACTTTTTATATTTTTAACGTTAAGTTCACATTATTTTACATCTAAAACACGTATTTATAATACATTTGGGTGAATATAAAACGTTGTAAAAAAATTTTGAAAAACAGGCGATGAATCCGCTAAATATCGTCTTAAGTCATTTCTATTAAACTAATCATACTTTTTATATTTTTAACGTTCAGTTCAGATAATTTTACATCTAAAACTCGTATTTACAATACATTTGGGTGAATACAAAAAATAGAAAAAAAATTTGGGAAAAAATTTGGTAAAAAATGGTGATAATTCCGCTAAATATAGTTTAAAGTCATTTTTATTGAACTAATCATACTTTTAATATTTTTATCGTTAAGTTCACATTATTTTACATCTAAAACTCGTATTTACAATACATTTGGGTGAATTCAAAAAATAGAAAAAAAATTTGGTAAAAATTGGTGATAATTCCGCTAAATATCGTTTAAAGTCATTTGTATTGAACTAATCATACTTTTTATATTTTTATCGTTAAGTTCACATAATTTTACATCTTAAACACGTCTTTACAATACATTTGGGTGAATATAAAAGGTCGTAAAAAAATTTTGAAAAACAGGTGATTAATCCGCTAAATATCGTCTTAGGTCATTTCTATTAAACTAATCATACTTTTTATATTTTTAACGTTAAGTTCACATTATTTTACATCTAAAACACGTATTTACAATACATTTGGGTGAATATAAAACGTCGTAAAAAAATTTTGAAAAACAGGCGATGAATCCGCTAAATATCGTCTTAAGTCATTTCTATTAAACTAATCATACTTTTTATATTTTTATCGTTAAGTTCACATAATTTTACATCTAAAACACGTCTTTACAATACATTTGGGTGAATATAAAAGGTCGTAAAAAAATTTTGAAAAACAGGTGATTAATCCGCTAAATATCGTCTTAGGTCATTTCTATTAAACTAATCATACTTTTTATATTTTTAACGTTAAGTTCACATTATTTTACATCTAAAACACGTATTTACAAAACATTTGGGTGAATATAAAACGTCGTAAAAAAATTTTGAAAATCAGGTGATGAATCCGCTAAATATCGTCTTAAGTCATTTCTATTTAACTAATCATACTTTTTATATTTTTAACGTTAAGTTCACATTATTTTACATCTAAAACACGTATTTACAATACATTTGGGTGAATATAAAACGTCGTAAAAAAATTTTGAAAAACAGGCGATGAATCCGCTAAATATCGTCTTAAGTCATTTCAATTAAACTAATCATACTTTTTATATTTTTATCGTTAAGTTCACATAATTTTACATCTAAAACACGTCTTTACAATACATTTGGGTGAATATAAAAGGTCGTAAAAAAATTTTGAAAAACAGGTGATTAATCCGCTAAATATCGTCTTAGGTCATTTCTATTAAACTAATCATACTTTTTATATTTTTAACGTTAAGTTCACATTATTTTACATCTAAAACACGTATTTACAATACATTTGGGTGAATACAAAAAATAGAAAAAAAATTTGGGAAAAAATTGGTAAAAAATGGTGATAATTCCGCTAAATATCGTTTAAAGTCATTTCTATTAAACTAATCATACTTTTTATATTTTTAACGTTAAGTTCAGATAATTTTACATCTAAAACTCGTATTTACAATACATTTGGGTGAATACAAAAAATAGAAAAAAAATTTGGTAAAAAATGGTGATAATTCCGCTAAATATCGTTTAAAGTCATTTGTATTGAACTAATCATACTTTTTATATTTTTATCGTTAAGTTCACATAATTTTACATCTAAAACACGTCTTTACAATACATTTGGGTGAATATAAAAGGTCGTAAAAAAATTTTGAAAAACAGGTGATGAATCCGCTAAATATTGTCTTAGGTCATTTCTATTAAACTAATCATACTTTTTATATTTTTAACGTTAAGTTCAGATAATTTTACATCTAAAACTCGTATTTACAATACATTTGGGTGAATACAAAAAATAGAAAAAAAATTGGGGAAAAAATTTGGTAAAAAATGGTGATAATTCCGCTAAATATAGTTTAAAGTCATTTTTATTGAACTAATCATACTTTTTATATTTTTATCGTTAAGTTCACATAATTTTACATCTAAAACACGTCTTTACAATACATTTGGGTGAATATAAAAGGTCGTAAAAAAATTTTGAAAAACAGGTGATGAATCCGCTAAATATTGTCTTAGGTCATTTCTATTAAACTAATCATACTTTTTATATTTTTAACGTTAAGTTCACATAATTTTACATCTAAAACACGTCTTTACAATACATTTGGGTGAATATAAAAGGACGTAAAAAAATTTTGAAAAACAGGCGATGAATCCGCTAAATATCGTCTTAAGTCATTTCTATTAAACTAATCATACTTTTTATATTTTTATCGTTAAGTTCACATAATTTTACATCTAAAACACCTCTTTACAATACATTTGGGTGAATATAAAAGGTCGTAAAAAAATTTTGAAAATCAGGTGATGAATCCGCTAAATATCGTCTTAAGTCATTTCTATTTAACTAATCATACTTTTTATATTTTTAACGTTAAGTTCAGATAATTTTACATCTAAAACTCGTATTTACAATACATTTGGGTGAATACAAAAAATAGAAAAAAAATTTGGTAAAAAATGGTGATAATTCCGCTAAATATCGTTTAAAGTCATTTGTATTGAACTAATCATACTTTTTATATTTTTATCGTTAAGTTCACATAATTTTACATCTAAAACAAGTCTTTACAATACATTTGGGTGAATATAAAAGGTCGTAAAAAAATTTTGAAAAACAGGTGATGAATCCGCTAAATATTGTCTTAGGTCATTTCTATTAAACTAATCATACTTTTTATATTTTTAACGTTAAGTTCACATTATTTTACATCTAAAACACGTATTTACAATACATTTGGGTGAATATAAAACGTTGTAAAAAAATTTTGAAAAACAGGCGATGAATCCGCTAAATATCGTCTAAAGTCATTTCTATTAAACTAGTCATACTTTTTATATTTTTAACGTTAAGTTCAGATAATTTTACATCTAAAACTCGTATTTACAATACATTTGGGTGAATACAAAAAATAGAAAAAAAATTGGGGAAAAAATTTGGTAAAAAATGGTGATAATTCCGCTAAATATAGTTTAAAGTCATTTTTATTGAACTAATCATACTTTTTATATTTTTATCGTTAAGTTCACATAATTTTACATCTAAAACACGTCTTTACAATACATTTGGGTGAATATAAAAGGTCGTAAAAAAATTTTGAAAAACAGGTGATGAATCCGCTAAATATTGTCTTAGGTCATTTCTATTAAACTAATCATACTTTTTATATTTTTAACGTTAAGTTCACATTATTTTACATCTAAAACACGTATTTACAATACATTTGGGTGAATATAAAACGTTGTAAAAAAATTTTGAAAAACAGGCGATGAATCCGCTAAATATCGTCTTAAGTCATTTCTATTAAACTAATCATACTTTTTATATTTTTAACGTTAAGTTCAGATAATTTTACATCTAAAACTCGTATTTACAATACATTTGGGTGAATACAAAAAATAGAAAAAAAATTGGGGAAAAAATTTGGTAAAAAATGGTGATAATTCCGCTAAATATCGTTTAATGTCATTTGTATTGAACTAATCATACTTTTTATATTTTTATCGTTAAGTTCACATAATTTTACATCTAAAACACGTCTTTACAATACATTTGGGTGAATATAAAAGGTCGTAAAAAAATTTTTAAAAACAGGTGATTAATCCGCTAAATATCGTCTTAGGTCATTTCTATTAAACTAATCATACTTTTTATATTTTTAACGTTAAGTTCACATTATTTTACATCTAAAACACGTATTTACAAAACATTTGGGTGAATATAAAACGTCGTAAAAAAATTTTGAAAATCAGGTGATGAATCCGCTAAATATCGTCTTAAGTCATTTCTATTTAACTAATCATACTTTTTATATTTTTAACGTTAAGTTCAGATAATTTTACATCTAAAACTCGTATTTACAATACATTTGGGTGAATACAAAAAATAGAAAAAAAATTTGGGAAAAAATTTGGTAAAAAATGGTGATAATTCCGCTAAATATAGTTTAAAGTCATTTTTATTGAACTAATCATACTTTTTATATTTTTATCGTTAAGTTCACATAATTTTACATCTAAAACACGTCTTTAAATACATTTGGGTGAATATAAAAGGTCGTAAAAAAATTTTGAAAAACAGGTGATTAATCCGCTAAATATCGTCTTAGGTCATTTCTATTTAACTAATCATACATTTTATATTTTTAACGTTAAGTTCACATTATTTTACATCTAAAACACGTATTTACAATACATTTGGGTGAATATAAAACGTCGTAAAAAAATTTTGAAAAACAGGCGATGAATCCGCTAAATATCGTCTTAAGTCATTTCTATTAAACTAATCATACTTTTTATATTTTTATCGTTAAGTTCAGATAATTTTACATCTAAAACTCGTATTTACAATACATTTGGGTGAATACAAAAAATAGAAAAAAAATTGGGGAAAAAATTTGGTAAAAAATGGTGATAATTCCGCTAAATATCGTTTAATGTCATTTGTATTGAACTAATCATACTTTTTATATTTTTATCGTTAAGTTCACATAATTTTACATCTAAAACACGTCTTTACAATACATTTGGGTGAATATAAAAGGTCGTAAAAAAATTTTGAAAAACAGGTGATTAATCCGCTAAATATCGTCTTAGGTCATTTCTATTAAACTAATCATACTTTTTATATTTTTAACGTTAAGTTCACATTATTTTACATCTAAAACACGTATTTACAAAACATTTGGGTGAATATAAAACGTCGTAAAAAAATTTTGAAAATCAGGTGATGAATCCGCTAAATATCGTCTTAAGTCATTTCTATTTAACTAATCATACTTTTTATATTTTTAACGTTAAGTTCAGATAATTTTACATCTAAAACTCGTATTTACAATACATTTGGGTGAATACAAAAAATAGAAAAAAAATTTGGGAAAAAATTTGGTAAAAAATGGTGATAATTCCGCTAAATATAGTTTAAAGTCATTTTTATTGAACTAATCATACTTTTTATATTTTTATCGTTAAGTTCACATAATTTTACATCTAAAACACGTCTTTACAATACATTTGGGTGAATATAAAAGGTCGTAAAAAAATTTTGAAAAACAGGTGATTAATCCGCTAAATATCGTCTTAGGTCATTTCTATTAAACTAATCATACTTTTTATATTTTTAACGTTAAGTTCACATTATTTTACATCTAAAACACGTATTTACAATACATTTGGGTGAATATAAAACGTCGTAAAAAAATTTTGAAAAACAGGCGATGAATCCGCTAAATATCGTCTTAAGTCATTTCTATTAAACTAATCATACTTTTTATATTTTTATCGTTAAGTTCACATAATTTTACATCTAAAACTCGTATTTACAATACATTTGGGTGAATACAAAAAATAGAAAAAAAATTGGGGAAAAAATTTGGTAAAAAATGGTGATAATTCCGCTAAATATCGTTTAATGTCATTTGTATTGAACTAATCATACTTTTTATATTTTTATCGTTAAGTTCACATAATTTTACATCTAAAACACGTCTTTACAATACATTTGGGTGAATATAAAAGGTCGTAAAAAAATTTTTAAAAACAGGTGATTAATCCGCTAAATATCGTCTTAGGTCATTTCTATTAAACTAATCATACTTTTTATATTTTTAACGTTAAGTTCACATTATTTTACATCTAAAACACGTATTTACAAAACATTGGGGTGAATATAAAACGTCGTAAAAAAATTTTGAAAATCAGGTGATGAATCCGCTAAATATCGTCTTAAGTCATTTCTATTTAACTAATCATACTTTTTATATTTTTAACGTTAAGTTCAGATAATTTTACATCTAAAACTCGTATTTACAATACATTTGGGTGAATACAAAAAATAGAAAAAAAATTTGGGAAAAAATTTGGTAAAAAATGGTGATAATTCCGCTAAATATAGTTTAAAGTCATTTTTATTGAACTAATCATACTTTTTATATTTTTATCGTTAAGTTCACATAATTTTACATCTAAAACACGTCTTTACAATACATTTGGGTGAATATAAAAGGTCGTAAAAAAATTTTGAAAAACAGGTGATTAATCCGCTAAATATCGTCTTAGGTCATTTCTATTTAACTAATCATACTTTTTATATTTTTAACGTTAAGTTCACATTATTTTACATCTAAAACACGTATTTACAATACATTTGGGTGAATATAAAACGTCGTAAAAAAATTTTGAAAAACAGGCGATGAATCCGCTAAATATCGTCTTAAGTCATTTCTATTAAACTAATCATACTTTTTATATTTTTATCGTTAAGTTCAGATAATTTTACATCTAAAACTCGTATTTACAATACATTTGGGTGAATACAAAAAATAGAAAAAAAATTGGGGAAAAAATTTGGTAAAAAATGGTGATAAATCCGCTAAATATCGTTTAATGTCATTTGTATTGAACTAATCATACTTTTTATATTTTTATCGTTAAGTTCACATAATTTTACATCTAAAACACGTCTTTACAATACATTTGGGTGAATATAAAAGGTCGTAAAAAAATTTTGAAAAACAGGTGATTAATCCGCTAAATATCGTCTTAGGTCATTTCTATTAAACTAATCATACTTTTTATATTTTTAACGTTAAGTTCACATTATTTTACATCTAAAACACGTATTTACAAAACATTTGGGTGAATATAAAATGTCGTAAAAAAATTTTGAAAATCAGGTGATGAATCCGCTAAATATCGTCTTAAGTCATTTCTTTTTAACTAATCATACTTTTTATATTTTTAACGTTAAGTTCAGATAATTTTACATCTAAAACTCGTATTTACAATACATTTGGGTGAATACAAAAAATAGAAAAAAAATTTGGGAAAAAATTTGGTAAAAAATGGTGATAATTCCGCTAAATATAGTTTAAAGTCATTTTTATTGAACTAATCATACTTTTTATATTTTTATCGTTAAGTTCACATAATTTTACATCTAAAACACGTCTTTACAATACATTTGGGTGAATATAAAAGGTCGTAAAAAAATTTTGAAAAACAGGTGATTAATCCGCTAAATATCGTCTTAGGTCATTTCTATTAAACTAATCATACTTTTTATATTTTTAACGTTAAGTTCACATTATTTTACATCTAAAACACGTATTTACAATACATTTGGGTGAATATAAAACGTCGTAAAAAAATTTTGAAAAACAGGCGATGAATCCGCTAAATATCGTCTTAAGTCATTTCTATTAAACTAATCATACTTTTTATATTTTTATCGTTAAGTTCACATAATTTTACATCTAAAACTCGTATTTACAATACATTTGGGTGAATACAAAAAATAGAAAAAAAATTTGGTACAAAATGGTGATAATTCCGCTAAATATCGTTTAAAGTCATTTGTATTGAACTAATCATACTTTTTATATTTTTATCGTTAAGTTCACATAATTTTACATCTAAAACACGTCTTTACAATACATTTGGGTGAATATAAAAGGTCGTAAAAAAAATTTTGAAAAACAGGTGATGAATCCGCTAAATATTGTCTT
Organism: Diuraphis noxia; assembly: GCF_037042655.1. Lineage (NCBI taxonomy): Eukaryota > Metazoa > Arthropoda > Insecta > Hemiptera > Aphididae > Diuraphis > Diuraphis noxia. Next base: position 4,509,455 of record NW_028301711.1, read on the forward strand.
AGGTCATTTCTATTAAACTAATCATACTTTTTATATTTTTAACGTTAAGTTCACATTATTTTACATCTAAAACACGTATTTACAATACATTTGGGTGAATATAAAACGTTGTAAAAAAATTTTGAAAAACAGGCGATGAATCCGCTAAATATCGTCTTAAGTCATTTCTATTAAACTAATCATACTTTTTATATTTTTAACGTTAAGTTCAGATAATTTTACATCTAAAACTCGTATTTACAATACATTTGGGTGAATACAAAAAATAGAAAAAAAATTGGGGAAAAAATTTGGTAAAAAATGGTGATAATTCCGCTAAATATCGTTTAATGTCATTTGTATTGAACTAATCATACTTTTTATATTTTTATCGTTAAGTTCACATAATTTTACATCTAAAACACGTCTTTACAATACATTTGGGTGAATATAAAAGGTCGTAAAAAAATTTTGAAAAACAGGTGATTAATCCGCTAAATATCGTCTTAGGTCATTTCTATTAAACTAATCATACTTTTTATATTTTTAACGTTAAGTTCACATTATTTTACATCTAAAACACGTATTTACAAAACATTTGGGTGAATATATAACGTCGTAAAAAAATTTTGAAAATCAGGTGATGAATCCGCTAAATATCGTCTTAAGTGATTTCTATTTAACTAATCATACTTTTTATATTTTTAACGTTAAGTTCAGATAATTTTACATCTAAAACTCGTATTTACAATACATTTGGGTGAATACAAAAAATAGAAAAAAAATTTGGGAAAAAATTTGGTAAAAAATGGTGATAATTCCGCTAAATATAGTTTAAAGTCATTTTTATTGAACTAATCATACTTTTTATATTTTTATCGTTAAGTTCACATAATTTTACATCTAAAACACGTCTTTACAATACATTTGGGTGAATATAAAAGGTCGTAAAAAAATTTTGAAAAACAGGTGATTAATCCGCTAAATATCGTCTTAGGTCATTTCTATTAAACTAATCATACTTTTTATATTTTTAACGTTAAGTTCACATTATTTTACATCTAAAACACGTATTTACAATACATTTGGGTGAATATAAAACGTCGTAAAAAAATTTTGAAAAACAGGCGATGAATCCGCTAAATATCGTCTTAAGTCATTTCTATTAAACTAATCATACTTTTTATATTTTTATCGTTAAGTTCACATAATTTTACATCTAAAACACGTCTTTACAATACATTTGGGTGAATATAAAAGGTCGTAAAAAAATTTTGAAAAACAGGTGATTAATCCGCTAAATATCGTCTTAGGTCATTTCTATTAAACTAATCATACTTTTTATATTTTTAACGTTAAGTTCACATTATTTTACATCTAAAACACGTATTTACAAAACATTTGGGTGAATATAAAACGTCGTAAAAAAATTTTGAAAATCAGGTGATGAATCCGCTAAATATCGTCTTAAGTCATTTCTATTAAACTAATCATACTTTTTATATTTTTAACGTTAAGTTCAGATAATTTTACATCTAAAACTCGTATTTACAATACATTTGGGTGAATACAAAAAATAGAAAAAAAATTTGGGAAAAAATTTGGTAAAAAATGGTGATAATTCCGCTAAATATAGTTTAAAGTCATTTTTATTGAACTAATCATACTTTTTATATTTTTATCGTTAAGTTCACATAATTTTACATCTAAAACACGTCTTTACAATACATTTGGGTGAATATAAAAGGTCGTAAAAAAATTTTGAAAAACAGGTGATTAATCCGCTAAATATCGTCTTAGGTCATTTCTATTAAACTAATCATACTTTTTATATTTTTAACGTTAAGTTCACATTATTTTACATCTAAAACACGTATTTACAATACATTTGGGTGAATATAAAACGTCGTAAAAAAATTTTGAAAAACAGGCGATGAATCCGCTAAATATCGTCTTAAGTCATTTCTATTAAACTAATCATACTTTTTATATTTTTATCGTTAAGTTCACATAATTTTACATCTAAAACTCGTATTTACAATACATTTGGGTGAATACAAAAAATAGAAAAAAAATTTGGTACAAAATGGTGATAATTCCGCTAAATATCGTTTAAAGTCATTTGTATTGAACTAATCATACTTTTTATATTTTTATCGTTAAGTTCACATAATTTTACATCTAAAACACGTCTTTACAATACATTTGGGTGAATATAAAAGGTCGTAAAAAAATTTTGAAAAACAGGTGATGAATCCGCTAAATATTGTCTTAGGTCATTTCTATTAAACTAATCATACTTTTTATATTTTTAACGTTAAGTTCACATTATTTTACATCTAAAACACGTATTTACAATACATTTGGGTGAATATAAAACGTTGTAAAAAAATTTTGAAAAACAGGCGATGAATCCGCTAAATATCGTCTTAAGTCATTTCTATTAAACTAATCATACTTTTTATATTTTTAACGTTAAGTTCAGATAATTTTACATCTAAAACTCGTATTTACAATACATTTGGGTGAATACAAAAAATAGAAAAAAAATTGGGGAAAAAATTTGGTAAAAAATGGTGATAATTCCGCTAAATATCGTTTAATGTCATTTGTATTGAACTAATCATACTTTTTATATTTTTATCGTTAAGTTCACATAATTTTACATCTAAAACACGTCTTTACAATACATTTGGGTGAATATAAAAGGTCGTAAAAAAATTTTGAAAAACAGGTGATTAATCCGCTAAATATCGTCTTAGGTCATTTCTATTAAACTAATCATACTTTTTATATTTTTAACGTTAAGTTCACATTATTTTACATCTAAAACACGTATTTACAAAACATTTGGGTGAATATATAACGTCGTAAAAAAATTTTGAAAATCAGGTGATGAATCCGCTAAATATCGTCTTAAGTGATTTCTATTTAACTAATCATACTTTTTATATTTTTAACGTTAAGTTCAGATAATTTTACATCTAAAACTCGTATTTACAATACATTTGGGTGAATACAAAAAATAGAAAAAAAATTTGGGAAAAAATTTGGTAAAAAATGGTGATAATTCCGCTAAATATAGTTTAAAGTCATTTTTATTGAACTAATCATACTTTTTATATTTTTATCGTTAAGTTCACATAATTTTACATCTAAAACACGTCTTTACAATACATTTGGGTGAATATAAAAGGTCGTAAAAAAATTTTGAAAAACAGGTGATTAATCCGCTAAATATCGTCTTAGGTCATTTCTATTAAACTAATCATACTTTTTATATTTTTAACGTTAAGTTCACATTATTTTACATCTAAAACACGTATTTACAATACATTTGGGTGAATATAAAATGTCGTAAAAAAATTTTGAAAAACAGGCGATGAATCCGCTAAATATCGTCTTAAGTCATTTCTATTAAACTAATCATACTTTTTATATTTTTATCGTTAAGTTCACATAATTTTACATCTAAAACACGTCTTTACAATACATTTGGGTGAATATAAAAGGTCGTAAAAAAATTTTGAAAAACAGGTGATTAATCCGCTAAATATCGTCTTAGGTCATTTCTATTAAACTAATCATACTTTTTATATTTTTAACGTTAAGTTCACATTATTTTACATCTAAAACACGTATTTACAAAACATTTGGGTGAATATAAAACGTCGTAAAAAAATTTTGAAAATCAGGTGATGAATCCGCTAAATATCGTCTTAAGTCATTTCTATTTAACTAATCATACTTTTTATATTTTTAACGTTAAGTTCAGATAATTTTACATCTAAAACTCGTATTTACAATACATTTGGGTGAATACAAAAAATAGAAAAAAAATTTGGTAAAAAATGGTGATAATTCCGCTAAATATCGTTTAAAGTCATTTGTATTGAACTAATCATACTTTTTATATTTTTATCGTTAAGTTCACATAATTTTACATCTAAAACACGTCTTTACAATACATTTGGGTGAATATAAAAGGTCGTAAAAAAATTTTGAAAAACAAGTGATGAATCCGCTAAATATTGTCTTAGGTCATTTCTATTAAACTAATCATACTTTTTATATTTTTAACGTTAAGTTCACATTATTTTACATCTAAAACACGTATTTACAATACATTTGGGTGAATATAAAACGTTGTAAAAAAATTTTGAAAAACAGGCGATGAATCCGCTAAATATCGTCTTAAGTCATTTCTATTAAACTAATCATACTTTTTATATTTTTAACGTTAAGTTCAGATAATTTTACATCTAAAACTCGTATTTACAATACATTTGGGTGAATACAAAAAATAGAAAAAAAATTGGGGAAAAAATTTGGTAAAAAATGGTGATAATTCCGCTAAATATCGTTTAATGTCATTTGTATTGAACTAATCATACTTTTTATATTTTTATTGTTAAGTTCACATAATTTTACATCTAAAACACGTCTTTACAATACATTTGGGTGAATATAAAAGGTCGTAAAAAAATTTTGAAAAACAGGCGATGAATCCGCTAAATATCGTCTTAAGTCATTTCTATTAAACTAATCATACTTTTTATATTTTTATCGTTAAGTTCACATAATTTTACATCTAAAACACCTCTTTACAATACATTTGGGTGAATATAAAAGGTCGTAAAAAAATTTTGAAAAACAGGTGATGAATCCGCTAAATATCGTCTTAAGTCATTTCTATTAAACTAATCATACTTTTTATATTTTTAAATTTAAGATCACATTATTTTACATCTAAAACACGTCTTTACAATACATTTGGGTGAATATAAAACATCGTAAAAAAATTTTGAAAAACAGGTGATGAATCCGCTAAATATCGTCTTAAGTCATTTCTATTAAACTAATCATACTTTTTATATTTTTAACGTTAAGTTCATATTATTTTACATCTAAAACTCGTATTTACAATACATTTGGGTGAATACAAAAAATAGAAAAAAAATTTGGTAAAAAATGGTGATAATTCCGCTAAATATCGTTTAAAGTCATTTCTATTAAACTAATCATACTTTTTATATTTTTAACGTTAAGATCACATTATTTTACATCTAAAACACGTATTTACAATACATTTGGGTGAATACAAAAAATAGAAAAAAAATTTGGTAAAAAATGGTGATAATTCCGCTAAATATCGTTTAAAGTCATTTGTATTGAACTAATCATACTTTTTATATTTTTATCGTTAAGTTCACATAATTTTTCATATAAAACACGTCTTTACAATACATTTGGGTGAATATAAAAGGTCGTAAAAAAATTTTGATAAACAGGTGATGAATCCGCTAAATATCGTCTTTAGTCATTTGTATTAAACTAATCATACTTTTTATATTTTTAACGTTAAGTTCACATTATTTTACATCTAAAACTCGTATTTACAATACATTTGGGTGAATACAAAAAATAGAAAAAAAATTTGGTAAAAAATTTGTAAAAAATGGTGATGATTCCGCTAAATATCGTTTAAAGTCATTTCTATTAAACTAATCATACTTTTTATATTTTTAACGTTAAGTTCACATTATTTTACATCTAAAACTCGTATTTACAATACATTTGGGTGAATACAAAAAATAGAAAAAAAATTTGGTAAAAAATGGTGATAATTCCGCTAAATATCGTTTAAAGTCATTTCTATTAAACTAATCATACTTTTTATATTTTTAACGTTAAGATCACATTATTTTACATCTAAAACACGTATTTACAATACATTTGGGTGAATACATAAAATAGAAAAAAAATTGGGGAAAAAATTTGGTAAAAAATGGTGATAATTCCGCTAAATATCGTTTAAAGTCATTTGTATTGAACTAATCATACTTTTTATATTTTTATCGTTAAGTTCACATAATTTTACATCTAAAACACGTATTTACAATACATTTGGGTGAATATAAAACGTTGTAAAAAAATTTTGAAAAACAGGCGATGAATCCGCTAAATATCGTCTTAAGTCATTTCTATTAAACTAATCATACTTTTTATATTTTTAACGTTAAGTTCAGATAATTTTACATCTAAAACTCGTATTTACAATACATTTGGGTGAATACAAAAAATAGAAAAAAAATTTGGGAAAAAATTTGGTAAAAAATGGTGATAATTCCGCTAAATATAGTTTAAAGTCATTTTTATTGAACTAATCATACTTTTTATATTTTTATCGTTAAGTTCACATTATTTTACATCTAAAACTCGTATTTACAATACATTTGGGTGAATACAAAAAATAGAAAAAAAATTTGGTAAAAAATGGTGATAATTCCGCTAAATATCGTTTAAAGTCATTTGTATTGAACTAATCATACTTTTTATATTTTTATCGTTAAGTTCACATAATTTTTCATATAAAACACGTCTTTACAATACATTTGGGTGAATATAAAAGGTCGTAAAAAAATTTTGATAAACAGGTGATGAATCCGCTAAATATCGTCTTTAGTCATTTGTATTAAACTAATCATACTTTTTATATTTTTAACGTTAAGTTCACATTATTTTACATCTAAAACTCGTATTTACAATACATTTGGGTGAATACAAAAAATAGAAAAAAAATTTGGTAAAAAATTTGTAAAAAATGGTGATGATTCCGCTAAATATCGTTTAAAGTCATTTGTATTGAACTAATCATACTTTTTATATTTTTATCGTTAAGTTCACATAATTTTACATCTAAAACACGTCTTTACAATACATTTGGGTGAATATAAAAGGTCGTAAAAAAATTTTGAAAAACAAGTGATGAATCCGCTAAATATTGTCTTAGGTCATTTCTATTAAACTAATCATACTTTTTATATTTTTAACGTTAAGTTCACATTATTTTACATCTAAAACACGTATTTACAATACATTTGGGTGAATATAAAACGTTGTAAAAAAATTTTGAAAAACAGGCGATGAATCCGCTAAATATCGTCTTAAGTCATTTCTATTAAACTAATCATACTTTTTATATTTTTAACGTTAAGTTCAGATAATTTTACATCTAAAACTCGTATTTACAATACATTTGGGTGAATACAAAAAATAGAAAAAAAATTGGGGAAAAAATTTGGTAAAAAATGGTGATAATTCCGCTAAATATCGTTTAATGTCATTTGTATTGAACTAATCATACTTTTTATATTTTTATTGTTAAGTTCACATAATTTTACATCTAAAACACGTCTTTACAATACATTTGGGTGAATATAAAAGGTCGTAAAAAAATTTTGAAAAACAGGCGATGAATCCGCTAAATATCGTCTTAAGTCATTTCTATTAAACTAATCATACTTTTTATATTTTTATCGTTAAGTTCACATAATTTTACATCTAAAACACCTCTTTACAATACATTTGGGTGAATATAAAAGGTCGTAAAAAAATTTTGAAAAACAGGTGATGAATCCGCTAAATATCGTCTTAAGTCATTTCTATTAAACTAATCATACTTTTTATATTTTTAAATTTAAGATAACATTATTTTACATCTAAAACACGTCTTTACAATACATTTGGGTGAATATAAAACATCGTAAAAAAATTTTGAAAAACAGGTGATGAATCCGCTAAATATCGTCTTAAGTCATTTCTATTAAACTAATCATACTTTTTATATTTTTAACGTTAAGTTCATATTATTTTACATCTAAAACTCGTATTTACAATACATTTGGGTGAATACAAAAAATAGAAAAAAAATTTGGTAAAAAATGGTGATAATTCCGCTAAATATCGTTTAAAGTCATTTCTATTAAACTAATCATACTTTTTATATTTTTAACGTTAAGATCACATTATTTTACATCTAAAACACGTATTTACAATACATTTGGGTGAATACAAAAAATAGAAAAAAAATTTGGTAAAAAATGGTGATAATTCCGCTAAATATCGTTTAAAGTCATTTGTATTGAACTAATCATACTTTTTATATTTTTATCGTTAAGTTCACATAATTTTTCATATAAAACACGTCTTTACAATACATTTGGGTGAATATAAAAGGTCGTAAAAAAATTTTGATAAACAGGTGATGAATCCGCTAAATATCGTCTTTAGTCATTTGTATTAAACTAATCATACTTTTTATATTTTTAACGTTAAGTTCACATTATTTTACATCTAAAACTCGTATTTACAATACATTTGGGTGAATACAAAAAATAGAAAAAAAATTTGGTAAAAAATTTGTAAAAAATGGTGATGATTCCGCTAAATATCGTTTAAAGTCATTTCTATTAAACTAATCATACTTTTTATATTTTTAACGTTAAGTTCACATTATTTTACATCTAAAACTCGTATTTACAATACATTTGGGTGAATACAAAAAATAGAAAAAAAATTTGGTAAAAAATGGTGATAATTCCGCTAAATATCGTTTAAAGTCATTTCTATTAAACTAATCATACTTTTTATATTTTTAACGTTAAGATCACATTATTTTACATCTAAAACACGTATTTACAATACATTTGGGTGAATACATAAAATAGAAAAAAAATTGGGGAAAAAATTTGGTAAAAAATGGTGATAATTCCGCTAAATATCGTTTAAAGTCATTTGTATTGAACTAATCATACTTTTTATATTTTTATCGTTAAGTTCACATAATTTTACATCTAAAACACGTATTTACAATACATTTGGGTGAATATAAAACGTTGTAAAAAAATTTTGAAAAACAGGCGATGAATCCGCTAAATATCGTCTTAAGTCATTTCTATTAAACTAATCATACTTTTTATATTTTTAACGTTAAGTTCAGATAATTTTACATCTAAAACTCGTATTTACAATACATTTGGGTGAATACAAAAAATAGAAAAAAAATTTGGGAAAAAATTTGGTAAAAAATGGTGATAATTCCGCTAAATATAGTTTAAAGTCATTTTTATTGAACTAATCATACTTTTTATATTTTTATCGTTAAGTTCACATTATTTTACATCTAAAACTCGTATTTACAATACATTTGGGTGAATACAAAAAATAGAAAAAAAATTTGGTAAAAAATGGTGATAATTCCGCTAAATATCGTTTAAAGTCATTTGTATTGAACTAATCATACTTTTTATATTTTTATCGTTAAGTTCACATAATTTTTCATATAAAACACGTCTTTACAATACATTTGGGTGAATATAAAAGGTCGTAAAAAAATTTTGATAAACAGGTGATGAATCCGCTAAATATCGTCTTTAGTCATTTGTATTAAACTAATCATACTTTTTATATTTTTAACGTTAAGTTCACATTATTTTACATCTAAAACTCGTATTTACAATACATTTGGGTGAATACAAAAAATAGAAAAAAAATTTGGTAAAAAATTTGTAAAAAATGGTGATGATTCCGCTAAATATCGTTTAAAGTCATTTCTATTAAACTAATCATACTTTTTATATTTTTAACGTTAAGTTCACATTATTTTACATCTAAAACTCGTATTTACAATACATTTGGGTGAATACAAAAAATAGAAAAAAAATTTGGTAAAAACAGGCGATGAATCCGCTATATATCGTTTAAAGTCATTTGTATTGAACTAATCATACTTTTTATATTTTTATCGTTAAGTTCACATAATTTTACATCTAAAACACGTCTTTACAATACATTTGGGTGAATATAAAAAATAGAAAAAAAATTTGGGAAAAAATTGGTAAAAAATGGTGATGATTCCGCTAAATATCGTTTAAAGTCATTTCTATTAAACTAATCATACTTTTTATATTTTTAACGTTAAGTTCACATTATTTTACATCTAAAACACGTCTTTACAATACATTTGGGTGAATATAAAAGGTCGTAAAAAAATTTTGAAAAACAGGTGATGAATCCGCTAAATATCGTCTTAGGTCATTTCTATTAAACTAATCATACTTTTTATATTTTTAACGTTAAGTTCACATTATTTTACATCTAAAACACGTATTTACAATACATTTGGGTGAATATAAAACGTCGTAAAAAAATTTTGAAAAACAGGCGATGAATCCGCTAAATATCGTCTTAAGTCATTTCTATTAAACTAATCATACTTTTTATATTTTTATTGTTAAGTTCACATAATTTTACATCTAAAACACGTCTTTACAATACATTTGGGTGAATATAAAAGGTCGTAAAAAAATTTTGAAAAACAGGTGATTAATCCGCTAAATATCGTCTTAGGTCATTTCTATTAAACTAATCATACTTTTTATATTTTTAACGTTAAGTTCAGATAATTTTACATCTAAAACTCGTATTTACAATACATTTGGGTGAATACAAAAAATAGAAAAAAAATTTGGTAAAAAATTGGTAAAAAATGGTGATGATTCCGCTAAATATCGTTTAAAGTCATTTCTATTAAACTAATCATACTTTTTATATTTTTAACGTTAAGTTCACATTATTTTACATCTAAAACTCGTATTTACAATACATTTGGGTGAATACAAAAAATAGAAAAAAAATTTGGTAAAAAATGGTGATAATTCCGCTAAATATCGTTTAAAGTCTTTTGTATTGAACTAATCATACTTTTTATATTTTTATCGTTAAGTTCACATAATTTTACATCTAAAACACGTCTTTACAATACATTTGGGTGAATATAAAAGGTCGTAAAAAAATTTTGAAAAACAGGTGATGAATCCGCTAAATATCGTCTTAGGTCATTTCTATTAAACTAATCATACTTTTTATATTTTTAACGTTAAGTTCACATTATTTTACATCTAAAACTCGTATTTACAATACATTTGGGTGAATACAAAAAATAGAAAAAAAATTTGGTAAAAAATGGTGATAATTCCGCTAAATATCGTTTAAAGTCATTTCTATTAAACTAATCATACTTTTTATATTTTTAACGTTAAGATCACATTATTTTACATCTAAAACACGTATTTACAATACATTTGGGTGAATACAAAAAATAGAAAAAAAATTTGGTAAAAACAGGCGATGAATCCGCTAAATATCGTCTTAAGTCATTTCTATTAAACTAATCATACTTTTTATATTTTTAACGTTAAGTTCAGATAATTTTACATCTAAAACTCGTATTTACAATACATTAGGGTGAATACAAAAAATAGAAAAAAAATTTGGGAAAAAATTTGGTAAAAAATGTTGATAATTCCGCTAAATATAGTTTAAAGTCATTTTTATTGAACTAATCATACTTTTTATATTTTTATCGTTAAGTTCACATTAATTTACATCTAAAACTCGTATTTACAATACATTTGGGTGAATACAAAAAATAGAAAAAAAATTTGGTAAAAAATGTTGATAATTCCGCTAAATATAGTTTAAAGTCATTTGTGTTGAACTAATCATACTTTTTATATTTTTATCGTTATGTTCACATAATTTTACATCTAAAACACGTCTTTACAATACATTTGGGTGAATATAAAAGGTCGTAAAAAAATTTTGAAAAACAGGTGATGAATCCGCTAAATATCGTCTTAGGTCATTTCTATTAAACTAATCATACTTTTTATATTTTTAACGTTAAGTTCACATTATTTTACATCTAAAACACGTATTTACAATACATTTGGGTGAATATAAAACGTTGTAAAAAAATTTTGAAAAACAGGCGATGAATCCGCTAAATATCGTCTTAAGTCATTTCTATTAAACTAATCATACTTTTTATATTTTTAACGTTAAGTTCAGATAATTTCACATCTAAAAATCGTATTTACAATACATTTGGGTGAATACAAAAAATAGACAAAAATTTGGGAAAAAATTTGGTAAAAAATGGTGATAATTCCGCTAAATATAGTTTAAAGTCATTTTTATTGAACTAATCATACTTTTTATATTTTTATCGTTAAGTTCACATTATTTTACATCTAAAACTTGTATTTACAATACATTTGGGTGAATACAAAAAACAGAAAAAAAATTTGGTAAAAAATGGTGATAATTCCGCTAAATATCGTTTAATGTCATTTGTATTGAACTAATCATACTTTTTATATTTTTATTGTTAAGTTCACATAATTTTACATCTAAAACACGTCTTTACAATACATTTGGGTGAATATAAAAGGTCGTAAAAAAATTTTGAAAAACAGGCGATGAATCCGCTAAATATCGTCTTAAGTCATTTCTATTAAACTAATCATACTTTTTATATTTTTATCGTTAAGTTCACATAATTTTACATCTAAAACACCTCTTTACAATACATTTGGGTGAATATAAAAGGTCGTAAAAAAATTTTGAAAAACAGGTGATGAATCCGCTAAATATCGTCTTAAGTCATTTCTATTAAACTAATCATACTTTTTATATTTTTAAATTTAAGATAACATTATTTTACATCTAAAACACGTCTTTACAATACATTTGGGTGAATATAAAACATCGTAAAAAAATTTTGAAAAACAGGTGATGAATCCGCTAAATATCGTCTTAAGTCATTTCTATTAAACTAATCATACTTTTTATATTTTTAACGTTAAGTTCATATTATTTTACATCTAAAACTCGTATTTACAATACATTTGGGTGAATACAAAAAATAGAAAAAAAATTTGGTAAAAAATGGTGATAATTCCGCTAAATATCGTTTAAAGTCATTTGTATTGAACTAATCATACATTTTATATTTTTATCGTTAAGTTCACATTATTTTACATCTAAAACTTGTATTTACAATACATTTGGGTGAATACAAAAAACAGAAAAAAAATTTGGTAAAAAATGGTGATAATTCCGCTAAATATCGTTTAAAGTCATTTGTATTGAACTAATCATACTTTTTATATTTTTATCGTTAAGTTCACATTATTTTACATCTAAAACACGTATTTACAATACATTTGGGTGAATATAAAACGTTGTAAAAAAATTTTGAAAAACAGGCGATGAATCCGCTAAATATCGTCTTAAGTCATTTCTATTTAACTAAGTATACTTTTTATATTTTTAACGTTAAGTTCAGATAATTTTACATCTAAAACTCGTATTTACAATACATTTGGGTGAATACAAAAAATAGAAAAAAAATTTGGTAAAAAATGGTGATAATTCCGCTAAATATCGTTTAAAGTCATTTGTATTGAACTAATCATACATTTTATATTTTTATCGTTAAGTTCACATTAATTTACATCTAAAACTCGTATTTACAATACATTTGGGTGAATACAAAAAATAGAAAAAAAATTTGGTAAAAAATGGTGATAATTCCGCTAAATATCGTTTAAAGTCATTTGTATTGAACTAATCATACTTTTTATATTTTTATCGTTATGTTCACATAATTTTACATCTAAAACACGTCTTTACAATACATTTGGGTGAATATAAAAGGTCGTAAAAAAATTTTGAAAAACAGGTGATGAATCCGCTAAATATCGTCTTAGGTCATTTCTATTAAACTAATCATACTTTTTATATTTTTAACGTTAATTTCACATTATTTTACATCTAAAACACGTATTTACAATACATTTGGGTGAATATAAAACGTTGTAAAAAAATTTTGAAAAACAGGTGATGAATCCGCTAAATATCGTCTTAAGTCATTTCTATTAAACTAATCATACTTTTTATATTTTTAACGTTAAGTTCAGATAATTTCACATCTAAAACTCGTATTTACAATACATTTGGGTGAATACAAAAAATAGACAAAAATTTGGGAAAAAATTTGGTAAAAAATGGTGATAATTCCGCTAAATATAGTTTAAAGTCATTTTTATTGAACTAATCATACTTTTTATATTTTTATCGTTAAGTTCACATTATTTTACATCTAAAACACGTATTTACAATACATTTGGGTGAATATAAAACGTTGTAAAAAAATTTTGAAAAACAGGCGATGAATCCGCTAAATATCGTCTTAAGTCATTTCTATTTAACTAATTATACTTTTTATATTTTTAACGTTAAGTTCAGATAATTTTACATCTAAAACTCGTATTTACAATACATTTGGGTGAATACAAAAAATAGAAAAAAAATTTGGTAAAAAATGGTGATAATTCCGCTAAATATCGTTTAAAGTCATTTGTATTGAACTAATCATACTTTTTATATTTTTATCGTTAAGTTCACATAATTTTACATCTAAAACACGTCTTTACAATACATTTGGGTGAATATAAAAGGTCGTAAAAAAATTTTGAAAAACAGGTGATGAATCCGCTAAATATCGTCTTAGGTCATTACTATTAAACTAATCATACTTTTTATATTTTTAACGTTAAGTTCACATTATTTTACATCTAAAACACGTATTTACAATACATTTGGGTGAATATAAAACGTTGTAAAAAAATTTTGAAAAACAGGCGATGAATCCGCTAAATATCGTCTTAAGTCATTTCTATTAAACTAATCATACTTTTTATATTTTTAACGTTAAGTTCAGATAATTTTACATCTAAAACTCGTATTTACAATACATTTGGGTGAATACAAAAAATAGAAAAAAAATTTGGGAAAAAATTGGTAAAAAATGGTGATAATTCCGCTAAATATCGTTTAAAGTCATTTCTATTAAACTAATCATACTTTTTATATTTTTAACGTTAAGTTCACATTATTTTACATCTAAAACACGTATTTACAATACATTTGGGTGAATATAAAACGTTGTAAAAAAATTTTGAAAAACAGGCGATGAATCCGCTAAATATCGTCTTAAGTCATTTCTATTAAACTAATCATACTTTTTATATTTTTAACGTTAAGTTCAGATAATTTTACATCTAAAACTCGTATTTACAATACATTTGGGTGAATACAAAAAATAGAAAAAAAATTTGGGAAAAAATTTGGTAAAAAATGGTGATAATTCCGCTAAATATAGTTTAAAGTCATTTTTATTGAACTAATCATACTTTTTATATTTTTATCGTTAAGTTCACATTATTTTACATCTAAAACACCTCTTTACAATACATTTGGGTGAATATAAAACGTTGTAAAAAAATTTTGAAAAACAGGCGATGAATCCGCTAAATATCGTCTTAAGTCATTTCTATTTAACTAATTATACTTTTTATATTTTTAACGTTAAGTTCAGATAATTTTACATCTAAAACTCGTATTTACAATACATTTGGGTGAATACAAAAAATAGAAAAAAAATTTGGGAAAAAATTTGGTAAAAAATGTTGATAATTCCGCTAAATATAGTTTAAAGTCATTTTTATTGAACTAATCATACTTTTTATATTTTTATCGTTAAGTTCACATTAATTTACATCTAAAACTCGTATTTACAATACATTTGGGTGAATACAAAAAATAGAAAAAAAATTTGGTAAAAAATGTTGATAATTCCGCTAAATATAGTTTAAAGTCATTTGTGTTGAACTAATCATACTTTTTATATTTTTATCGTTATGTTCACATAATTTTACATCTAAAACACGTCTTTACAATACATTTGGGTGAATATAAAAGGTCGTAAAAAAATTTTGAAAAACAGGTGATGAATCCGCTAAATATCGTCTTAGGTCATTTCTATTAAACTAATCATACTTTTTATATTTTTAACGTTAAGTTCACATTATTTTACATCTAAAACACGTATTTACAATACATTTGGGTGAATATAAAACGTTGTAAAAAAATTTTGAAAAACAGGCGATGAATCCGCTAAATATCGTCTTAAGTCATTTCTATTAAACTAATCATACTTTTTATATTTTTAACGTTAAGTTCAGATAATTTCACATCTAAAAATCGTATTTACAATACATTTGGGTGAATACAAAAAATAGACAAAAATTTGGGAAAAAATTTGGTAAAAAATGGTGATAATTCCGCTAAATATAGTTTAAAGTCATTTTTATTGAACTAATCATACTTTTTATATTTTTATCGTTAAGTTCACATTATTTTACATCTAAAACTTGTATTTACAATACATTTGGGTGAATACAAAAAACAGAAAAAAAATTTGGTAAAAAATGGTGATAATTCCGCTAAATATCGTTTAAAGTCATTTGTATTGAACTAATCATACTTTTTATATTTTTATCGTTAAGTTCACATTATTTTACATCTAAAACACGTATTTACAATACATTTGGGTGAATATAAAACGTTGTAAAAAAATTTTGAAAAACAGGCGATGAATCCGCTAAATATCGTCTTAAGTCATTTCTATTTAACTAATTATACTTTTTATATTTTTAACGTTAAGTTCAGATAATTTTACATCTAAAACTCGTATTTACAATACATTTGGGTGAATACAAAAAATAGAAAAAAAATTTGGTAAAAAATGGTGATAATTCCGCTAAATATCGTTTAAAGTCATTTGTATTGAACTAATCATACATTTTATATTTTTATCGTTAAGTTCACATTAATTTACATCTAAAACTCGTATTTACAATACATTTGGGTGAATACAAAAAATAGAAAAAAAATTTGGTAAAAAATGGTGATAATTCCGCTAAATATCGTTTAAAGTCATTTGTATTGAACTAATCATACTTTTTATATTTTTATCGTTATGTTCACATAATTTTACATCTAAAACACGTCTTTACAATACATTTGGGTGAATATAAAAGGTCGTAAAAAAATTTTGAAAAACAGGTGATGAATCCGCTAAATATCGTCTTAGGTCATTTCTATTAAACTAATCATACTTTTTATATTTTTAACGTTAATTTCACATTATTTTACATCTAAAACTCGTATTTACAATACATTTGGGTGAATACAAAAAATAGAAAAAAAATTTGGTAAAAAATGGTGATAATTCCGCTAAATATCGTTTAAAGTCATTTGTATTGAACTAATCATACTTTTTATATTTTTATCGTTAAGTTCACATTATTTTACATCTAAAACACGTATTTACAATACATTTGGGTGAATATAAAACGTTGTAAAAAAATTTTGAAAAACAGGCGATGAATCCGCTAAATATCGTCTTAAGTCATTTCTATTTAACTAATTATACTTTTTATATTTTTAACGTTAAGTTCAGATAATTTTACATCTAAAACTCGTATTTACAATACATTTGGGTGAATACAAAAAATAGAAAAAAAATTTGGTAAAAAATGGTGATAATTCCGCTAAATATCGTTTAAAGTCATTTGTATTGAACTAATCATACTTTTTATATTTTTATCGTTAAGTTCACATAATTTTACATCTAAAACACGTCTTTACAATACATTTGGGTGAATATAAAAGGTCGTAAAAAAATTTTGAAAAACAGGTGATGAATCCGCTAAATATCGTCTTAGGTCATTACTATTAAACTAATCATACTTATTATATTTTTAACGTTAAGTTCACATTATTTTAAATCTAAAACACGTATTTACAATACATTTGGGTGAATATAAAACGTTGTAAAAAAATTTTGAAAAACAGGCGATGAATCCGCTAAATATCGTCTTAAGTCATTTCTATTAAACTAATCATACTTTTTATATTTTTAACGTTAAGTTCAGATAATTTTACATCTAAAACTCGTATTTACAATACATTTGGGTGAATACAAAAAATAGAAAAAAAATTTGGGAAAAAATGGTGATAATTCCGCTAAATATCGTTTAAAGTCATTTGTATTGAACTAATCATACTTTTTATATTTTTATCGTTAAGTTCACATAATTTTACATCTAAAACACGTCTTTACAATACATTTGGGTGAATATAAAAGGTCGTAAAAAAATTTTGAAAAACAGGTGATGAATCCGCTAAATATCGTCTTAGGTCATTACTATTAAACTAATCATACTTATTATATTTTTAACGTTAAGTTCACATTATTTTAAATCTAAAACTTGTATTTACAATACATTTGGGTGAATATAAAACGTTGTAAAAAAATTTTGAAAAACAGGCGATGAATCCGCTAAATATCGTCTTAAGTCATTTCTATTAAACTAATCATACTTTTTATATTTTTAACGTTAAGTTCAGATAATTTTTCATCTAAAACTCGTATTTACAATACATTTGGGTGAATACAAAAAATAGAAAAAAAATTTGGGAAAAAATTTGGTAAAAAATGGTGATAATTCCGCTAAATATAGTTTAAAGTCATTTTTATTGAACTAATCATACTTTTTATATTTTTATCGTTAAGTTCACATTATTTTACATCTAAAACTCGTATTTACAATACATTTGGGTGAATACAAAAAATAGAAAAAAAATTTGGTAAAAAATGGTGATAATTCCGCTAAATATCGTTTAAAGTCATTTGTATTGAACTAATCATACTTTTTATATTTTTATCGTTATGTTCACATAATTTTACATCTAAAACACGTCTTTACAATACATTTGGGTGAATATAAAAGGTCGTAAAAAAATTTTGAAAAACAGGTGATGAATCCGCTAAATATCGTCTTAGGTCATTTCTATTAAACTAATCATACTTTTTATATTTTTAACGTTAAGTTCACATTATTTTACATCTAAAACACGTATTTACAATACATTTGGGTGAATATAAAACGTTGTAAAAAAATTTTGAAAAACAGGCGATGAATCCGCTAAATATCGTCTTAAGTCATTTCTATTAAACTAATCATACTTTTTATATTTTTAACGTTAAGTTCAGATAATTTCACATCTAAAACTCGTATTTACAATACATTTGGGTGAATACAAAAAATAGACAAAAATTTGGGAAAAAATTTGGTAACAAATGGTGATAATTCCGCTAAATATAGTTTAAAGTCATTTTTATTGAACTAATCATACTTTTTATGTTTTTATCGTTAAGTTCACATTATTTTACATCTAAAACTCGTATTTACAATACATTTGGGTGAATACAAAAAATAGAAAAAAAATTTGGTAAAAAATGGTGATAATTCCGCTAAATATCGTTTAAAGTCATTTGTATTGAACTAATCATACTTTTTATATTTTTATCGTTAAGTTCACATTATTTTACATCTAAAACACGTATTTACAATACATTTGGGTGAATATAAAACGTTGTAAAAAAATTTTGAAAAACAGGCGATGAATCCGCTAAATATCGTCTTAAGTCATTTCTATTTAACTAATTATACTTTTTATATTTTTAACGTTAAGTTCAGATAATTTTACATCTAAAACTCGTATTTACAATACATTTGGGTGAATACAAAAAATAGAAAAAAAATTTGGTAAAAAATGGTGATAATTCCGCTAAATATCGTTTAAAGTCATTTGTATTGAACTAATCATACTTTTTATATTTTTATCGTTAAGTTCACATAATTTTACATCTAAAACACGTCTTTACAATACATTTGGGTGAATATAAAAGGTCGTAAAAAAATTTTGAAAAACAGGTGATGAATCCGCTAAATATCGTCTTAGGTCATTACTATTAAACTAATCATACTTTTTATATTTTTAACGTTAAGTTCACATTATTTTACATCTAAAACACGTATTTACAATACATTTGGGTGAATATAAAACGTTGTAAAAAAATTTTGAAAAACAGGCGATGAATCCGCTAAATATCGTCTTAAGTCATTTCTATTAAACTAATCATACTTTTTATATTTTTAACGTTAAGTTCAGATAATTTTACATCTAAAACTCGTATTTACAATACATTTGGGTGAATACAAAAAATAGAAAAAAAATTTGGGAAAAAATTGGTAAAAAATGGTGATAATTCCGCTAAATATCGTTTAAAGTCATTTCTATTAAACTAATCATACTTTTTATATTTTTAACGTTAAGTTCACATTATTTTACATCTAAAACACGTATTTACAATACATTTGGGTGAATATAAAACGTTGTAAAAAAATTTTGAAAAACAGGCGATGAATCCGCTAAATATCGTCTTAAGTCATTTCTATTAAACTAATCATACTTTTTATATTTTTAACGTTAAGTTCAGATAATTTTACATCTAAAACTCGTATTTACAATACATTTGGGTGAATACAAAAAATAGAAAAAAAATTTGGGAAAAAATTTGGTAAAAAATGGTGATAATTCCGCTAAATATAGTTTAAAGTCATTTTTATTGAACTAATCATACTTTTTATATTTTTATCGTTAAGTTCACATTATTTTACATCTAAAACACCTCTTTACAATACATTTGGGTGAATATAAAACGTTGTAAAAAAATTTTGAAAAACAGGCGATGAATCCGCTAAATATCGTCTTAAGTCATTTCTATTTAACTAATTATACTTTTTATATTTTTAACGTTAAGTTCAGATAATTTTACATCTAAAACTCGTATTTACAATACATTTGGGTGAATACAAAAAATAGAAAAAAAATTTGGGAAAAAATTTGGTAAAAAATGTTGATAATTCCGCTAAATATAGTTTAAAGTCATTTTTATTGAACTAATCATACTTTTTATATTTTTATCGTTAAGTTCACATTAATTTACATCTAAAACTCGTATTTACAATACATTTGGGTGAATACAAAAAATAGAAAAAAAATTTGGTAAAAAATGTTGATAATTCCGCTAAATATAGTTTAAAGTCATTTGTGTTGAACTAATCATACTTTTTATATTTTTATCGTTATGTTCACATAATTTTACATCTAAAACACGTCTTTACAATACATTTGGGTGACTATAAAAGGTCGTAAAAAAATTTTGAAAAACAGGTGATGAATCCGCTAAATATCGTCTTAGGTCATTTCTATTAAACTAATCATACTTTTTATATTTTTAACGTTAAGTTCACATTATTTTACATCTAAAACACGTATTTACAATACATTTGGGTGAATATAAAACGTTGTAAAAAAATTTTGAAAAACAGGCGATGAATCCGCTAAATATCGTCTTAAGTCATTTCTATTAAACTAATCATACTTTTTATATTTTTAACGTTAAGTTCAGATAATTTCACATCTAAAAATCGTATTTACAATACATTTGGGTGAATACAAAAAATAGACAAAAATTTGGGAAAAAATTTGGTAAAAAATGGTGATAATTCCGCTAAATATAGTTTAAAGTCATTTTTATTGAACTAATCATACTTTTTATATTTTTATCGTTAAGTTCACATTATTTTACATCTAAAACTTGTATTTACAATACATTTGGGTGAATACAAAAAACAGAAAAAAAATTTGGTAAAAAATGGTGATAATTCCGCTAAATATCGTTTAAAGTCATTTTTATTGAACTAATCATACATTTTATATTTTTATCGTTAAGTTCACATTAATTTACATCTAAAACTCGTATTTACAATACATTTGGGTGAATACAAAAAATAGAAAAAAAATTTGGTAAAAAATGGTGATAATTCCGCTAAATATCGTTTAAAGTCATTTGTATTGAACTAATCATACTTTTTATATTTTTATCGTTATGTTCACATAATTTTACATCTAAAACACGTCTTTACAATACATTTGGGTGAATATAAAAGGTCGTAAAAAAATTTTGAAAAACAGGTGATGAATCCGCTAAATATCGTCTTAGGTCATTTCTATTAAACTAATCATACTTTTTATATTTTTAACGTTAATTTCACATTATTTTACATCTAAAACTCGTATTTACAATACATTTGGGTGAATACAAAAAATAGAAAAAAAATTTGGTAAAAAATGGTGATAATTCCGCTAAATATCGTTTAAAGTCATTTGTATTGAACTAATCATACTTTTTATATTTTTATCGTTAAGTTCACATTATTTTACATCTAAAACACGTATTTACAATACATTTGGGTGAATATAAAACGTTGTAAAAAAATTTTGAAAAACAGGCGATGAATCCGCTAAATATCGTCTTAAGTCATTTCTATTTAACTAATTATACTTTTTATATTTTTAACGTTAAGTTCAGATAATTTTACATCTAAAACTCGTATTTACAATACATTTGGGTGAATACAAAAAATAGAAAAAAAATTTGGTAAAAAATGGTGATAATTCCGCTAAATATCGTTTAAAGTCATTTGTATTGAACTAATCATACTTTTTATATTTTTATCGTTAAGTTCACATAATTTTACATCTAAAACACGTCTTTACAATACATTTGGGTGAATATAAAAGGTCGTAAAAAAATTTTGAAAAACAGGTGATGAATCCGCTAAATATCGTCTTAGGTCATTACTATTAAACTAATCATACTTATTATATTTTTAACGTTAAGTTCACATTATTTTAAATCTAAAACACGTATTTACAATACATTTGGGTGAATATAAAACGTTGTAAAAAAATTTTGAAAAACAGGCGATGAATCCGCTAAATATCGTCTTAAGTCATTTCTATTAAACTAATCATACTTTTTATATTTTTAACGTTAAGTTCAGATAATTTTACATCTAAAACTCGTATTTACAATACATTTGGGTGAATACAAAAAATAGAAAAAAAATTTGGGAAAAAATGGTGATAATTCCGCTAAATATCGTTTAAAGTCATTTGTATTGAACTAATCATACTTTTTATATTTTTATCGTTAAGTTCACATAATTTTACATCTAAAACACGTCTTTACAATACATTTGGGTGAATATAAAAGGTCGTAAAAAAATTTTGAAAAACAGGTGATGAATCCGCTAAATATCGTCTTAGGTCATTACTATTAAACTAATCATACTTATTATATTTTTAACGTTAAGTTCACATTATTTTAAATCTAAAACACGTATTTACAATACATTTGGGTGAATATAAAACGTTGTAAAAAAATTTTGAAAAACAGGCGATGAATCCGCTAAATATCGTCTTAAGTCATTTCTATTAAACTAATCATACTTTTTATATTTTTAACGTTAAGTTCAGATAATTTTACATCTAAAACTCGTATTTACAATACATTTGGGTGAATACAAAAAATAGAAAAAAAATTTGGGAAAAAATTTGGTAAAAAATGGTGATAATTCCGCTAAATATAGTTTAAAGTCATTTTTATTGAACTAATCATACTTTTTATATTTTTATCGTTAAGTTCACATTATTTTACATCTAAAACTCGTATTTACAATACATTTGGGTGAATACAAAAAATAGAAAAAAAATTTGGTAAAAAATGGTGATAATTCCGCTAAATATCGTTTAAAGTCATTTGTATTGAACTAATCATACTTTTTATATTTTTATCGTTATGTTCACATAATTTTACATCTAAAACACGTCTTTACAATACATTTGGGTGAATATAAAAGGTCGTAAAAAAATTTTGAAAAACAGGTGATGAATCCGCTAAATATCGTCTTAGGTCATTTCTATTAAACTAATCATACTTTTTATATTTTTAACGTTAAGTTCACATTATTTTACATCTAAAACACGTATTTACAATACATTTGGGTGAATATAAAACGTTGTAAAAAAATTTTGAAAAACAGGCGATGAATCCGCTAAATATCGTCTTAAGTCATTTCTATTAAACTAATCATACTTTTTATATTTTTAACGTTAAGTTCAGATAATTTCACATCTAAAACTCGTATTTACAATACATTTGGGTGAATACAAAAAATAGACAAAAATTTGGGAAAAAATTTGGTAACAAATGGTGATAATTCCGCTAAATATAGTTTAAAGTCATTTTTATTGAACTAATCATACTTTTTATATTTTTATCGTTAAGTTCACATTATTTTACATCTAAAACTCGTATTTACAATACATTTGGGTGAATACAAAAAATAGAAAAAAAATTTGGTAAAAAATGGTGATAATTCCGCTAAATATCGTTTAAAGTCATTTGTATTGAACTAATCATACTTTTTATATTTTTATCGTTAAGTTCACATTATTTTACATCTAAAACACGTATTTACAATACATTTGGGTGAATATAAAACGTTGTAAAAAAATTTTGAAAAACAGGCGATGAATCCGCTAAATATCGTCTTAAGTCATTTCTATTTAACTAATTATACTTTTTATATTTTTAACGTTAAGTTCAGATAATTTTACATCTAAAACTCGTATTTACAATACATTTGGGTGAATACAAAAAATAGAAAAAAAATTTGGTAAAAAATGGTGATAATTCCGCTAAATATCGTTTAAAGTCATTTGTATTGAACTAATCATACTTTTTATATTTTTATCGTTAAGTTCACATAATTTTACATCTAAAACACGTCTTTACAATACATTTGGGTGAATATAAAAGGTCGTAAAAAAATTTTGAAAAACAGGTGATGAATCCGCTAAATATCGTCTTAGGTCATTACTATTAAACTAATCATACTTATTATATTTTTAACGTTAAGTTCACATTATTTTACATCTAAAACACGTATTTACAATACATTTGGGTGAATATAAAACGTTGTAAAAAAATTTTGAAAAACAGGCGATGAATCCGCTAAATATCGTCTTAAGTCATTTCTATTAAACTAATCATACTTTTTATATTTTTAACGTTAAGTTCAGATAATTTTACATCTAAAACTCGTATTTACAATACATTTGGGTGAATACAAAAAATAGAAAAAAAATTTGGGAAAAAATTTGGTAAAAAATGGTGATAATTCCGCTAAATATAGTTTAAAGTCATTTTTATTGAACTAATCATACTTTTTATATTTTTATCGTTAAGTTCACATTATTTTACATCTAAAACTCGTATTTACAATACATTTGGGTGAATACAAAAAATAGAAAAAAAATTTGGTAAAAAATGGTGATAATTCCGCTAAATATCGTTTAAAGTCATTTGTATTGAACTAATCATACTTTTTATATTTTTATCGTTATGTTCACATAATTTTACATCTAAAACACGTCTTTACAATACATTTGGGTGAATATAAAAGGTCGTAAAAAAATTTTGAAAAACAGGTGATGAATCCGCTAAATATCGTCTTAGGTCATTTCTATTAAACTAATCATACTTTTTATATTTTTAACGTTAAGTTCACATTATTTTACATCTAAAACACGTATTTACAATACATTTGGGTGAATATAAAACGTTGTAAAAAAATTTTGAAAAACAGGCGATGAATCCGCTAAATATCGTCTTAAGTCATTTCTATTAAACTAATCATACTTTTTATATTTTTAACGTTAAGTTCAGATAATTTCACATCTAAAACTCGTATTTACAATACATTTGGGTGAATACAAAAAATAGACAAAAATTTGGGAAAAAATTTGGTAACAAATGGTGATAATTCCGCTAAATATAGTTTAAAGTCATTTTTATTGAACTAATCATACTTTTTATATTTTTATCGTTAAGTTCACATTATTTTACATCTAAAACTCGTATTTACAATACATTTGGGTGAATACAAAAAATAGAAAAAAAATTTGGTAAAAAATGGTGATAATTCCGCTAAATATCGTTTAAAGTCATTTGTATTGAACTAATCATACTTTTTATATTTTTATCGTTAAGTTCACATTATTTTACATCTAAAACACGTATTTACAATACATTTGGGTGAATATAAAACGTTGTAAAAAAATTTTGAAAAACAGGCGATGAATCCGCTAAATATCGTCTTAAGTCATTTCTATTTAACTAATTATACTTTTTATATTTTTAACGTTAAGTTCAGATAATTTTACATCTAAAACTCGTATTTACAATACATTTGGGTGAATACAAAAAATAGAAAAAAAATTTGGTAAAAAATGGTGATAATTCCGCTAAATATCGTTTAAAGTCATTTGTATTGAACTAATCATACTTTTTATATTTTTATCGTTAAGTTCACATAATTTTACATCTAAAACACGTCTTTACAATACATTTGGGTGAATATAAAAGGTCGTAAAAAAATTTTGAAAAACAGGTGATGAATCCGCTAAATATCGTCTTAGGTCATTACTATTAAACTAATCATACTTATTATATTTTTAACGTTAAGTTCACATTATTTTACATCTAAAACACGTATTTACAATACATTTGGGTGAATATAAAACGGTGTAAAAAAATTTTGAAAAACAGGCGATGAATCCGCTAAATATCGTCTTAAGTCATTTCTATTAAACTAATCATACTTTTTATATTTTTAACGTTAAGTTCAGATAATTTTACATCTAAAACTCGTATTTACAATACATTTGGGTGAATACAAAAAATAGAAAAAAAATTTGGGAAAAAATTTGGTAAAAAATGGTGATAATTCCGCTAAATATAGTTTAAAGTCATTTTTATTGAACTAATCATACTTTTTATATTTTTATCGTTAAGTTCACATTATTTTACATCTAAAACTCGTATTTACAATACATTTGGGTGAATATAAAACGTTGTAAAAAAATTTTGAAAAACAGGCGATGAATCCGCTAAATATCGTCTTAAGTCATTTCTATTTAACTAATTATACTTTTTATATTTTTAACGTTAAGTTCAGATAATTTTACATCTAAAACTCGTATTTACAATACATTTGGGTGAATACAAAAAATAGAAAAAAAATTTGGTAAAAAATGGTGATAATTCCGCTAAATATCGTTTAAAGTCATTTGTATTGAACTAATCATACTTTTTATATTTTTATCGTTAAGTTCACATAATTTTACATCTAAAACACGTCTTTACAATACATTTGGGTGAATATAAAAGGTCGTAAAAAAATTTTGAAAAACAGGTGATGAATCCGCTAAATATCGTCTTAGGTCATTACTATTAAACTAATCATACTTATTATATTTTTAACGTTAAGTTCACATTATTTTAAATCTAAAACACGTATTTACAATACATTTGGGTGAATATAAAACGTTGTAAAAAAATTTTGAAAAACAGGCGATGAATCCGCTAAATATCGTCTTAAGTCATTTCTATTAAACTAATCATACTTTTTATATTTTTAACGTTAAGTTCAGATAATTTTACATCTAAAACTCGTATTTACAATACATTTGGGTGAATACAAAAAATAGAAAAAAAATTTGGGAAAAAATTTAGTAAAAAATGGTGATAATTCCGCTAAATATAGTTTAAAGTCATTTTTATTGAACTAATCATACTTTTTATATTTTTATCGTTAAGTTCACATTATTTTACATCTAAAACTCGTATTTACAATACATTTGGGTGAATACAAAAAATAGAAAAAAAATTTGGTAAAAAATGGTGATAATTCCGCTAAATATCGTTTAAAGTCATTTGTATTGAACTAATCATACTTTTTATATTTTTATCGTTAAGTTCACATAATTTTACATCTAAAACACGTCTTTACAATACATTTGGGTGAATATAAAAGGTCGTAAAAAAATTTTGAAAAACAGGTGATGAATCCGCTAAATATCGTCTTAAGTCATTTCTATTAAACTAATCATACTTTTTATATTTTTAACGTTAAGTTCACATTATTTTACATCTAAAACACGTATTTACAATACATTTGGGTGAATATAAAACGTTGTAAAAAAATTTTGAAAAACAGGCGATGAATCCGCTAAATATCGTCTTAAGTCATTTCTATTAAACTAATCATACTTTTTATATTTTTAACGTTAAGTTCAGATAATTTCACATCTAAAACTCGTATTTACAATACATTTGGGTGAATACAAAAAATAGACAAAAAATTTGGGAAAAAATTTGGTAAAAAATGGTGATAATTCCGCTAAATATAGTTTAAAGTCATTTTTATTGAACTAATCATACTTTTTATATTTTTATCGTTAAGTTCAGATAATTTTACATCTAAAACACGTATTTACAATACATTTGGGTGAATACAAAAAATAGAAAAAAAATTTGGGAAAAAATTTGGTAAAAAATGGTGATAATTCCGCTAAATATAGTTTAAAGTCATTTTTATTGAACTAATCATACTTTTTATATTTTTATCGTTAAGTTCAGATAATTTTACATCTAAAACACGTATTTACAATACATTTGGGTGAATACAAAAAATAGAAAAAAAATTTGGGAAAAAATTGGTAAAAAATGGTGATAATTCCGCTAAATATCGTTTAAAGTCATTTCTATTAAACTAATCATACTTTTTATATTTTTAACGTTAAGTTCACATTATTTTACATCTAAAACACGTATTTACAATACATTTGGGTGAATATAAAACGTTGTAAAAAAATTTTGAAAAACAGGCGATGAATCCGCTAAATATCGTCTTAAGTCATTTCTATTAAACTAATCATACTTTCTATATTTTTATCGTTAAGTTCACATTATTTTACATCTAAAACTCGTATTTACAATACATTTGGGTGAATACAAAAAATAGAAAAAAAATTTGGTAAAAAATGGTGATAATTCCGCTAAATATCGTTTAAAGTCATTTGTATTGAACTAATCATACTTTTTATATTTTTATCGTTAAGTTCACATAATTTTACATCTAAAACACGTCTTTACAATACATTTGGGTGAATATAAAAGGTCGTAAAAAAATTTTGAAAAACAGGCGATGAATCCGCTAAATATCGTCTTAAGTCATTTCTATTAAACTAATCATACTTTTTATATTTTTAACGTTAAGTTCAGATAATTTTACATCTAAAACTCGTATTTACAATACATTTGGGTGAATACAAAAAATAGAAAAAAAATTTGGGAAAAAATTTGGTAAAAAATGGTGATAATTCCGCTAAATATAGTTTAAAGTCATTTTTATTGAACTAATCATACTTT
Organism: Diuraphis noxia; assembly: GCF_037042655.1. NCBI lineage: Eukaryota > Metazoa > Arthropoda > Insecta > Hemiptera > Aphididae > Diuraphis > Diuraphis noxia. The sequence goes on from NW_028301711.1 coordinate 4,538,001, forward strand.
TTATATTTTTATCGTTAAGTTCACATTATTTTACATCTAAAACTCGTATTTACAATACATTTGGGTGAATACAAAAAATAGAAAAAAAATTTGGTAAAAAATGGTGATAATTCCGCTAAATATCGTTTAAAGTCATTTGTATTGAACTAATCATACTTTTTATATTTTTATCGTTAAGTTCACATAATTTTACATCTAAAACACGTCTTTACAATACATTTGGGTGAATATAAAAGGTCGTAAAAAAATTTTGAAAAACAGGTGATGAATCCGCTAAATATCGTCTTAGGTCATTTCTATTAAACTAATCATACTTTTTATATTTTTAACGTTAAGTTCACATTATTTTACATCTAAAACACGTATTTACAATACATTTGGGTGAATATAAAACGTTGTAAAAAAATTTTGAAAAACAGGCGATGAATCCGCTAAATATCGTCTTAAGTCATTTCTATTAAACTAATCATACTTTTTATATTTTTAACGTTAAGTTCAGATAATTTCACATCTAAAACTCGTATTTACAATACATTTGGGTGAATACAAAAAATAGACAAAAAATTTGGGAAAAAATTTGGTAAAAAATGGTGATAATTCCGCTAAATATAGTTTAAAGTCATTTTTATTGAACTAATCATACTTTTTATATTTTTATCGTTAAGTTCACATTATTTTACATCTAAAACTCGTATTTACAATACATTTGGGTGAATACAAAAAATAGAAAAAAAATTTGGTAAAAAATGGTGATAATTCCGCTAAATATCGTTTAAAGTCATTTGTATTGAACTAATCATACTTTTTATATTTTTAACGTTATGTTCAGATAATTTCACATCTAAAACTCGTATTTACAATACATTTGGGTGAATACAAAAAATAGACAAAAAATTTGGGAAAAAATTTCGTAAAAAATGGTGATAATTCCGCTAAATATAGTTTAAAGTCATTTGTATTTAACTAATCATACTTTTTATATTTTTATCGTTAAGTTCACATAATTTTACATCTAAAACACGTCTTTACAATACATTTGGGTGAATATAAAAGGTCGTAAAAAAATTTTGAAAAACAGGTGATGAATCCGCTAAATATCGTCTTAGGTCATTTCTATTAAACTAATCATACTTTTTATATTTTTAACGTTAAGTTCACATTATTTTACATCTAAAACACGTATTTACAATACATTTGGGTGAATATAAAACGTTGTAAAAAAATTTTGAAAAACAGGCGATGAATCCGCTAAATATCGTCTTAAGTCATTTCTATTAAACTAATCATACTTTTTATATTTTTAACGTTAAGTTCAGATAATTTCACATCTAAAACTCGTATTTACAATACATTTGGGTGAATACAAAAAATAGACAAAAAATTTGGGAAAAAATTTGGTAAAAAATGGTGATAATTCCGCTAAATATAGTTTAAAGTTATTTTTATTGAACTAATCATACTTTTTATATTTTTATCGTTAAGTTCAGATAATTTTACATCTAAAACACGTATTTACAATACATTTGGGTGAATACAAAAAATAGAAAAAAAATTTGGGAAAAAATTTGGTAAAAAATGGTGATAATTCCGCTAAATATAGTTTAAAGTCATTTTTATTGAACTAATCATACTTTTTATATTTTTATCGTTAAGTTCAGATAATTTTACATCTAAAACACGTATTTACAATACATTTGGGTGAATACAAAAAATAGAAAAAAAATTTGGGAAAAAATTGGTAAAAAATGGTGATAATTCCGCTAAATATCGTTTAAAGTCATTTCTATTAAACTAATCATACTTTTTATATTTTTAACGTTAAGTTCACATTATTTTACATCTAAAACACGTATTTACAATACATTTGGGTGAATATAAAACGTTGTAAAAAAATTTTGAAAAACAGGCGATGAATCCGCTAAATATCGTCTTAAGTCATTTCTATTAAACTAATCATACTTTTTATATTTTTAACGTTAAGTTCAGATAATTTTACATCTAAAACTCGTATTTACAATACATTTGGGTGAATACAAAAAATAGAAAAAAAATTGGGGAAAAAATTTGGTAAAAAATGGTGATAATTCCGCTAAATATAGTTTAAAGTCATTTTTATTGAACTAATCATACTTTTTATATTTTTATCGTTAAGTTCACATTATTTTACATCTAAAACTCGTATTTACAATACATTTGGGTGAATACAAAAAATAGAAAAAAAATTTGGTAAAAAATGGTGATAATTCCGCTAAATATCGTTTAAAGTCATTTGTATTGAACTAATCATACTTTTTATATTTTTAACGTTAAGTTCACATTATTTTACATCTAAAACACGTATTTACAATACATTTGGGTGAATATAAAACGTTGTAAAAAAATTTTGAAAAACAGGCGATGAATCCGCTAAATATCGTCTTAAGTCATTTCTATTAAACTAATCATACTTTTTATATTTTTAACGTTAAGTTCAGATAATTTTACATCTAAAACTCGTATTTACAATACATTTGGGTGAATACAAAAAATAGAAAAAAAATTTGGGAAAAAATTTGGTAAAAAATGGTGATAATTCCGCTAAATATAGTTTAAAGTCATTTTTATTGAACTAATCATACTTTTTATATTTTTATCGTTAAGTTCACATTATTTTACATCTAAAACTCGTATTTACAATACATTTGGGTGAATACAAAAAATAGAAAAAAAATTTGGTAAAAAATGGTGATAATTCCGCTAAATATCGTTTAAAGTCATTTGTATTGAACTAATCATACTTTTTATATTTTTATCATTAAGTTCACATAATTTTACATCTAAAACACGTCTTTACAATACATTTGGGTGAATATAAAAGGTCGTAAAAAAATTTTGAAAAACAGGTGATGAATCCGCTAAATATCGTCTTAGGTCATTTCTATTAAACTAATCATACTTTTTATATTTTTAACGTTAAGTTCACATTATTTTACATCTAAAACACGTATTTACAATACATTTGGGTGAATATAAAACGTTGTAAAAAAATTTTGAAAAACAGGCGATGAATCCGCTAAATATCGTCTTAAGTCATTTCTATTAAACTAATCATACTTTTTATATTTTTAACGTTAAGTTCAGATAATTTCACATCTAAAACTCGTATTTACAATACATTTGGGTGAATACAAAAAATAGACAAAAAATTTGGGAAAAAATTTGGTAAAAAATGGTGATAATTCCGCTAAATATAGTTTAAAGTCATTTTTATTGAACTAATCATACTTTTTATATTTTTATCGTTAAGTTCAGATAATTTTACATCTAAAACACGTATTTACAATACATTTGGGTGAATACAAAAAATAGAAAAAAAATTTGGGAAAAAATTTGGTAAAAAATGGTGATAATTCCGCTAAATATAGTTTAAAGTCATTTTTATTGAACTAATCATACTTTTTATATTTTTATCGTTAAGTTCAGATAATTTTACATCTAAAACACGTATTTACAATACATTTGGGTGAATACAAAAAATAGAAAAAAAATTTGGGAAAAAATTGGTAAAAAATGGTGATAATTCCGCTAAATATCGTTTAAAGTCATTTCTATTAAACTAATCATACTTTTTATATTTTTAACGTTAAGTTCACATTATTTTACATCTAAAACACGTATTTACAATACATTTGGGTGAATATAAAACGTTGTAAAAAAATTTTGAAAAACAGGCGATGAATCCGCTAAATATCGTCTTAAGTCATTTCTATTAAACTAATCATACTTTTTATATTTTTAACGTTAAGTTCAGATAATTTTACATCTAAAACTCGTATTTACAATACATTTGGGTGAATACAAAAAATAGAAAAAAAATTGGGGAAAAAATTTGGTAAAAAATGGTGATAATTCCGCTAAATATAGTTTAAAGTCATTTTTATTGAACTAATCATACTTTTTATATTTTTATCGTTAAGTTCACATTATTTTACATCTAAAACTCGTATTTACAATACATTTGGGTGAATACAAAAAATAGAAAAAAAATTTGGTAAAAAATGGTGATAATTCCGCTAAATATCGTTTAAAGTCATTTGTATTGAACTAATCATACTTTTTATATTTTTAACGTTAAGTTCACATTATTTTACATCTAAAACACGTATTTACAATACATTTGGGTGAATATAAAACGTTGTAAAAAAATTTTGAAAAACAGGCGATGAATCCGCTAAATATCGTCTTAAGTCATTTCTATTAAACTAATCATACTTTTTATATTTTTAACGTTAAGTTCAGATAATTTTACATCTAAAACTCGTATTTACAATACATTTGGGTGAATACAAAAAATAGAAAAAAAATTTGGGAAAAAATTTGGTAAAAAATGGTGATAATTCCGCTAAATATAGTTTAAAGTCATTTTTATTGAACTAATCATACTTTTTATATTTTTATCGTTAAGTTCACATTATTTTACATCTAAAACTCGTATTTACAATACATTTGGGTGAATACAAAAAATAGAAAAAAAATTTGGTAAAAAATGGTGATAATTCCGCTAAATATCGTTTAAAGTCATTTGTATTGAACTAATCATACTTTTTATATTTTTATCATTAAGTTCACATAATTTTACATCTAAAACACGTCTTTACAATACATTTGGGTGAATATAAAAGGTCGTAAAAAAATTTTGAAAAACAGGTGATGAATCCGCTAAATATCGTCTTAGGTCATTTCTATTAAACTAATCATACTTTTTATATTTTTAACGTTAAGTTCACATTATTTTACATCTAAAACACGTATTTACAATACATTTGGGTGAATATAAAACGTTGTAAAAAAATTTTGAAAAACAGGCGATGAATCCGCTAAATATCGTCTTAAGTCATTTCTATTAAACTAATCATACTTTTTATATTTTTAACGTTAAGTTCAGATAATTTCACATCTAAAACTCGTATTTACAATACATTTTGGTGAATACAAAAAATAGACAAAAAATTTGGGAAAAAATTTGGTAAAAAATGGTGATAATTCCGCTAAATATAGTTTAAAGTCATTTTTATTGAACTAATCATACTTTTTATATTTTTATCGTTAAGTTCAGATAATTTTACATCTAAAACACGTATTTACAATACATTTGGGTGAATACAAAAAATAGAAAAAAAATTTGGGAAAAAATTTGGTAAAAAATGGTGATAATTCCGCTAAATATAGTTTAAAGTCATTTTTATTGAACTAATCATACTTTTTATATTTTTATCGTTAAGTTCAGATAATTTTACATCTAAAACACGTATTTACAATACATTTGGGTGAATACAAAAAATAGAAAAAAAATTTGGGAAAAAATTGGTAAAAAATGGTGATAATTCCGCTAAATATCGTTTAAAGTCATTTCTATTAAACTAATCATACTTTTTATATTTTTAACGTTAAGTTCACATTATTTTACATCTAAAACACGTATTTACAATACATTTGGGTGAATATAAAACGTTGTAAAAAAATTTTGAAAAACAGGCGATGAATCCGCTAAATATCGTCTTAAGTCATTTCTATTAAACTAATCATACTTTTTATATTTTTAACGTTAAGTTCAGATAATTTTACATCTAAAACTCGTATTTACAATACATTTAGTTGAATACAAAAAATAGAAAAAAAATTGGGGAAAAAATTTGGTAAAAAATGGTGATAATTCCGCTAAATATAGTTTAAAGTCATTTTTATTGAACTAATCATACTTTTTATATTTTTATCGTTAAGTTCACATTATTTTACATCTAAAACTCGTATTTACAATACATTTGGGTGAATACAAAAAATAGAAAAAAAATTTGGTAAAAAATGGTGATAATTCCGCTAAATATCGTTTAAAGTCATTTGTATTGAACTAATCATACTTTTTATATTTTTAACGTTAAGTTCACATTATTTTACATCTAAAACACGTATTTACAATACATTTGGGTGAATATAAAACGTTGTAAAAAAATTTTGAAAAACAGGCGATGAATCCGCTAAATATCGTCTTAAGTCATTTCTATTAAACTAATCATACTTTTTATATTTTTAACGTTAAGTTCAGATAATTTTACATCTAAAACTCGTATTTACAATACATTTGGGTGAATACAAAAAATAGAAAAAAAATTTGGTAAAAAATGGTGATAATTCCGCTAAATATCGTTTAAAGTCATTTGTATTGAACTAATCATACTTTTTATATTTTTATCATTAAGTTCACATAATTTTACATCTAAAACACGTCTTTACAATACATTTGGGTGAATATAAAAGGTCGTAAAAAAATTTTGAAAAACAGGTGATGAATCCGCTAAATATCGTCTTAGGTCATTTCTATTAAACTAATCATACTTTTTATATTTTTAACGTTAATTTCACATTATTTTACATCTAAAACACGTATTTACAATACATTTGGGTGAATATAAAACGTTGTAAAAAAATTTTGAAAAACAGGCGATGAATCCGCTAAATATCGTCTTAAGTCATTTCTATTAAACTAATCATACTTTTTATATTTTTAACGTTAAGTTCAGATAATTTCACATCTAAAACTCGTATTTACAATACATTTGGGTGAATACAAAAAATAGACAAAAAATTTGGGAAAAAATTTGGTAAAAAATGGTGATAATTCCGCTAAATATAGTTTAAAGTCATTTTTATTGAACTAATCATACTTTTTATATTTTTATCGTTAAGTTCAGATAATTTTACATCTAAAACACGTATTTACAATACATTTGGGTGAATACAAAAAATAGAAAAAAAATTTGGGAAAAAATTGGTAAAAAATGGTGATAATTCCGCTAAATATCGTTTAAAGTCATTTCTATTAAACTAATCATACTTTTTATATTTTTAACGTTAAGTTCACATTATTTTACATCTAAAACACGTATTTACAATACATTTGGGTGAATATAAAACGTTGTAAAAAAATTTTGAAAAACAGGCGAAGAATCCGCTAAATATCGTCTTAAGTCATTTCTATTAAACTAATCATACTTTTTATATTTTTAACGTTAAGTTCAGATAATTTTACATCTAAAACATGTATTTACAATACATTTGGGTGAATACAAAAAATAGAAAAAAAATTTGGTAAAAAATGGTGATAATTCCGCTAAATATCGTTTAAAGTCATTTGTATTGAACTAATCATACTTTTTATATTTTTATCGTTAAGTTCACATTATTTTACATCTAAAACTCGTATTTACAATACATTTGGGTGAATACAAAAAATAGAAAAAAAATTTGGTAAAAAATGGTGATAATTCCGCTAAATATCGTTTAAAGTCATTTGTATTGAACTAATCATACTTTTTATATATTTATCGTTAAGTTCACATAATTTTACATCTAAAACACGTATTTACAATACATTTGGGTGAATATAAAACGTTGTAAAAAAATTTTGAAAAACAGGCGATGAATCCGCTAAATATCGTCTTAAGTCATTTCTATTTAACTAATTATACTTTTTATATTTTTAACGTTAAGTTCAGATAATTTTACATCTAAAACTCGTATTTACAATACATTTGGGTGAATACAAAAAATAGAAAAAAAATTTGGTAAAAAATGGTGATAATTCCGCTAAATATCGTTTAAAGTCATTTTTATTGAACTAATCATACTTTTTATATTTTTATCGTTAAGTTCACATAATTTTACATCTAAAACACGTCTTTACAATACATTTGGGTGAATATAAAAGGTCGTAAAAAAATTTTGAAAAACAGGTGATGAATCCGCTAAATATCGTCTTAGGTCATAACTATTAAACTAATCATACTTTTTATATTTTTAACGTTAAGTTCACATTATTTTACATCTAAAACACGTATTTACAATACATTTGGGTGAATATAAAACGTTGTAAAAAAATTTTGAAAAACAGGCGATGAATCCGCTAAATATCGTCTTAAGTGATTTCTATTAAACTAATCATACTTTTTATATTTTTAACGTTAAGTTCAGATAATTTTACATCTAAAACTCGTATTTACAATACATTTGGGTGAATACAAAAAATAGAAAAAAAATTTGGGAAAAAATTTGGTAAAAAATGGTGATAATTCCGCTAAATATAGTTTAAAGTCATTTTTATTGAACTAATCATACTTTTTATATTTTTATCGTTAAGTTCACATTATTTTACATCTAAAACTCGTATTTACAATACATTTGGGTGAATACAAAAAATAGAAAAAAAATTTGGTAAAAAATGGTGATAATTCCGCTAAATATCGTTTAAAGTCATTTGTATTGAACTAATCATACTTTTTATATTTTTATCATTAAGTTCACATAATTTTACATCTAAAACACGTCTTTACAATACATTTGGGTGAATATAAAAGGTCGTAAAAAAATTTTGAAAAACAGGTGATGAATCCGCTAAATATCGTCTTAGGTCATTTCTATTAAACTAATCATACTTTTTATATTTTTAACGTTAAGTTCACATTATTTTACATCTAAAACACGTATTTACAATACATTTGGGTGAATATAAAACGTTGTAAAAAAATTTTGAAAAACAGGCGATGAATCCGCTAAATATCGTCTTAAGTCATTTCTATTAAACTAATCATACTTTTTATATTTTTAACGTTAAGTTCAGATAATTTCACATCTAAAACTCGTATTTACAATACATTTGGGTGAATACAAAAAATAGACAAAAAATTTGGGAAAAAATTTGGTAAAAAATGGTGATAATTCCGCTAAATATAGTTTAAAGTCATTTTTATTGAACTAATCATACTTTTTATATTTTTATCGTTAAGTTCAGATAATTTTACATCTAAAACACGTATTTACAATACATTTGGGTGAATACAAAAAATAGAAAAAAAATTTGGGAAAAAATTTGGTAAAAAATGGTGATAATTCCGCTAAATATAGTTTAAAGTCATTTTTATTGAACTAATCATACTTTTTATATTTTTATCGTTAAGTTCAGATAATTTTACATCTAAAACACGTATTTACAATACATTTGGGTGAATACAAAAAATAGAAAAAAAATTTGGGAAAAAATTGGTAAAAAATGGTGATAATTCCGCTAAATATCGTTTAAAGTCATTTCTATTAAACTAATCATACTTTTTATATTTTTAACGTTAAGTTCACATTATTTTACATCTAAAACACGTATTTACAATACATTTGGGTGAATATAAAACGTTGTAAAAAAATTTTGAAAAACAGGCGATGAATCCGCTAAATATCGTCTTAAGTCATTTCTATTAAACTAATCATACTTTTTATATTTTTAACGTTAAGTTCAGATAATTTTACATCTAAAACTCGTATTTACAATACATTTGGGTGAATACAAAAAATAGAAAAAAAATTGGGGAAAAAATTTGGTAAAAAATGGTGATAATTCCGCTAAATATAGTTTAAAGTCATTTTTATTGAACTAATCATACTTTTTATATTTTTATCGTTAAGTTCACATTATTTTACATCTAAAACTCGTATTTACAATACATTTGGGTGAATACAAAAAATAGAAAAAAAATTTGGTAAAAAATGGTGATAATTCCGCTAAATATCGTTTAAAGTCATTTGTATTGAACTAATCATACTTTTTATATATTTATCGTTAAGTTCACATAATTTTACATCTAAAACACGTCTTTACAATACATTTGGGTGAATATAAAAGGTCGTAAAAAAATTTTGAAAAACAGGTGATTAATCCGCTAAATATCGTCTTAGGTCATTTCTATTAAACTAATCATACTTTTTATATTTTTAACGTTAAGTTCACATTATTTTACATCTAAAACACGTATTTACAATACATTTGGGTGAATATAAAACGTCGTAAAAAAATTTTGAAAAACAGGCGATGAATCCGCTAAATATCGTCATAAGTCATTTCTATTAAACTAATCATACTTTTTATATTTTTAACGTTAAGTTCAGATAATTTTACATCTAAAACTCGTATTTACAATACATTTGGGTGAATACAAAAAATAGAAAAAAAATTAGGGAAAAAATTTGGTAAAAAATGGTGATAATTCCGCTAAATATAGTTTAAAGTCATTTTTATTGAACTAATCATACTTTTTATATTTTTATCGTTAAGTTCACATTATTTTACATCTAAAACTCGTATTTACAATACATTTGGGTGAATACAAAAAATAGAAAAAAAATTTGGTAAAAAATGGTGATAATTCCGCTAAATATCGTTTAAAGTCATTTGTATTGAACTAATCATACTTTTTATATTTTTATCGTTAAGTTCACATAATTTTACATCTAAAAACGTCTTTACAATACATTTGGGTGAATAAAAAAGGTCGTAAAAAAATTTTGAAAAACAGGTGATGAATCCGCTAAATATCGTCTTAGGTCATTTCTATTAAACTAATCATACTTTTTATATTTTTAACGTTAAGTTCACATTATTTTACATCTAAAACACGTATTTACAATACATTTGGGTGAATATAAAACGTTGTAAAAAAATTTTGAAAAACAGGCGATGAATCCGCTAAATATCGTCTTAAGTCATTTCTATTAAACTAATCATACTTTTTATATTTTTAACGTTAAGTTCAGATAATTTCACATCTAAAACTCGTATTTACAATACATTTGGGTGAATACAAAAAATAGACAAAAAATTTGGGAAAAAATTTGGTAAAAAATGGTGATAATTCCGCTAAATATAGTTTAAAGTCATTTTTATTGAACTAATCATACTTTTTATATTTTTATCGTTAAGTTCAGATAATTTTACATCTAAAACACGTATTTACAATACATTTGGGTGAATACAAAAAATAGAAAAAAAATTTGGGAAAAAATTGGTAAAAAATGGTGATAATTCCGCTAAATATCGTTTAAAGTCAATTCTATTAAACTAATCATACTTTTTATATTTTTAACGTTAAGTTCACATTATTTTACATCTAAAACACGTATTTACAATACATTTGGGTGAATATAAAACGTCGTAAAAAAATTTTGAAAAACAGGCGATGAATCCGCTAAATATCGTCTTAAGTCATTTCTATTAAACTAATCATACTTTTTATATTTTTAACGTTAAGTTCAGATAATTTTACATCTAAAACTCGTATTTACAATACATTTGGGTGAATACAAAAAATAGAAAAAAAATTTGGGAAAAAATTTGGTAAAAAATGGTGATAATTCCGCTAAATATAGTTTAAAGTCATTTTTATTGAACTAATCATACTTTTTATATTTTTATCGTTAAGTTCACATTATTTTACATCTAAAACTCGTATTTACAATACATTTGGGTGAATACAAAAAATAGAAAAAAAATTTGGTAAAAAATGGTGATAATTCCGCTAAATATCGTTTAAAGTCATTTGTATTGAACTAATCATACTTTTTATATTTTTATCGTTAAGTTCACATAATTTTACATCTAAAAACGTCTTTACAATACATTTGGGTGAATATAAAAGGTCGTAAAAAAATTTTGAAAAACAGGTGATGAATCCGCTAAATATCGTCTTAGGTCATTTCTATTAAACTAATCATACTTTTTATATTTTTAACGTTAAGTTCACATTATTTTACATCTAAAACACGTATTTACAATACATTTGGGTGAATATAAAACGTTGTAAAAAAATTTTGAAAAACAGGCGATGAATCCGCTAAATATCGTCTTAAGTCATTTCTATTAAACTAATCATACTTTTTATATTTTTAACGTTAAGTTCAGATAATTTCACATCTAAAACTCGTATTTACAATACATTTGGGTGAATACAAAAAATAGACAAAAAATTTGGGAAAAAATTTGGTAAAAAATGGTGATAATTCCGCTAAATATAGTTTAAAGTCATTTTTATTGAACTAATCATACTTTTTATATTTTTATCGTTAAGTTCAGATAATTTTACATCTAAAACACGTATTTACAATACATTTGGGTGAATACAAAAAATAGAAAAAAAATTTGGGAAAAAATTGGTAAAAAATGGTGATAATTCCGCTAAATATCGTTTAAAGTCATTTCTATTAAACTAATCATACATTTTATATTTTTAACGTTAAGTTCACATTATTTTACATCTAAAACACGTATTTACAATACATTTGGGTGAATATAAAACGTTGTAAAAAAATTTTGAAAAACAGGCGAAGAATCCGCTAAATATCGTCTTAAGTCATTTCTATTAAACTAATCATACTTTTTATATTTTTAACGTTAAGTTCAGATAATTTTACATCTAAAACATGTATTTACAATACATTTGGGTGAATACAAAAAATAGAAAAAAAATTTGGTAAAAAATGGTGATAATTCCGCTAAATATCGTTTAAAGTCATTTGTATTGAACTAATCATACTTTTTATATTTTTATCGTTAAGTTCACATTATTTTACATCTAAAACTCGTATTTACAATACATTTGGGTGAATACAAAAAATAGAAAAAAAATTTGGTAAAAAATGGTGATAATTCCGCTAAATATCGTTTAAAGTCATTTGTATTGAACTAATCATACTTTTTATATATTTATCGTTAAGTTCACATAATTTTACATCTAAAACACGTATTTACAATACATTTGGGTGAATATAAAACGTTGTAAAAAAATTTTGAAAAACAGGCGATGAATCCGCTAAATATCGTCTTAAGTCATTTCTATTTAACTAATTATACTTTTTATATTTTTAACGTTAAGTTCAGATAATTTTACATCTAAAACTCGTATTTACAATACATTTGGGTGAATACAAAAAATAGAAAAAAAATTTGGTAAAAAATGGTGATAATTCCGCTAAATATCGTTTAAAGTCATTTGTATTGAACTAATCATACTTTTTATATTTTTATCGTTAAGTTCACATAATTTTACATCTAAAACACGTCTTTACAATACATTTGGGTGAATATAAAAGGTCGTAAAAAAATTTTGAAAAACAGGTGATGAATCCGCTAAATATCGTCTTAGGTCATAACTATTAAACTAATCATACTTTTTATATTTTTAACGTTAAGTTCACATTATTTTACATCTAAAACACGTATTTACAATACATTTGGGTGAATATAAAACGTTGTAAAAAAATTTTGAAAAACAGGCGATGAATCCGCTAAATATCGTCTTAAGTGATTTCTATTAAACTAATCATACTTTTTATATTTTTAACGTTAAGTTCAGATAATTTTACATCTAAAACTCGTATTTACAATACATTTGGGTGAATACAAAAAATAGAAAAAAAATTTGGGAAAAAATTTGGTAAAAAATGGTGATAATTCCGCTAAATATAGTTTAAAGTCATTTTTATTGAACTAATCATACTTTTTATATTTTTATCGTTAAGTTCACATTATTTTACATCTAAAACTCGTATTTACAATACATTTGGGTGAATACAAAAAATAGAAAAAAAATTTGGTAAAAAATGGTGATAATTCCGCTAAATATCGTTTAAAGTCATTTGTATTAAACTAATCATACTTTTTATATTTTTAACGTTAAGTTCAGATAATTTTACATCTAAAACTCGTATTTACAATACATTTGGGTGAATACAAAAAATAGAAAAAAAATTTGGGAAAAAATTTGGTAAAAAATGGTGATAATTCCGCTAAATATAGTTTAAAGTCATTTTTATTGAACTAATCATACTTTTTATATTTTTATCGTTAAGTTCACATTATTTTACATCTAAAACTCGTATTTACAATACATTTGGGTGAATACAAAAAATAGAAAAAAAATTTGGTAAAAAATGGTGATAATTCCGCTAAATATCGTTTAAAGTCATTTGTATTGAACTAATCATACTTTTTATATATTTATCGTTAAGTTCACATAATTTTACATCTAAAACACGTCTTTACAATACATTTGGGTGAATATAAAAGGTCGTAAAAAAATTTTGAAAAACAGGTGATTAATCCGCTAAATATCGTCTTAGGTCATTTCTATTAAACTAATCATACTTTTTATATTTTTAACGTTAAGTTCACATTATTTTACATCTAAAACACGTATTTACAATACATTTGGGTGAATATAAAACGTCGTAAAAAAATTTTGAAAAACAGGCGATGAATCCGCTAAATATCGTCTTAAGTCATTTCTATTAAACTAATCATACTTTTTATATTTTTAACGTTAAGTTCAGATAATTTTACATCTAAAACTCGTATTTACAATACATTTGGGTGAATACAAAAAATAGAAAAAAAATTTGGGAAAAAATTTGGTAAAAAATGGTGATAATTCCGCTAAATATAGTTTAAAGTCATTTTTATTGAACTAATCATACTTTTTATATTTTTATCGTTAAGTTCACATTATTTTACATCTAAAACTCGTATTTACAATACATTTGGGTGAATACAAAAAATAGAAAAAAAATTTGGTAAAAAATGGTGATAATTCCGCTAAATATCGTTTAAAGTCATTTGTATTGAACTAATCATACTTTTTATATTTTTATCGTTAAGTTCACATTATTTTACATCTAAAACTCGTATTTACAATACATTTGGGTGAATACAAAAAATAGAAAAAAAATTTGGTAAAAAATGGTGATAATTCCGCTAAATATCGTTTAAAGTCATTTGTATTGAACTAATCATACTTTTTATATATTTATCGTTAAGTTCACATAATTTTACATCTAAAACACGTCTTTACAATACATTTGGGTGAATATAAAAGGTCGTAAAAAAATTTTGAAAAACAGGTGATTAATCCGCTAAATATCGTCTTAGGTCATTTCTATTAAACTAATCATACTTTTTATATTTTTAACGTTAAGTTCACATTATTTTACATCTAAAACACGTATTTACAATACATTTGGGTGAATATAAAACGTCGTAAAAAAATTTTGAAAAACAGGCGATGAATCCGCTAAATATCGTCTTAAGTCATTTCTATTAAACTAATCATACTTTTTATATTTTTAACGTTAAGTTCAGATAATTTTACATCTAAAACTCGTATTTACAATACATTTGGGTGAATACAAAAAATAGAAAAAAAATTTGGGAAAAAATTTGGTAAAAAATGGTGATAATTCCGCTAAATATAGTTTAAAGTCATTTTTATTGAACTAATCATACTTTTTATATTTTTATCGTTAAGTTCACATTATTTTACATCTAAAACTCGTATTTACAATACATTTGGGTGAATACAAAAAATAGAAAAAAAATTTGGTAAAAAATGGTGATAATTCCGCTAAATATCGTTTAAAGTCATTTGTATTGAACTAATCATACTTTTTATATTTTTATCGTTAAGTTCACATAATTTTACATCTAAAAACGTCTTTACAATACATTTGGGTGAATATAAAAGGTCGTAAAAAAATTTTGAAAAACAGGTGATGAATCCGCTAAATATCGTTTAAAGTCATTTCTATTTAACTAATTATACTTTTTATATTTTTAACGTTAAGTTCAGATAATTTTACATCTAAAACTCGTATTTACAATACATTTGGGTGAATACAAAAAATAGAAAAAAAATTTGGTAAAAAATGGTGATAATTCCGCTAAATATCGTTTAAAGTCATTTGTATTGAACTAATCATACTTTTTATATTTTTATCGTTAAGTTCACATAATTTTACATCTAAAAACGTCTTTACAATACATTTGGGTGAATATAAAAGGTCGTAAAAAAATTTTGAAAAACAGGTGATGAATCCGCTAAATATCGTCTTAGGTCATTTCTATTAAACTAATCATACTTTTTATATTTTTAACGTTAAGTTCACATTATTTTACATCTAAAACACGTATTTACAATACATTTGGGTGAATATAAAACGTTGTAAAAAAATTTTGAAAAACAGGCGATGAATCCGCTAAATATCGTCTTAAGTGATTTCTATTAAACTAATCATACTTTTTATATTTTTAACGTTAAGTTCAGATAATTTTACATCTAAAACTCGTATTTACAATACATTTGGGTGAATACAAAAAATAGAAAAAAAATTTGGGAAAAAATTTGGTAAAAAATGGTGATAATTCCGCTAAATATAGTTTAAAGTCATTTTTATTGAACTAATCATACTTTTTATATTTTTATCGTTAAGTTCACATTATTTTACATCTAAAACTCGTATTTACAATACATTTGGGTGAATACAAAAAATAGAAAAAAAATTTGGTAACAAATGGTGATAATTCCGCTAAATATCGTTTAAAGTCATTTGTATTAAACTAATCATACTTTTTATATTTTTAACGTTAAGTTCAGATAATTTTACATCTAAAACTCGTATTTACAATACATTTGGGTGAATACAAAAAATAGAAAAAAAATTTGGGAAAAAATTTGGTAAAAAATGGTGATAATTCCGCTAAATATAGTTTAAAGTCATTTTTATTGAACTAATCATACTTTTTATATTTTTATCGTTAAGTTCACATTATTTTACATCTAAAACTCGTATTTACAATACATTTGGGTGAATACAAAAAATAGAAAAAAAATTTGGTAAAAAATGGTGATAATTCCGCTAAATATCGTTTAAAGTCATTTGTATTGAACTAATCATACTTTTTATATATTTATCGTTAAGTTCACATAATTTTACATCTAAAACACGTCTTTACAATACATTTGGGTGAATATAAAAGGTCGTAAAAAAATTTTGAAAAACAGGTGATTAATCCGCTAAATATCGTCTTAGGTCATTTCTATTAAACTAATCATACTTTTTATATTTTTAACGTTAAGTTCACATTATTTTACATCTAAAACACGTATTTACAATACATTTGGGTGAATATAAAACGTCGTAAAAAAATTTTGAAAAACAGGCGATGAATCCGCTAAATATCGTCTTAAGTCATTTCTATTAAACTAATCATACTTTTTATATTTTTAACGTTAAGTTCAGATAATTTTACATCTAAAACTCGTATTTACAATACATTTGGGTGAATACAAAAAATAGAAAAAAAATTTGGGAAAAAATTTGGTAAAAAATGGTGATAATTCCGCTAAATATAGTTTAAAGTCATTTTTATTGAACTAATCATACTTTTTATATTTTTATCGTTAAGTTCACATTATTTTACATCTAAAACTCGTATTTACAATACATTTGGGTGAATACAAAAAATAGAAAAAAAATTTGGTAAAAAATGGTGATAATTCCGCTAAATATCGTTTAAAGTCATTTGTATTGAACTAATCATACTTTTTATATTTTTATCGTTAAGTTCACATAATTTTACATCTAAAAACGTCTTTACAATACATTTGGGTGAATATAAAAGGTCGTAAAAAAATTTTGAAAAACAGGTGATGAATCCGCTAAATATCGTCTTAGGTCATTTCTATTAAACTAATCATACTTTTTATATTTTTAACGTTAAGTTCACATTATTTTACATCTAAAACACGTATTTACAATACATTTGGGTGAATATAAAACGTTGTAAAAAAATTTTGAAAAACAGGCGATGAATCCGCTAAATATCGTCTTAAGTCATTTCTATTAAACTAATCATACTTTTTATATTTTTAACGTTAAGTTCAGATAATTTCACATCTAAAACTCGTATTTACAATACATTTGGGTGAATACAAAAAATAGACAAAAAATTTGGGAAAAAATTTGGTAAAAAATGGTGATAATTCCGCTAAATATAGTTTAAAGTCATTTTTATTGAACTAATCATACTTTTTATATTTTTATCGTTAAGTTCAGATAATTTTACATCTAAAACACGTATTTACAATACATTTGGGTGAATACAAAAAATAGAAAAAAAATTTGGGAAAAAATTGGTAAAAAATGGTGATAATTCCGCTAAATATCGTTTAAAGTCATTTCTATTAAACTAATCATACATTTTATATTTTTAACGTTAAGTTCACATTATTTTACATCTAAAACACGTATTTACAATACATTTGGGTGAATATAAAACGTTGTAAAAAAATTTTGAAAAACAGGCGAAGAATCCGCTAAATATCGTCTTAAGTCATTTCTATTAAACTAATCATACTTTTTATATTTTTAACGTTAAGTTCAGATAATTTTACATCTAAAACATGTATTTACAATACATTTGGGTGAATACAAAAAATAGAAAAAAAATTTGGTAAAAAATGGTGATAATTCCGCTAAATATCGTTTAAAGTCATTTGTATTGAACTAATCATACTTTTTATATTTTTATCGTTAAGTTCACATTATTTTACATCTAAAACTCGTATTTACAATACATTTGGGTGAATACAAAAAATAGAAAAAAAATTTGGTAAAAAATGGTGATAATTCCGCTAAATATCGTTTAAAGTCATTTGTATTGAACTAATCATACTTTTTATATATTTATCGTTAAGTTCACATAATTTTACATCTAAAACACGTATTTACAATACATTTGGGTGAATATAAAACGTTGTAAAAAAATTTTGAAAAACAGGCGATGAATCCGCTAAATATCGTCTTAAGTCATTTCTATTTAACTAATTATACTTTTTATATTTTTAACGTTAAGTTCAGATAATTTTACATCTAAAACTCGTATTTACAATACATTTGGGTGAATACAAAAAATAGAAAAAAAATTTGGTAAAAAATGGTGATAATTCCGCTAAATATCGTTTAAAGTCATTTGTATTGAACTAATCATACTTTTTATATTTTTATCGTTAAGTTCACATAATTTTACATCTAAAAACGTCTTTACAATACATTTGGGTGAATATAAAAGGTCGTAAAAAAATTTTGAAAAACAGGTGATGAATCCGCTAAATATCGTTTAAAGTCATTTCTATTTAACTAATTATACTTTTTATATTTTTAACGTTAAGTTCAGATAATTTTACATCTAAAACTCGTATTTACAATACATTTGGGTGAATACAAAAAATAGAAAAAAAATTTGGTAAAAAATGGTGATAATTCCGCTAAATATCGTTTAAAGTCATTTGTATTGAACTAATCATACTTTTTATATTTTTATCGTTAAGTTCACATAATTTTACATCTAAAAACGTCTTTACAATACATTTGGGTGAATATAAAAGGTCGTAAAAAAATTTTGAAAAACAGGTGATGAATCCGCTAAATATCGTCTTAGGTCATTTCTATTAAACTAATCATACTTTTTATATTTTTAACGTTAAGTTCACATTATTTTACATCTAAAACACGTATTTACAATACATTTGGGTGAATATAAAACGTTGTAAAAAAATTTTGAAAAACAGGCGATGAATCCGCTAAATATCGTCTTAAGTGATTTCTATTAAACTAATCATACTTTTTATATTTTTAACGTTAAGTTCAGATAATTTTACATCTAAAACTCGTATTTACAATACATTTGGGTGAATACAAAAAATAGAAAAAAAATTTGGGAAAAAATTTGGTAAAAAATGGTGATAATTCCGCTAAATATAGTTTAAAGTCATTTTTATTGAACTAATCATACTTTTTATATTTTTATCGTTAAGTTCACATTATTTTACATCTAAAACTCGTATTTACAATACATTTGGGTGAATACAAAAAATAGAAAAAAAATTTGGTAAAAAATGGTGATAATTCCGCTAAATATCGTTTAAAGTCATTTGTATTAAACTAATCATACTTTTTATATTTTTAACGTTAAGTTCAGATAATTTTACATCTAAAACTCGTATTTACAATACATTTGGGTGAATACAAAAAATAGAAAAAAAATTTGGGAAAAAATTTGGTAAAAAATGGTGATAATTCCGCTAAATATAGTTTAAAGTCATTTTTATTGAACTAATCATACTTTTTATATTTTTATCGTTAAGTTCACATTATTTTACATCTAAAACTCGTATTTACAATACATTTGGGTGAATACAAAAAATAGAAAAAAAATTTGGTAAAAAATGGTGATAATTCCGCTAAATATCGTTTAAAGTCATTTGTATTGAACTAATCATACTTTTTATATATTTATCGTTAAGTTCACATAATTTTACATCTAAAACACGTCTTTACAATACATTTGGGTGA
Source organism: Diuraphis noxia (assembly GCF_037042655.1). Classification (NCBI taxonomy): domain Eukaryota; kingdom Metazoa; phylum Arthropoda; class Insecta; order Hemiptera; family Aphididae; genus Diuraphis; species Diuraphis noxia. Next base: position 4,558,041 of record NW_028301711.1, read on the forward strand.
ATATAAAAGGTCGTAAAAAAATTTTGAAAAACAGGTGATTAATCCGCTAAATATCGTCTTAGGTCATTTCTATTAAACTAATCATACTTTTTATATTTTTAACGTTAAGTTCACATTATTTTACATCTAAAACACGTATTTACAATACATTTGGGTGAATATAAAACGTCGTAAAAAAATTTTGAAAAACAGGCGATGAATCCGCTAAATATCGTCTTAAGTCATTTCTATTAAACTAATCATACTTTTTATATTTTTAACGTTAAGTTCAGATAATTTTACATCTAAAACTCGTATTTACAATACATTTGGGTGAATACAAAAAATAGAAAAAAAATTTGGGAAAAAATTTGGTAAAAAATGGTGATAATTCCGCTAAATATAGTTTAAAGTCATTTTTATTGAACTAATCATACTTTTTATATTTTTATCGTTAAGTTCACATTATTTTACATCTAAAACTCGTATTTACAATACATTTGGGTGAATACAAAAAATAGAAAAAAAATTTGGTAAAAAATGGTGATAATTCCGCTAAATATCGTTTAAAGTCATTTGTATTGAACTAATCATACTTTTTATATTTTTATCGTTAAGTTCACATAATTTTACATCTAAAAACGTCTTTACAATACATTTGGGTGAATATAAAAGGTCGTAAAAAAATTTTGAAAAACAGGTGATGAATCCGCTAAATATCGTCTTAGGTCATTTCTATTAAACTAATCATACTTTTTATATTTTTAACGTTAAGTTCACATTATTTTACATCTAAAACACGTATTTACAATACATTTGGGTGAATATAAAACGTTGTAAAAAAATTTTGAAAAACAGGCGATGAATCCGCTAAATATCGTCTTAAGTCATTTCTATTAAACTAATCATACTTTTTATATTTTTAACGTTAAGTTCAGATAATTTCACATCTAAAACTCGTATTTACAATACATTTGGGTGAATACAAAAAATAGACAAAAAATTTGGGAAAAAATTTGGTAAAAAATGGTGATAATTCCGCTAAATATAGTTTAAAGTCATTTTTATTGAACTAATCATACTTTTTATATTTTTATCGTTAAGTTCAGATAATTTTACATCTAAAACACGTATTTACAATACATTTGGGTGAATACAAAAAATAGAAAAAAAATTTGGGAAAAAATTGGTAAAAAATGGTGATAATTCCGCTAAATATCGTTTAAAGTCATTTCTATTAAACTAATCATACATTTTATATTTTTAACGTTAAGTTCACATTATTTTACATCTAAAACACGTATTTACAATACATTTGGGTGAATATAAAACGTTGTAAAAAAATTTTGAAAAACAGGCGAAGAATCCGCTAAATATCGTCTTAAGTCATTTCTATTAAACTAATCATACTTTTTATATTTTTAACGTTAAGTTCAGATAATTTTACATCTAAAACATGTATTTACAATACATTTGGGTGAATACAAAAAATAGAAAAAAAATTTGGTAAAAAATGGTGATAATTCCGCTAAATATCGTTTAAAGTCATTTGTATTGAACTAATCATACTTTTTATATTTTTATCGTTAAGTTCACATTATTTTACATCTAAAACTCGTATTTACAATACATTTGGGTGAATACAAAAAATAGAAAAAAAATTTGGTAAAAAATGGTGATAATTCCGCTAAATATCGTTTAAAGTCATTTGTATTGAACTAATCATACTTTTTATATATTTATCGTTATGTTCACATAATTTTACATCTAAAACACGTATTTACAATACATTTGGGTGAATATAAAACGTTGTAAAAAAATTTTGAAAAACAGGCGATGAATCCGCTAAATATCGTCTTAAGTCATTTCTATTTAACTAATTATACTTTTTATATTTTTAACGTTAAGTTCAGATAATTTTACATCTAAAACTCGTATTTACAATACATTTGGGTGAATACAAAAAATAGAAAAAAAATTTGGTAAAAAATGGTGATAATTCCGCTAAATATCGTTTAAAGTCATTTGTATTGAACTAATCATACTTTTTATATTTTTATCGTTAAGTTCACATAATTTTACATCTAAAACACGTCTTTACAATACATTTGGGTGAATATAAAAGGTCGTAAAAAAATTTTGAAAAACAGGTGATGAATCCGCTAAATATCGTCTTAGGTCATAACTATTAAACTAATCATACTTTTTATATTTTTAACGTTAAGTTCACATTATTTTACATCTAAAACACGTATTTACAATACATTTGGGTGAATATAAAACGTTGTAAAAAAATTTTGAAAAACAGGCGATGAATCCGCTAAATATCGTCTTAAGTGATTTCTATTAAACTAATCATACTTTTTATATTTTTAACGTTAAGTTCAGATAATTTTACATCTAAAACTCGTATTTACAATACATTTGGGTGAATACAAAAAATAGAAAAAAAATTTGGGAAAAAATTTGGTAAAAAATGGTGATAATTCCGCTAAATATAGTTTAAAGTCATTTTTATTGAACTAATCATACTTTTTATATTTTTATCGTTAAGTTCACATTATTTTACATCTAAAACTCGTATTTACAATACATTTGGGTGAATACAAAAAATAGAAAAAAAATTTGGTAAAAAATGGTGATAATTCCGCTAAATATCGTTTAAAGTCATTTGTATTAAACTAATCATACTTTTTATATTTTTAACGTTAAGTTCAGATAATTTTACATCTAAAACTCGTATTTACAATACATTTGGGTGAATACAAAAAATAGAAAAAAAATTTGGGAAAAAATTTGGTAAAAAATGGTGATAATTCCGCTAAATATAGTTTAAAGTCATTTTTATTGAACTAATCATACTTTTTATATTTTTATCGTTAAGTTCACATTATTTTACATCTAAAACTCGTATTTACAATACATTTGGGTGAATACAAAAAATAGAAAAAAAATTTGGTAAAAAATGGTGATAATTCCGCTAAATATCGTTTAAAGTCATTTGTATTGAACTAATCATACTTTTTATATATTTATCGTTAAGTTCACATAATTTTACATCTAAAACACGTCTTTACAATACATTTGGGTGAATATAAAAGGTCGTAAAAAAATTTTGAAAAACAGGTGATTAATCCGCTAAATATCGTCTTAGGTCATTTCTATTAAACTAATCATACTTTTTATATTTTTAACGTTAAGTTCACATTATTTTACATCTAAAACACGTATTTACAATACATTTGGGTGAATATAAAACGTCGTAAAAAAATTTTGAAAAACAGGCGATGAATCCGCTAAATATCGTCTTAAGTCATTTCTATTAAACTAATCATACTTTTTATATTTTTAACGTTAAGTTCAGATAATTTTACATCTAAAACTCGTATTTACAATACATTTGGGTGAATACAAAAAATAGAAAAAAAATTTGGGAAAAAATTTGGTAAAAAATGGTGATAATTCCGCTAAATATAGTTTAAAGTCATTTTTATTGAACTAATCATACTTTTTATATTTTTATCGTTAAGTTCACATTATTTTACATCTAAAACTCGTATTTACAATACATTTGGGTGAATACAAAAAATAGAAAAAAAATTTGGTAAAAAATGGTGATAATTCCGCTAAATATCGTTTAAAGTCATTTGTATTGAACTAATCATACTTTTTATATTTTTATCGTTAAGTTCACATTATTTTACATCTAAAACTCGTATTTACAATACATTTGGGTGAATACAAAAAATAGAAAAAAAATTTGGTAAAAAATGGTGATAATTCCGCTAAATATCGTTTAAAGTCATTTGTATTGAACTAATCATACTTTTTATATATTTATCGTTAAGTTCACATAATTTTACATCTAAAACACGTCTTTACAATACATTTGGGTGAATATAAAAGGTCGTAAAAAAATTTTGAAAAACAGGTGATTAATCCGCTAAATATCGTCTTAGGTCATTTCTATTAAACTAATCATACTTTTTATATTTTTAACGTTAAGTTCACATTATTTTACATCTAAAACACGTATTTACAATACATTTGGGTGAATATAAAACGTCGTAAAAAAATTTTGAAAAACAGGCGATGAATCCGCTAAATATCGTCTTAAGTCATTTCTATTAAACTAATCATACTTTTTATATTTTTAACGTTAAGTTCAGATAATTTTACATCTAAAACTCGTATTTACAATACATTTGGGTGAATACAAAAAATAGAAAAAAAATTTGGGAAAAAATTTGGTAAAAAATGGTGATAATTCCGCTAAATATAGTTTAAAGTCATTTTTATTGAACTAATCATACTTTTTATATTTTTATCGTTAAGTTCACATTATTTTACATCTAAAACTCGTATTTACAATACATTTGGGTGAATACAAAAAATAGAAAAAAAATTTGGTAAAAAATGGTGATAATTCCGCTAAATATCGTTTAAAGTCATTTGTATTGAACTAATCATACTTTTTATATTTTTATCGTTAAGTTCACATAATTTTACATCTAAAAACGTCTTTACAATACATTTGGGTGAATATAAAAGGTCGTAAAAAAATTTTGAAAAACAGGTGATGAATCCGCTAAATATCGTCTTAGGTCATTTCTATTAAACTAATCATACTTTTTATATTTTTAACGTTAAGTTCACATTATTTTACATCTAAAACACGTATTTACAATACATTTGGGTGAATATAAAACGTTGTAAAAAAATTTTGAAAAACAGGCGATGAATCCGCTAAATATCGTCTTAAGTCATTTCTATTAAACTAATCATACTTTTTATATTTTTAACGTTAAGTTCAGATAATTTCACATCTAAAACTCGTATTTACAATACATTTGGGTGAATACAAAAAATAGACAAAAAATTTGGGAAAAAATTTGGTAAAAAATGGTGATAATTCCGCTAAATATAGTTTAAAGTCATTTTTATTGAACTAATCATACTTTTTATATTTTTATCGTTAAGTTCAGATAATTTTACATCTAAAACACGTATTTACAATACATTTGGGTGAATACAAAAAATAGAAAAAAAATTTGGGAAAAAATTGGTAAAAAATGGTGATAATTCCGCTAAATATCGTTTAAAGTCATTTCTATTAAACTAATCATACATTTTATATTTTTAACGTTAAGTTCACATTATTTTACATCTAAAACACGTATTTACAATACATTTGGGTGAATATAAAACGTTGTAAAAAAATTTTGAAAAACAGGCGAAGAATCCGCTAAATATCGTCTTAAGTCATTTCTATTAAACTAATCATACTTTTTATATTTTTAACGTTAAGTTCAGATAATTTTACATCTAAAACATGTATTTACAATACATTTGGGTGAATACAAAAAATAGAAAAAAAATTTGGTAAAAAATGGTGATAATTCCGCTAAATATCGTTTAAAGTCATTTGTATTGAACTAATCATACTTTTTATATTTTTATCGTTAAGTTCACATTATTTTACATCTAAAACTCGTATTTACAATACATTTGGGTGAATACAAAAAATAGAAAAAAAATTTGGTAAAAAATGGTGATAATTCCGCTAAATATCGTTTAAAGTCATTTGTATTGAACTAATCATACTTTTTATATATTTATCGTTAAGTTCACATAATTTTACATCTAAAACACGTATTTACAATACATTTGGGTGAATATAAAACGTTGTAAAAAAATTTTGAAAAACAGGCGATGAATCCGCTAAATATCGTCTTAAGTCATTTCTATTTAACTAATTATACTTTTTATATTTTTAACGTTAAGTTCAGATAATTTTACATCTAAAACTCGTATTTACAATACATTTGGGTGAATACAAAAAATAGAAAAAAAATTTGGTAAAAAATGGTGATAATTCCGCTAAATATCGTTTAAAGTCATTTGTATTGAACTAATCATACTTTTTATATTTTTATCGTTAAGTTCACATAATTTTACATCTAAAACACGTCTTTACAATACATTTGGGTGAATATAAAAGGTCGTAAAAAAATTTTGAAAAACAGGTGATGAATCCGCTAAATATCGTCTTAGGTCATAACTATTAAACTAATCATACTTTTTATATTTTTAACGTTAAGTTCACATTATTTTACATCTAAAACACGTATTTACAATACATTTGGGTGAATATAAAACGTTGTAAAAAAATTTTGAAAAACAGGCGATGAATCCGCTAAATATCGTCTTAAGTGATTTCTATTAAACTAATCATACTTTTTATATTTTTAACGTTAAGTTCAGATAATTTTACATCTAAAACTCGTATTTACAATACATTTGGGTGAATACAAAAAATAGAAAAAAAATTTGGGAAAAAATTTGGTAAAAAATGGTGATAATTCCGCTAAATATAGTTTAAAGTCATTTTTATTGAACTAATCATACTTTTTATATTTTTATCGTTAAGTTCACATTATTTTACATCTAAAACTCGTATTTACAATACATTTGGGTGAATACAAAAAATAGAAAAAAAATTTGGTAAAAAATGGTGATAATTCCGCTAAATATCGTTTAAAGTCATTTGTATTAAACTAATCATACTTTTTATATTTTTAACGTTAAGTTCAGATAATTTTACATCTAAAACTCGTATTTACAATACATTTGGGTGAATACAAAAAATAGAAAAAAAATTTGGGAAAAAATTTGGTAAAAAATGGTGATAATTCCGCTAAATATAGTTTAAAGTCATTTTTATTGAACTAATCATACTTTTTATATTTTTATCGTTAAGTTCACATTATTTTACATCTAAAACTCGTATTTACAATACATTTGGGTGAATACAAAAAATAGAAAAAAAATTTGGTAAAAAATGGTGATAATTCCGCTAAATATCGTTTAAAGTCATTTGTATTGAACTAATCATACTTTTTATATATTTATCGTTAAGTTCACATAATTTTACATCTAAAACACGTCTTTACAATACATTTGGGTGAATATAAAAGGTCGTAAAAAAATTTTGAAAAACAGGTGATTAATCCGCTAAATATCGTCTTAGGTCATTTCTATTAAACTAATCATACTTTTTATATTTTTAACGTTAAGTTCACATTATTTTACATCTAAAACACGTATTTACAATACATTTGGGTGAATATAAAACGTCGTAAAAAAATTTTGAAAAACAGGCGATGAATCCGCTAAATATCGTCTTAAGTCATTTCTATTAAACTAATCATACTTTTTATATTTTTAACGTTAAGTTCAGATAATTTTACATCTAAAACTCGTATTTACAATACATTTGGGTGAATACAAAAAATAGAAAAAAAATTTGGGAAAAAATTTGGTAAAAAATGGTGATAATTCCGCTAAATATAGTTTAAAGTCATTTTTATTGAACTAATCATACTTTTTATATTTTTATCGTTAAGTTCACATTATTTTACATCTAAAACTCGTATTTACAATACATTTGGGTGAATACAAAAAATAGAAAAAAAATTTGGTAAAAAATGGTGATAATTCCGCTAAATATCGTTTAAAGTCATTTGTATTGAACTAATCATACTTTTTATATTTTTATCGTTAAGTTCACATTATTTTACATCTAAAACTCGTATTTACAATACATTTGGGTGAATACAAAAAATAGAAAAAAAATTTGGTAAAAAATGGTGATAATTCCGCTAAATATCGTTTAAAGTCATTTGTATTGAACTAATCATACTTTTTATATATTTATCGTTAAGTTCACATAATTTTACATCTAAAACACGTCTTTACAATACATTTGGGTGAATATAAAAGGTCGTAAAAAAATTTTGAAAAACAGGTGATTAATCCGCTAAATATCGTCTTAGGTCATTTCTATTAAACTAATCATACTTTTTATATTTTTAACGTTAAGTTCACATTATTTTACATCTAAAACACGTATTTACAATACATTTGGGTGAATATAAAACGTCGTAAAAAAATTTTGAAAAACAGGCGATGAATCCGCTAAATATCGTCTTAAGTCATTTCTATTAAACTAATCATACTTTTTATATTTTTAACGTTAAGTTCAGATAATTTTACATCTAAAACTCGTATTTACAATACATTTGGGTGAATACAAAAAATAGAAAAAAAATTTGGGAAAAAATTTGGTAAAAAATGGTGATAATTCCGCTAAATATAGTTTAAAGTCATTTTTATTGAACTAATCATACTTTTTATATTTTTATCGTTAAGTTCACATTATTTTACATCTAAAACTCGTATTTACAATACATTTGGGTGAATACAAAAAATAGAAAAAAAATTTGGTAAAAAATGGTGATAATTCCGCTAAATATCGTTTAAAGTCATTTGTATTGAACTAATCATACTTTTTATATTTTTATCGTTAAGTTCACATAATTTTACATCTAAAAACGTCTTTACAATACATTTGGGTGAATATAAAAGGTCGTAAAAAAATTTTGAAAAACAGGTGATGAATCCGCTAAATATCGTCTTAGGTCATTTCTATTAAACTAATCATACTTTTTATATTTTTAACGTTAAGTTCACATTATTTTACATCTAAAACACGTATTTACAATACATTTGGGTGAATATAAAACGTTGTAAAAAAATTTTGAAAAACAGGCGATGAATCCGCTAAATATCGTCTTAAGTCATTTCTATTAAACTAATCATACTTTTTATATTTTTAACGTTAAGTTCAGATAATTTCACATCTAAAACTCGTATTTACAATACATTTGGGTGAATACAAAAAATAGACAAAAAATTTGGGAAAAAATTTGGTAAAAAATGGTGATAATTCCGCTAAATATAGTTTAAAGTCATTTTTATTGAACTAATCATACTTTTTATATTTTTATCGTTAAGTTCAGATAATTTTACATCTAAAACACGTATTTACAATACATTTGGGTGAATACAAAAAATAGAAAAAAAATTTGGGAAAAAATTGGTAAAAAATGGTGATAATTCCGCTAAATATCGTTTAAAGTCATTTCTATTAAACTAATCATACTTTTTATATTTTTAACGTTAAGTTCACATTATTTTACATCTAAAACACGTATTTACAATACATTTGGGTGAATATAAAACGTTGTAAAAAAATTTTGAAAAACAGGCGAAGAATCCGCTAAATATCGTCTTAAGTCATTTCTATTAAACTAATCATACTTTTTATATTTTTAACGTTAAGTTCAGATAATTTTACATCTAAAACATGTATTTACAATACATTTGGGTGAATACAAAAAATAGAAAAAAAATTTGGTAAAAAATGGTGATAATTCCGCTAAATATCGTTTAAAGTCATTTGTATTGAACTAATCATACTTTTTATATTTTTATCGTTAAGTTCACATTATTTTACATCTAAAACTCGTATTTACAATACATTTGGGTGAATACAAAAAATAGAAAAAAAATTTGGTAAAAAATGGTGATAATTCCGCTAAATATCGTTTAAAGTCATTTGTATTGAACTAATCATACTTTTTATATATTTATCGTTAAGTTCACATAATTTTACATCTAAAACACGTCTTTACAATACATTTGGGTGAATATAAAAGGTCGTAAAAAAATTTTGAAAAACAGGTGATTAATCCGCTAAATATCGTCTTAGGTCATTTCTATTAAACTAATCATACTTTTTATATTTTTAACGTTAAGTTCACATTATTTTACATCTAAAACACGTATTTACAATACATTTGGGTGAATATAAAACGTCGTAAAAAAATTTTGAAAAACAGGCGATGAATCCGCTAAATATCGTCATAAGTCATTTCTATTAAACTAATCATACTTTTTATATTGTTAACGTTAAGTTCAGATAATTTTACATCTAAAACTCGTATTTACAATACATTTGGGTGAATACAAAAAATAGAAAAAAAATTAGGGAAAAAATTTGGTAAAAAATGGTGATAATTCCGCTAAATATAGTTTAAAGTCATTTTTATTGAACTAATCATACTTTTTATATTTTTATCGTTAAGTTCACATTATTTTACATCTAAAACTCGTATTTACAATACATTTGGGTGAATACAAAAAATAGAAAAAAAATTTGGTAAAAAATGGTGATAATTCCGCTAAATATCGTTTAAAGTCATTTGTATTGAACTAATCATACTTTTTATATTTTTATCGTTAAGTTCACATAATTTTACATCTAAAAACGTCTTTACAATACATTTGGGTGAATAAAAAAGGTCGTAAAAAAATTTTGAAAAACAGGTGATGAATCCGCTAAATATCGTCTTAGGTCATTTCTATTAAACTAATCATACTTTTTATATTTTTAACGTTAAGTTCACATTATTTTACATCTAAAACACGTATTTACAATACATTTGGGTGAATATAAAACGTTGTAAAAAAATTTTGAAAAACAGGCGATGAATCCGCTAAATATCGTCTTAAGTCATTTCTATTAAACTAATCATACTTTTTATATTTTTAACGTTAAGTTCAGATAATTTCACATCTAAAACTCGTATTTACAATACATTTGGGTGAATACAAAAAATAGACAAAAAATTTGGGAAAAAATTTGGTAAAAAATGGTGATAATTCCGCTAAATATAGTTTAAAGTCATTTTTATTGAACTAATCATACTTTTTATATTTTTATCGTTAAGTTCAGATAATTTTACATCTAAAACACGTATTTACAATACATTTGGGTGAATACAAAAAATAGAAAAAAAATTTGGGAAAAAATGGTGATAATTCCGCTAAATATCGTTTAAAGTCATTTCTATTAAACTAATCATACTTTTTATATTTTTAACGTTAAGTTCACATTATTTTACATCTAAAACACGTATTTACAATACATTTGGGTGAATATAAAACGTTGTAAAAAAATTTTGAAAAACAGGCGAAGAATCCGCTAAATATCGTCTTAAGTCATTTCTATTAAACTAATCATACTTTTTATATTTTTAACGTTAAGTTCAGATAATTTTACATCTAAAACATGTATTTACAATACATTTGGGTGAATACAAAAAATAGAAAAAAAATTTGGGAAAAAATTAGGTAAAAAATGGTGATAATTCCGCTAAATATAGTTTAAAGTCATTTTTATTGAACTAATCATACTTTTTATATTTTTATCGTTAAGTTCACATTATTTTACATCTAAAACTCGTATTTACAATACATTTGGGTGAATACAAAAAATAGAAAAAAAATTTGGTAAAAAATGGTGATAATTCCGCTAAATATCGTTTAAAGTCATTTGTATTGAACTAATCATACTTTTTATATTTTTATCGTTAAGTTCACATAATTTTACATCTAAAAACGTCTTTACAATACATTTGGGTGAATAAAAAAGGTCGTAAAAAAATTTTGAAAAACAGGTGATGAATCCGCTAAATATCGTCTTAGGTCATTTCTATTAAACTAATCATACTTTTTATATTTTTAACGTTAAGTTCACATTATTTTACATCTAAAACACGTATTTACAATACATTTGGGTGAATATAAAACGTTGTAAAAAAATTTTGAAAAACAGGCGATGAATCCGCTAAATATCGTCTTAAGTCATTTCTATTAATCTAATCATACTTTTTATATTTTTAACGTTAAGTTCAGATAATTTCACATCTAAAACTCGTATTTACAATACATTTGGGTGAATACAAAAAATAGACAAAAAATTTGGGAAAAAATTTGGTAAAAAATGGTGATAATTCCGCTAAATATAGTTTAAAGTCATTTTTATTGAACTAATCATACTTTTTATATTTTTATCGTTAAGTTCAGATAATTTTACATCTAAAACACGTATTTACAATACATTTGGGTGAATACAAAAAATAGAAAAAAAATTTGGGAAAAAATTGGTAAAAAATGGTGATAATTCCGCTAAATATCGTTTAAAGTCATTTCTATTAAACTAATCATACTTTTTATATTTTTAACGTTAAGTTCACATTATTTTACATCTAAAACACGTATTTACAATACATTTGGGTGAATATAAAACGTTGTAAAAAAATTTTGAAAAACAGGCGAAGAATCCGCTAAATATCGTCTTAAGTCATTTCTATTAAACTAATCATACTTTTTATATTTTTAACGTTAAGTTCAGATAATTTTACATCTAAAACATGTATTTACAATACATTTGGGTGAATACAAAAAATAGAAAAAAAATTTGGGAAAAAATTAGGTAAAAAATGGTGATAATTCCGCTAAATATAGTTTAAAGTCATTTTTATTGAACTAATCATACTTTTTATATTTTTATCGTTAAGTTCACATTATTTTACATCTAAAACTCGTATTTACAATACATTTGGGTGAATACAAAAAATAGAAAAAAAATTTGGTAAAAAATGGTGATAATTCCGCTAAATATCGTTTAAAGTCATTTGTATTGAACTAATCATACTTTTTATATTTTTATCGTTAAGTTCACATAATTTTACATCTAAAAACGTCTTTACAATACATTTGGGTGAATATAAAAGGTCGTAAAAAAATTTTGAAAAACAGGTGATGAATCCGCTAAATATCGTCTTAGGTCATTTCTATTAAACTAATCATACTTTTTATATTTTTAACGTTAAGTTCACATTATTTTACATCTAAAACACGTATTTACAATACATTTGGGTGAATATAAAACGTTGTAAAAAAGTTTTGAAAAACAGGCGATGAATCCGCTAAATATCGTCTTAAGTCATTTCTATTAAACTAATCATACTTTTTATATTTTTAACGTTAAGTTCAGATAATTTCACATCTAAAACTCGTATTTACAATACATTTGGGTGAATACAAAAAATAGACAAAAAATTTGGGAAAAAATTTGGTAAAAAATGGTGATAATTCCGCTAAATATAGTTTAAAGTCATTTTTATTGAACTAATCATACTTTTTATATTTTTATCGTTAAGTTCAGATAATTTTACATCTAAAACACGTATTTACAATACATTTGGGTGAATACAAAAAATAGAAAAAAAATTTGGGAAAAAATTGGTAAAAAATGGTGATAATTCCGCTAAATATCGTTTAAAGTCATTTCTATTAAACTAATCATACTTTTTATATTTTTAACGTTAAGTTCACATTATTTTACATCTAAAACACGTATTTACAATACATTTGGGTGAATATAAAACGTTGTAAAAAAATTTTGAAAAACAGGCGAAGAATCCGCTAAATATCGTCTTAAGTCATTTCTATTAAACTAATCATACTTTTTATATTTTTAACGTTAAGTTCAGATAATTTTACATCTAAAACATGTATTTACAATACATCTGGGTGAATACAAAAAATAGAAAAAAAATTTGGTAAAAAATGGTGATAATTCCGCTAAATATCGTTTAAAGTCATTTGTATTAAACTAATCATACTTTTTATATTTTTAACGTTAAGTTCAGATAATTTTACATCTAAAACTCGTATTTACAATACATTTGGGTGAATACAAAAAATAGAAAAAAAATTTGGGAAAAAATTAGGTAAAAAATGGTGATAATTCCGCTAAATATAGTTTAAAGTCATTTTTATTGAACTAATCATACTTTTTATATTTTTATCGTTAAGTTCAGATAATTTTACATCTAAAACACGTATTTACAATACATTTGGGTGAATACAAAAAATAGAAAAAAAATTTGGGAAAAAATTGGTAAAAAATGGTGATAATTCCGCTAAATATCGTTTAAAGTCATTTCTATTAAACTAATCATACTTTTTATATTTTTAACGTTAAGTTCACATTATTTTACATCTAAAACACGTATTTACAATACATTTGGGTGAATATTATACGTTGTAAAAAAATTTTGAAAAACAGGCGATGAATCCGCTAAATATCGTCTTAAGTCATTTCTATTAAACTAATCATACTTTTTATATTTTTAACGTTAAGTTCAGATAATTTTACATCTAAAACTCGTATTTACAATACATTTGGGTGAATACAAAAAATAGAAAAAAAATTTGTGAAAAAATTTGGTAAAAAATGGTGATAATTCCGCTAAATATAGTTTAAAGTCATTTTTATTGAACTAATTATACTTTTAATATTTTTATCGTTAAGTTCACATTATTTTACATCTAAAACTCGTATTTACAATACATTTGGGTGAATACAAAAAATAGAAAAAAAATTTGGTAAAAAATGGTGATAATTCCGCTAAATATCGTTTAAAGTCATTTGTATTGAACTAATCATACTTTTTATATTTTTATCGTTAAGTTCAAATAATTTTACATCTAAAACACGTCTTTACAATAAATTTGGGTGAATATAAAAGGTCGTAAAAAAATTTTGGAAAACAGGTGATGAATCCGCTAAATATCGTCTTAGGTCATTTCTATTAAACTAATCATACTTTTTATATTTTTAACGTTAAGTTCACATTATTTTACATCTAAAACACGTATTTACAATACATTTGGGTGAATACAAAAAATATAAAAAAAATTTGGGAAAAAATTTGGTAAAAAATGGTGATAATTCCGCTAAATATAGTTTAAAGTCATTTTTATTGAACTAATCATACTTTTTATATTTTTATCGTTAAGTTCAGATAATTTTACATCTAAAACATGTATTTACAATACATTTGGGTGAATACAAAAAATAGAAAAAAAATTTGGGAAAAAATTGGTAAAAAATGGTGATAATTCCGCTAAATATCGTTTAAAGTCATTTCTATTAAAGTAATCATACTTTTTATATTTTTAACGTTAAGTTCACATTATTTTACATCTAAAACACGTATTTACAATACATTTTGGTGAATATAAAACGTTGTAAAAAAATTTTGAAAAACAGGCGATGAATCCGCTAAATATCGTCTTAAGTCATTTCTATTAAACTAATCATACTTTTTATATTTTTAACGTTAAGTTCAGATAATTTTACATCTAAAACTCGTATTTACAATACATTTGGGTGAATACAAAAAATAGAAAAAAAATTTGGGAAAAAATTTGGTAAAAAATGGTGATAATTCCGCTAAATATAGTTTAAAGTCATTTTTATTGAACTAATCATACTTTTTATATTTTAATCGTTAAGTTCACATTATTTTACATCTAAAACTCGTATTTACAATACATTTGGGTGAATACAAAAAATAGAAAAAAAATTTGGTAAAAAATGGTGATAATTCCGCTAAATATCGTTTAAAGTCATTTGTATTGAACTAATCATACTTTTTATATTTTTATCGTTAAGTTCAAATAATTTTACATCTAAAACACGTCTTTACAATAAATTTGGGTGAATATAAAAGGTCGTAAAAAAATTTTGGAAAACAGGTGATGAATCCGCTAAATATCGTCTTAGGTCATTTCTATTAAACTAATCATACTTTTTATATTTTTAACGTTAAGTTCACATTATTTTACATCTAAAACACGTATTTACAATACATTTGGGTGAATACAAAAAATATAAAAAAAATTTGGGAAAAAATTTGGTAAAAAATGGTGATAATTCCGCTAAATATAGTTTAAAGTCATTTTTATTGAACTAATCATACTTTTTATATTTTTATCGTTAAGTTCAGATAATTTTACATCTAAAACATGTATTTACAATACATTTGGGTGAATACAAAAAATAGAAAAAAAATTTGGGAAAAAATTGGTAAAAAATGGTGATAATTCCGCTAAATATCGTTTAAAGTCATTTCTATTAAACTAATCATACTTTTTATATTTTTAACGTTAAGTTCACATTATTTTACATCTAAAACACGTATTTACAATACATTTTGGTGAATATAAAACGTTGTAAAAAAATTTTGAAAAACAGGCGATGAATCCGCTAAATATCGTCTTAAGTCATTTCTATTAAACTAATCATACTTTTTATATTTTTAACGTTAAGTTCAGATAATTTCACATCTAAAACTCGTATTTACAATACATTTGGGTGAATACAAAAAATAGACAAAAAATTTGGGAAAAAATTTGGTAAAAAATGGTGATAATTCCGCTAAATATAGTTTAAAGTCATTTTTATTGAACTAATCATACTTTTTATATTTTTATCGTTAAGTTCAGATAATTTTACATCTAAAACACGTATTTACAATACATTTGGGTGAATACAAAAAATAGAAAAAAAATTTGGGAAAAAATTGGTAAAAAATGGTGATAATTCCGCTAAATATCGTTTAAAGTCATTTCTATTAAACTAATCATACTTTTTATATTTTTAACGTTAAGTTCACATTATTTTACATCTAAAACACGTATTTACAATACATTTGGGTGAATATAAAACGTTGTAAAAAAATTTTGAAAAACAGGCGAAGAATCCGCTAAATATCGTCTTAAGTCATTTCTATTAAACTAATCATACTTTTTATATTTTTAACGTTAAGTTCAGATAATTTTACATCTAAAACTCTTATTTACAATACATTTGGGTGAATACAAAAAATAGAAAAAAAATTTGGTAAAAAATGGTGATAATTCCGCTAAATATCGTTTAAAGTCATTTGTATTGAACTAATCATACTTTTTATATTTTTATCGTTAAGTTCACATAATTTTACATCTAAAACACGTCTTTACAATACATTTGGGTGAATATAAAAGGTCGTAAAAAATTTTGAAAAACAGGTGATTAATCCACTAAATATCGTCTTAGGTCATTTCTATTAAACTAATCATACTTTTTATATTTTTAACGTTAAGTTCACATTATTTTACATCTAAAACACGTATTTACAATACATTTGGGTGAATATAAAACGTCGTAAAAAAATTTTGAAAAACAGGCGATGAATCCGCTAAATATCGTCTTAAGTCATTTCTATTAAACTAATCATACTTTTTATATTTTAAACGTTAAGTTCAGATAATTTTACATCTAAAACTCGTATTTACAATACATTTGGGTGAATACAAAAAATAGAAAAAAAATATGGGAAAAAATTTGGTAAAAAATGGTGATAATTCCGCTAAATATAGTTTAAAGTCATTTTTATTGAACTAATCATACTTTTTATATTTTTATCGTTAAGTTCACATTATTTTACATCTAAAACTCGTATTTACAATACATTTGGGTGAATACAAAAAATAGAAAAAAAATTTGGTAAAAAATGGTGATAATTCCGCTAAATATCGTTTAAAGTCATTTGTATTGAACTAATCATACTTTTTATATTTTTATCGTTAAGTTCACATAATTTTACATCTAAAACACGTCTTTACAACACATTTGGGTGAATATAAAAGGTCGTAAAAAAATTTTGGAAAACAGGTGATGAATCCGCTAAATATCGTCTTAGGTCATTTCTATTAAACTAATCATACTTTTTATATTTTTAACGTTAAGTTCACATTATTTTACATCTAAAACACGTATTTACAATACATTTGGGTGAATATAAAACGTTGTAAAAAAATTTTGAAAAACAGGCGATGAATCCGCTAAATATCGTCTTAAGTCATTTCTATTAAACTAATCATACTTTTTATATTTTTAACGTTAAGTTCACATTATTTTACATCTAAAACACGTATTTACAATACATTTTGGTGAATATAAAACGTTGTAAAAAAATTTTGAAAAACAGGCGATGAATCCGCTAAATATCGTCTTAAGTCATTTCTATTAAACTAATCATACTTTTTATATTTTTAACGTTAAGTTCAGATAATTTCACATCTAAAACTCGTATTTACAATACATTTGGGTGAATACAAAAAATAGACAAAAAATTTGGGAAAAAATTTGGTAAAAAATGGTGATAATTCCGCTAAATATAGTTTAAAGTCATTTTTATTGAACTAATCATACTTTTTATATTTTTATCGTTAAGTTCAGATAATTTTACATCTAAAACACGTATTTACAATACATTTGGGTGAATACAAAAAATAGAAAAAAAATTTGGGAAAAAATTGGTAAAAAATGGTGATAATTCCGCTAAATATCGTCTTAGGTCATTTCTATTAAACTAATCATACTTTTTATATTTTTAACGTTAAGTTCACATTATTTTACATCTAAAACACGTATTTACAATACATTTGGGTGAATATAAAACGTCGTAAAAAAATTTTGAAAAACAGGCGATGAATCCGCTAAATATCGTCTTAAGTCATTTCTATTAAACTAATCATACTTTTTATATTTTAAACGTTAAGTTCAGATAATTTTACATCTAAAACTCGTATTTACAATACATTTGGGTGAATACAAAAAATAGAAAAAAAATATGGGAAAAAATTTGGTAAAAAATGGTGATAATTCCGCTAAATATAGTTTAAAGTCATTTTTATTGAACTAATCATACTTTTTATATTTTTATCGTTAAGTTCACATTATTTTACATCTAAAACTCGTATTTACAATACATTTGGGTGAATACAAAAAATAGAAAAAAAATTTGGTAAAAAATGGTGATAATTCCGCTAAATATCGTTTAAAGTCATTTGTATTGAACTAATCATACTTTTTATATTTTTATCGTTAAGTTCACATAATTTTACATCTAAAACACGTCTTTACAATACATTTGGGTGAATATAAAAGGTCGTAAAAAAATTTTGGAAAACAGGTGATGAATCCGCTAAATATCGTCTTAGGTCATTTCTATTAAACTAATCATACTTTTTATATTTTTAACGTTAAGTTCACATTATTTTACATCTAAAACACGTATTTACAATACATTTGGGTGAATATAAAACGTTGTAAAAAAATTTTGAAAAACAGGCGATGAATCCGCTAAATATCGTCTTAAGTCATTTCTATTAAACTAATCATACTTTTTATATTTTTAACGTTAAGTTCAGATAATTTCACATCTAAAACTCGTATTTACAATACATTTGGGTGAATACAAAAAATAGACAAAAAATTTGGTAAAAAATGGTGATAATTCCGCTAAATATAGTTTAAAGTCATTTTTATTGAACTAATCATACTTTTTATATTTTTATCGTTAAGTTCAGATAATTTTACATCTAAAACACGTATTTACAATACATTTGGGTGAATACAAAAAATAGAAAAAAAAATTTGGGAAAAAATTGGTAAAAAATGGTTATAATTCCGCTAAATATCGTTTAAAGTCATTTCTATTAAACTAATCATACTTTTTATATTTTTAACGTTAAGTTCACATTATTTTACATCTAAAACACGTATTTACAATACATTTGGGTGAATATAAAACGTTGTAAAAAAATTTTGAAAAACAGGCGATGAATCCGCTAAATATCGTCTTAAGTCATTTCTATTAAACTAATCATACTTTTTATACTTTTAACGTTAAGTTCAGATAATTTCACATCTAAAACTCGTATTTACAATACATTTGGGTGAATACAAAAAATAGAAAAAAAATTTGGTAAAAAATGGTGATAATTCCGCTAAATATCGTTTAAAGTCATTTGTATTAAACTAATCATACTTTTTATATTTTTAACGTTAAGTTCAGATAATTTTACATCTAAAACTCGTATTTACAATACATTTGGGTGAATACAAAAAATAGAAAAAAAATTTGGGAAAAAATTAGGTAAAAAATGGTGATAATTCCGCTAAATATAGTTTAAAGTCATTTTTATTGAACTAATCATACTTTTTATATTTTTATCGTTAAGTTCAGATAATTTTACATCTAAAACACGTATTTACAATACATTTGGGTGAATACAAAAAATAGAAAAAAAATTTGGGAAAAAATTGGTAAAAAATGGTGATAATTCCGCTAAATATCGTTTAAAGTCATTTCTATTAAACTAATCATACTTTTTATATTTTTAACGTTAAGTTCACATTATTTTACATCTAAAACACGTATTTACAATACATTTGGGTGAATATTATACGTTGTAAAAAAATTTTGAAAAACAGGCGATGAATCCGCTAAATATCGTCTTAAGTCATTTCTATTAAACTAATCATACTTTTTATATTTTTAACGTTAAGTTCAGATAATTTTACATCTAAAACTCGTATTTACAATACATTTGGGTGAATACAAAAAATAGAAAAAAAATTTGGGAAAAAATTTGGTAAAAAATGGTGATAATTCCGCTAAATATAGTTTAAAGTCATTTTTATTGAACTAATTATACTTTTAATATTTTTATCGTTAAGTTCACATTATTTTACATCTAAAACTCGTATTTACAATACATTTGGGTGAATACAAAAAATAGAAAAAAAATTTGGTAAAAAATGGTGATAATTCCGCTAAATATCGTTTAAAGTCATTTGTATTGAACTAATCATACTTTTTATATTTTTATCGTTAAGTTCAAATAATTTTACATCTAAAACACGTCTTTACAATAAATTTGGGTGAATATAAAAGGTCGTAAAAAAATTTTGGAAAACAGGTGATGAATCCGCTAAATATCGTCTTAGGTCATTTCTATTAAACTAATCATACTTTTTATATTTTTAACGTTAAGTTCACATTATTTTACATCTAAAACACGTATTTACAATACATTTGGGTGAATACAAAAAATAGAAAAAAAATATGGGAAAAAATTTGGTAAAAAATGGTGATAATTCCGCTAAATATAGTTTAAAGTCATTTTTATTGAACTAATCATACTTTTTATATTTTTATCGTTAAGTTCACATTATTTTACATCTAAAACTCGTATAATACATTTGGGTGAATACAAAAAATAGAAAAAAAATTTGGTAAAAAATGGTGATAATTCCGCTAAATATCGTTTAAAGTCATTTGTATTGAACTAATCATACTTTTTATATTTTTATCGTTAAGTTCACATAATTTTACATCTAAAACACGTCTTTACAATACATTTGGGTGAATATAAAAGGTCGTAAAAAAATTTTGGAAAACAGGTAATGAATCCGCTAAATATCGTCTTAGGTCATTTCTATTAAACTAATCATACTTTTTATATTTTTAACGTTAAGTTCACATTATTTTACATCTAAAACACGTATTTACAATACATTTGGGTGAATATAAAACGTTGTAAAAAAATTTTGAAAAACAGGCGATGAATCCGCTAAATATCGTCTTAAGTCATTTCTATTAAACTAATCATACTTTTTATATTTTTAACGTTAAGTTCAGATAATTTCACATCTAAAACTCGTATTTACAATACATTTGGGTGAATACAAAAAATAGACAAAAAATTTGGTAAAAAATGGTGATAATTCCGCTAAATATAGTTTAAAGTCATTTTTATTGAACTAATCATACTTTTTATATTTTTATCGTTAAGTTCAGATAATTTTACATCTAAAACACGTATTTACAATACATTTGGGTGAATACAAAAAATAGAAAAAAAAATTTGGGAAAAAATTGGTAAAAAATGGTTATAATTCCGCTAAATATCGTTTAAAGTCATTTCTATTAAACTAATCATACTTTTTATATTTTTAACGTTAAGTTCACATTATTTTACATCTAAAACACGTATTTACAATACATTTGGGTGAATATAAAACGTTGTAAAAAAATTTTGAAAAACAGGCGATGAATCCGCTAAATATCGTCTTAAGTCATTTCTATTAAACTAATCATACTTTTTATACTTTTAACGTTAAGTTCAGATAATTTCACATCTAAAACTCGTATTTACAATACATTTGGGTGAATACAAAAAATAGAAAAAAAATTTGGTAAAAAATGGTGATAATTCCGCTAAATATCGTTTAAAGTCATTTGTATTAAACTAATCATACTTTTTATATTTTTAACGTTAAGTTCAGATAATTTTACATCTAAAACTCGTATTTACAATACATTTGGGTGAATACAAAAAATAGAAAAAAAATTTGGGAAAAAATTAGGTAAAAAATGGTGATAATTCCGCTAAATATAGTTTAAAGTCATTTTTATTGAACTAATCATACTTTTTATATTTTTATCGTTAAGTTCAGATAATTTTACATCTAAAACACGTATTTACAATACATTTGGGTGAATACAAAAAATAGAAAAAAAATTTGGGAAAAAATTGGTAAAAAATGGTGATAATTCCGCTAAATATCGTTTAAAGTCATTTCTATTAAACTAATCATACTTTTTATATTTTTAACGTTAAGTTCACATTATTTTACATCTAAAACACGTATTTACAATACATTTGGGTGAATATTATACGTTGTAAAAAAATTTTGAAAAACAGGCGATGAATCCGCTAAATATCGTCTTAAGTCATTTCTATTAAACTAATCATACTTTTTATATTTTTAACGTTAAGTTCAGATAATTTTACATCTAAAACTCGTATTTACAATACATTTGGGTGAATACAAAAAATAGAAAAAAAATTTGGGAAAAAATTTGGTAAAAAATGGTGATAATTCCGCTAAATATAGTTTAAAGTCATTTTTATTGAACTAATTATACTTTTAATATTTTTATCGTTAAGTTCACATTATTTTACATCTAAAACTCGTATTTACAATACATTTGGGTGAATACAAAAAATAGAAAAAAAATTTGGTAAAAAATGGTGATAATTCCGCTAAATATCGTTTAAAGTCATTTGTATTGAACTAATCATACTTTTTATATTTTTATCGTTAAGTTCAAATAATTTTACATCTAAAACACGTCTTTACAATAAATTTGGGTGAATATAAAAGGTCGTAAAAAAATTTTGGAAAACAGGTGATGAATCCGCTAAATATCGTCTTAGGTCATTTCTATTAAACTAATCATACTTTTTATATTTTTAACGTTAAGTTCACATTATTTTACATCTAAAACACGTATTTACAATACATTTGGGTGAATACAAAAAATATAAAAAAAATTTGGGAAAAAATTTGGTAAAAAATGGTGATAATTCCGCTAAATATAGTTTAAAGTCATTTTTATTGAACTAATCATACTTTTTATATTTTTATCGTTAAGTTCAGATAATTTTACATCTAAAACATGTATTTACAATACATTTGGGTGAATACAAAAAATAGAAAAAAAATTTGGGAAAAAATTGGTAAAAAATGGTGATAATTCCGCTAAATATCGTTTAAAGTCATTTCTATTAAACTAATCATACTTTTTATATTTTTAACGTTAAGTTCACATTATTTTACATCTAAAACACGTATTTACAATACATTTTGGTGAATATAAAACGTTGTAAAAAAATTTTGAAAAACAGGCGATGAATCCGCTAAATATCGTCTTAAGTCATTTCTATTAAACTAATCATACTTTTTATATTTTTAACGTTAAGTTCAGATAATTTTACATCTAAAACTCGTATTTACAATACATTTGGGTGAATACAAAAAATAGAAAAAAAATTTGGGAAAAAATTTGGTAAAAAATGGTGATAATTCCGCTAAATATAGTTTAAAGTCATTTTTATTGAACTAATCATACTTTTTATATTTTAATCGTTAAGTTCACATTATTTTACATCTAAAACTCGTATTTACAATACATTTGGGTGAATACAAAAAATAGAAAAAAAATTTGGTAAAAAATGGTGATAATTCCGCTAAATATCGTTTAAAGTCATTTGTATTGAACTAATCATACTTTTTATATTTTTATCGTTAAGTTCAAATAATTTTACATCTAAAACACGTCTTTACAATAAATTTGGGTGAATATAAAAGGTCGTAAAAAAATTTTGGAAAACAGGTGATGAATCCGCTAAATATCGTCTTAGGTCATTTCTATTAAACTAATCATACTTTTTATATTTTTAACGTTAAGTTCACATTATTTTACATCTAAAACACGTATTTACAATACATTTGGGTGAATACAAAAAATATAAAAAAAATTTGGGAAAAAATTTGGTAAAAAATGGTGATAATTCCGCTAAATATAGTTTAAAGTCATTTTTATTGAACTAATCATACTTTTTATATTTTTATCGTTAAGTTCAGATAATTTTACATCTAAAACATGTATTTACAATACATTTGGGTGAATACAAAAAATAGAAAAAAAATTTGGGAAAAAATTGGTAAAAAATGGTGATAATTCCGCTAAATATCGTTTAAAGTCATTTCTATTAAACTAATCATACTTTTTATATTTTTAACGTTAAGTTCACATTATTTTACATCTAAAACACGTATTTACAATACATTTTGGTGAATATAAAACGTTGTAAAAAAATTTTGAAAAACAGGCGATGAATCCGCTAAATATCGTCTTAAGTCATTTCTATTAAACTAATCATACTTTTTATATTTTTAACGTTAAGTTCAGATAATTTCACATCTAAAACTCGTATTTACAATACATTTGGGTGAATACAAAAAATAGACAAAAAATTTGGGAAAAAATTTGGTAAAAAATGGTGATAATTCCGCTAAATATAGTTTAAAGTCATTTTTATTGAACTAATCATACTTTTTATATTTTTATCGTTAAGTTCAGATAATTTTACATCTAAAACACGTATTTACAATACATTTGGGTGAATACAAAAAATAGAAAAAAAATTTGGGAAAAAATTGGTAAAAAATGGTGATAATTCCGCTAAATATCGTTTAAAGTCATTTCTATTAAACTAATCATACTTTTTATATTTTTAACGTTAAGTTCACATTATTTTACATCTAAAACACGTATTTACAATACATTTGGGTGAATATAAAACGTTGTAAAAAAATTTTGAAAAACAGGCGAAGAATCCGCTAAATATCGTCTTAAGTCATTTCTATTAAACTAATCATACTTTTTATATTTTTAACGTTAAGTTCAGATAATTTTACATCTAAAACTCTTATTTACAATACATTTGGGTGAATACAAAAAATAGAAAAAAAATTTGGTAAAAAATGGTGATAATTCCGCTAAATATCGTTTAAAGTCATTTGTATTGAACTAATCATACTTTTTATATTTTTATCGTTAAGTTCACATAATTTTACATCTAAAACACGTCTTTACAATACATTTGGGTGAATATAAAAGGTCGTAAAAAATTTTGAAAAACAGGTGATTAATCCGCTAAATATCGTCTTAGGTCATTTCTATTAAACTAATCATACTTTTTATATTTTTAACGTTAAGTTCACATTATTTTACATCTAAAACACGTATTTACAATACATTTGGGTGAATATAAAACGTCGTAAAAAAATTTTGAAAAACAGGCGATGAATCCGCTAAATATCGTCTTAAGTCATTTCTATTAAACTAATCATACTTTTTATATTTTAAACGTTAAGTTCAGATAATTTTACATCTAAAACTCGTATTTACAATACATTTGGGTGAATACAAAAAATAGAAAAAAAATATGGGAAAAAATTTGGTAAAAAATGGTGATAATTCCGCTAAATATAGTTTAAAGTCATTTTTATTGAACTAATCATACTTTTTATATTTTTATCGTTAAGTTCACATTATTTTACATCTAAAACTCGTATTTACAATACATTTGGGTGAATACAAAAAATAGAAAAAAAATTTGGTAAAAAATGGTGATAATTCCGCTAAATATCGTTTAAAGTCATTTGTATTGAACTAATCATACTTTTTATATTTTTATCGTTAAGTTCACATAATTTTACATCTAAAACACGTCTTTACAACACATTTGGGTGAATATAAAAGGTCGTAAAAAAATTTTGGAAAACAGGTGATGAATCCGCTAAATATCGTCTTAGGTCATTTCTATTAAACTAATCATACTTTTTATATTTTTAACGTTAAGTTCACATTATTTTACATCTAAAACACGTATTTACAATACATTTGGGTGAATATAAAACGTTGTAAAAAAATTTTGAAAAACAGGCGATGAATCCGCTAAATATCGTCTTAAGTCATTTCTATTAAACTAATCATACTTTTTATATTTTTAACGTTAAGTTCACATTATTTTACATCTAAAACACGTATTTACAATACATTTTGGTGAATATAAAACGTTGTAAAAAAATTTTGAAAAACAGGCGATGAATCCGCTAAATATCGTCTTAAGTCATTTCTATTAAACTAATCATACTTTTTATATTTTTAACGTTAAGTTCAGATAATTTCACATCTAAAACTCGTATTTACAATACATTTGGGTGAATACAAAAAATAGACAAAAAATTTGGGAAAAAATTTGGTAAAAAATGGTGATAATTCCGCTAAATATAGTTTAAAGTCATTTTTATTGAACTAATCATACTTTTTATATTTTTATCGTTAAGTTCAGATAATTTTACATCTAAAACACGTATTTACAATACATTTGGGTGAATACAAAAAATAGAAAAAAAATTTGGGAAAAAATTGGTAAAAAATGGTGATAATTCCGCTAAATATCGTCTTAGGTCATTTCTATTAAACTAATCATACTTTTTATATTTTTAACGTTAAGTTCACATTATTTTACATCTAAAACACGTATTTACAATACATTTGGGTGAATATAAAACGTCGTAAAAAAATTTTGAAAAACAGGCGATGAATCCGCTAAATATCGTCTTAAGTCATTTCTATTAAACTAATCATACTTTTTATATTTTAAACGTTAAGTTCAGATAATTTTACATCTAAAACTCGTATTTACAATACATTTGGGTGAATACAAAAAATAGAAAAAAAATATGGGAAAAAATTTGGTAAAAAATGGTGATAATTCCGCTAAATATAGTTTAAAGTCATTTTTATTGAACTAATCATACTTTTTATATTTTTATCGTTAAGTTCACATTATTTTACATCTAAAACTCGTATTTACAATACATTTGGGTGAATACAAAAAATAGAAAAAAAATTTGGTAAAAAATGGTGATAATTCCGCTAAATATCGTTTAAAGTCATTTGTATTGAACTAATCATACTTTTTATATTTTTATCGTTAAGTTCACATAATTTTACATCTAAAACACGTCTTTACAATACATTTGGGTGAATATAAAAGGTCGTAAAAAAATTTTGGAAAACAGGTGATGAATCCGCTAAATATCGTCTTAGGTCATTTCTATTAAACTAATCATACTTTTTATATTTTTAACGTTAAGTTCACATTATTTTACATCTAAAACACGTATTTACAATACATTTGGGTGAATATAAAACGTTGTAAAAAAATTTTGAAAAACAGGCGATGAATCCGCTAAATATCGTCTTAAGTCATTTCTATTAAACTAATCATACTTTTTATATTTTTAACGTTAAGTTCAGATAATTTCACATCTAAAACTCGTATTTACAATACATTTGGGTGAATACAAAAAATAGACAAAAAATTTGGTAAAAAATGGTGATAATTCCGCTAAATATAGTTTAAAGTCATTTTTATTGAACTAATCATACTTTTTATATTTTTATCGTTAAGTTCAGATAATTTTACATCTAAAACACGTATTTACAATACATTTGGGTGAATACAAAAAATAGAAAAAAAATTTGGGAAAAAATTGGTAAAAAATGGTGATAATTCCGCTAAATATCGTTTAAAGTCATTTCTATTAAACTAATCATACTTTTTATATTTTTAACGTTAAGTTCACATTTTTTTACATCTAAAACACGTATTTACAATACATTTTGGTGAATATAAAACGTTGTAAAAAAATTTTGAAAAACAGGCGATGAATCCGCTAAATATCGTCTTAAGTCATTTCTATTAAACTAATCATACTTTTTATATTTTTAACGTTAAGTTCAGATAATTTCACATCTAAAACTCGTATTTACAATACATTTGGGTGAATACAAAAAATAGACAAAAAATTTGGGAAAAAATTTGGTAAAAAATGGTGATAATTCCGCTAAATATAGTTTAAAGTCATTTTTATTGAACTAATCATACTTTTTATATTTTTATCGTTAAGTTCAGATAATTTTACATCTAAAACACGTATTTACAATACATTTGGGTGAATACAAAAAATAGAAAAAAAATTTGGGAAAAAATTGGTAAAAAATGGTGATAATTCCGCTAAATATCGTTTAAAGTCATTTCTATTAAACTAATCATACTTTTTATATTTTTAACGTTAAGTTCACATTATTTTACATCTAAAACACGTATTTACAATACATTTGGGTGAATATAAAACGTTGTAAAAAAATTTTGAAAAACAGGCGAAGAATCCGCTAAATATCGTCTTAAGTCATTTCTATTAAACTAATCATACTTTTTATATTTTTAACGTTAAGTTCAGATAATTTTACATCTAAAACTCTTATTTACAATACATTTGGGTGAATACAAAAAATAGAAAAAAAATTTGGTAAAAAATGGTGATAATTCCGCTAAATATCGTTTAAAGTCATTTGTATTGAACTAATCATACTTTTTATATTTTTATCGTTAAGTTCACATAATTTTACATCTAAAACACGTCTTTACAATACATTTGGGTGAATATAAAAGGTCGTAAAAAATTTTGAAAAACAGGTGATTAATCCGCTAAATATCGTCTTAGGTCATTTCTATTAAACTAATCATACTTTTTATATTTTTAACGTTAAGTTCACATTATTTTACATCTAAAACACGTATTTACAATACATTTGGGTGAATATAAAACGTCGTAAAAAAATTTTGAAAAACAGGCGATGAATCCGCTAAATATCGTCTTAAGTCATTTCTATTAAACTAATCATACTTTTTATATTTTAAACGTTAAGTTCAGATAATTTTACATCTAAAACTCGTATTTACAATACATTTGGGTGAATACAAAAAATAGAAAAAAAATATGGGAAAAAATTTGGTAAAAAATGGTGATAATTCCGCTAAATATAGTTTAAAGTCATTTTTATTGAACTAATCATACTTTTTATATTTTTATCGTTAAGTTCACATTATTATACATCTAAAACTCGTATTTACAATACATTTGGGTGAATACAAAAAATAGAAAAAAAATTTGGTAAAAAATGGTGATAATTCCGCTAAATATCGTTTAAAGTCATTTGTATTGAACTAATCATACTTTTTATATTTTTATCGTTAAGTTCACATAATTTTACATCTAAAACACGTCTTTACAATACATTTGGGTGAATATAAAAGGTCGTAAAAAAATTTTGGAAAACAGGTGATGAATCCGCTAAATATCGTCTTAGGTCATTTCTATTAAACTAATCATACTTTTTATATTTTTAACGTTAAGTTCACATTATTTTACATCTAAAACACGTATTTACAATACATTTGGGTGAATATAAAACGTTGTAAAAAAATTTTGAAAAACAGGCGATGAATCCGCTAAATATCGTCTGAAGTCATTTCTATTAAACTAATCATACTTTTTATATTTTTAACGTTAAGTTCAGATAATTTCACATCTAAAACTCGTATTTACAATACATTTGGGTGAATACAAAAAATAGACAAAAAATTTGGTAAAAAATGGTGATAATTCCGCTAAATATAGTTTAAAGTCATTTTTATTGAACTAATCATACTTTTTATATTTTTATCGTTAAGTTCAGATAATTTTACATCTAAAACACGTATTTACAATACATTTGGGTGAATACAAAAAATAGAAAAAAAATTTGGGAAAAAATTGGTAAAAAATGGTGATAATTCCGCTAAATATCGTTTAAAGTCATTTCTATTAAACTAATCATACTTTTTATATTTTTAACGTTAAGTTCACATTATTTTACATCTAAAACACGTATTTACAATACATTTGGGTGAATATAAAACGTTGTAAAAAAATTT
Source organism: Diuraphis noxia (assembly GCF_037042655.1). Taxonomy (NCBI): domain Eukaryota; kingdom Metazoa; phylum Arthropoda; class Insecta; order Hemiptera; family Aphididae; genus Diuraphis; species Diuraphis noxia. The sequence goes on from NW_028301711.1 coordinate 4,587,639, forward strand.
TGAAAAACAGGCGATGAATCCGCTAAATATCGTCTTAAGTCATTTCTATTAAACTAATCATACTTTTTATACTTTTAACGTTAAGTTCAGATAATTTCACATCTAAAACTCGTATTTACAATACATTTGGGTGAATACAAAAAATAGACAAAAAATTTGGGAAAAAATTTGGTAAAAAATGGTGATAATTCCGCTAAATATAGTTTAAAGTCATTTTTATTGAACTAATCATACTTTTTATATTTTTATCGTTAAGTTCAGATAATTTTACATCTAAAACACGTATTTACAATACATTTGGGTGAATACAAAAAATAGAAAAAAAATTTGGGAAAAAATTGGTAAAAAATGTTGATAATTCCGCTAAATATCGTTTAAAGTCATTTCTATTAAACTAATCATACTTTTTATATTTTTAACGTTAAGTTCACATTATTTTACATCTAAAACACGTATTTACAATACATTTGGGTGAATATAAAACGTTGTAAAAAAATTTTGAAAAACAGGCGAAGAATCCGCTAAATATCGTCTTAAGTCATTTCTATTAAACTAATCATACTTTTTATATTTTTAAAGTTAAGTTCACATTATTTTACATCTAAAACACGTATTTACAATACATTTGGGTGAATATAAAACGTCGTAAAAAAATTTTGAAAAACAGGCGATGAATCCGCTAAATATCGTCTTAAGTCATTTCTATTAAACTAATCATACTTTTTATATTTTTAACGTTAAGTTCACATTATTTTACATCTAAAACACGTATTTACAATACATTTGGGTGAATATAAAACGTTGTAAAAAAATTTTGAAAAACAGGCGATGAATCCGCTAAATATCGTCTTAAGTCATTTCTATTAAACTAATCATACTTTTTATATTTTTAACGTTAAGTTCAGATAATTGCACATCTAAAACTCGTATTTACAATACATTTGGGTGAATACAAAAAATAGACAAAAAATTTGGGAAAAAATTTGGTAAAAAATGGTGATAATTCCGCTAAATATAGTTTAAAGTCATTTTTATTGAACTAATCATACTTTTTATATTTTTATCGTTAAGTTCAGATAATTTTACATCTAAAACACGTATTTACAATACATTTGGGTGAATACAAAAAATAGAAAAAAAATTTGGGAAAAAATTGGTAAAAAATGGTGATAATTCCGCTAAATATCGTTTAAAGTCATTTCTATTAAACTAATCATACTTTTTATATTTTTAACGTTAAGTTCAGATAATTTTACATCTAAAACACGTATTTACAATACATTTGGGTGAATACAAAAAATAGACAAAAAATTTGGGAAAAAATTTGGTAAAAAATGGTGATAATTCCGCTAAATATAGTTTAAAGTCATTTTTATTGAACTAATCATACTTTTTATATTTTTATCGTTAAGTTCAGATAATTTTACATCTAAAACACGTATTTACAATACATTTGGGTGAATACAAAAAATAGAAAAAAAATTTGGGAAAAAATTGGTAAAAAATGTTGATAATTCCGCTAAATATCGTTTAAAGTCATTTCTATTAAACTAATCATACTTTTTATATTTTTAACGTTAAGTTCACATTATTTTACATCTAAAACACGTATTTACAATACATTTGGGTGAATATAAAACGTTGTAAAAAAATTTTGAAAAACAGGCGAAGAATCCGCTAAATATCGTCTTAAGTCATTTCTATTAAACTAATCATACTTTTTATATTTTTAAAGTTAAGTTCACATTATTTTACATCTAAAACACGTATTTACAATACATTTGGGTGAATATAAAACGTCGTAAAAAAATTTTGAAAAACAGGCGATGAATCCGCTAAATATCGTCTTAAGTCATTTCTATTAAACTAATCATACTTTTTATATTTTTAACGTTAAGTTCAGATAATTTTACATCTAAAACTCGTATTTACAATACATTTGGGTGAATACAAAAAATAGAAAAAAAATTTGGTAAAAAATGGTGATAATTCCGCTAAATATCGTTTAAAGTCATTTGTATTGAACTAATCATACTTTTTATATTTTTATCGTTAAGTTCACATAATTTTACATCTAAAACACGTCTTTACAATACATTTGGGTGAATATAAAAGGTCGTAAAAAAATTTTGAAAAACAGGTGATTAATTCGCTAAATATCGTCTTAGGTCATATCTATTAAACTAATCATACTTTTTATATTTTTAACGTTATGCTCACATTATTTTACATCTTAAACACGTATTTACAATACATTTGGGTGAATATAAAACGTCGTAAAAAAATTTTGAAAAACAGGCGATGAATCCGCTAAATAACGTCTTAAGTCATTTCTATTAAACTAATCATACTTTTTATATTTTTAACGTTAAGTTCAGATAATTTTACATCTAAAACTCGTATTTACAATACATTCGGGTGAATACAAAAAATAGAAAAAAAATTTGGGAAAAAAATTGGTAAAAAATGGTGATAATTCCGCTAAATAAAGTTTAAAGTCATTTTTATTGAACTAATCATACTATTTATATTTTTATCGTTAAGTTCAGATAATTTTACATCTAAAACACGTATTTACAATACATTTGGGTGAATACAAAAAATAGAAAAAAAATTTGGGAAAAAATTGGTAAAAAATGGTGATAATTCCGCTAAATATCGTTTAAAGTCATTTCTATTAAACTAATCATACTTTTTATATTTTTAACGTTAAGTTCAGATAATTTTACATCTAAAACACGTATTTACAATACATTTGGGTGAATACAAAAAATAGAAAAAAAATTTGAGAAAAAATTGGTAAAAAATGGTGATAATTCCGCTAAATATCGTTTAAAGTCATTTCTATTAAACTAATCATACTTTTTATATTTTTAACGTTAAGTTCACATTATTTTACATCTAAAACACGTATTTACAATACATTTGGGTGAATATAAAACGTTGTAAAAAAATTTTGAAAAATAGGCGAAGAATCCGCTAAATATCGTCTTAAGTCATTTCTATTAAACTAATCATACTTTTTATATTTTTAACGTTAAGTTCAGATAATTTTACATCTAAAACTCGTATTTACAATACATTTGGGTGAATACAAAAAATAGAAAAAAAATTTGGTAAAAAATGGTGATAATTCCGCTAAATATCGTTTAAAGTCATTTGTATTGAACTAATCATACTTTTTATATTTTTATCGTTAAGTTCACATAATTTTACATCTAAAACACGTCTTTACAATACATTTGGGTGAATATAAAAGGTCGTAAAAAAATTTTGAAAAACAGGTGATTAATTCGCTAAATATCGTCTTAGGTCATTTCTATTAAACTAATCATACTTTTTATATTTTTAACGTTATGTTCACATTATTTTACATCTAAAACACGTATTTACAATACATTTGGGTGAATATAAAACGTCGTAAAAAAATTTTGAAAAACAGGCGATGAATCCGCTAAATATCGTCTTAAGTCATTTCTATTAAACTAATCATACTTTTTATATTTTTAACGTTAAGTTCAGATAATTTTACATCTAAAACTCGTATTTACAATACATTTGGGTGAATACAAAAAATAGAAAAAAAATTTGGGAAAAAAATTGGTAAAAAATGGTGATAATTCCGCTAAATATAGTTTAAAGTCATTTTTATTGAACTAATCATACTTTTTATATTTTTATCGTTAAGTTCACATTATTTTACATCTAAAACTCGTATTTACAATACATTTGGGTGAATACAAAAAATAGAAAAAAAATTTGGTAAAAAATGGTGATAATTACGCTAAATATCGTTTAAAGTCATTTGTATTGAACTAATCATACTTTTTATATTTTTATCGTTAAGTTCACATAATTTTACATCTAAAACACGTATTTACAATACATTTGGGTGAATACAAAAAATAGAAAAAAAATTTGGGAAAAAATTGGTAAAAAATGGTGATAATTCCGCTAAATATCGTTTAAAGTCATTTCTATTAAACTAATCATACTTTTTATATTTTTAACGTTAAGTTCACATTATTTTACATCTAAAACACGTATTTACAATACATTTGGGTGAATATAAAACGTTGTAAAAAAATTTTGAAAAACAGGCGAAGAATCCGCTAAATATCGTCTTAAGTCATTTCTATTAAACTAATCATACTTTTTATATTTTTAACGTTAAGTTCAGATAATTTTACATCTAAAACTCGTATTTACAATACATTTGGGTGAATACAAAAAATAGAAAAAAAATTTGGTAAAAAATGGTGATAATTCCGCTAAATATCGTTTAAAGTCATTTGTATTGAACTAATCATACTTTTTATATTTTTATCGTTAAGTTCACATAATTTTACATCTAAAACACGTCTTTACAATACATTTGGGTGAATATAAAAGGTCGTAAAAAAATTTTGAAAAACAGGTGATTAATTCGCTAAATATCGTCTTAGGTCATTTCTATTAAACTAATCATACTTTTTATATTTTTAACGTTATGTTCACATTATTTTACATCTAAAACACGTATTTACAATACATTTGGGTGAATATAAAACGTCGTAAAAAAATTTTGAAAAACAGGCGATGAATCCGCTAAATATCGTCTTAAGTCATTTCTATTAAACTAATCATACTTTTTATATTTTTAACGTTAAGTTCAGATAATTTTACATCTAAAACTCGTATTTACAATACATTTGGGTGAATACAAAAAATAGAAAAAAAATTTGGGAAAAAAATTGGTAAAAAATGGTGATAATTCCGCTAAATATAGTTTAAAGTCATTTTTATTGAACTAATCATACTTTTTATATTTTTATCGTTAAGTTCACATTATTTTACATCTAAAACTCGTATTTACAATACATTTGGGTGAATACAAAAAATAGAAAAAAAATTTGGTAAAAAATGGTGATAATTCCGCTAAATATCGTTTAAAGTCATTTGTATTGAACTAATCATACTTTTTATATTTTTATCGTTAAGTTCACATAATTTTACATCTAAAACACGTCTTTACAATACATTTGGGTGAATATAAAAGGTCGTAAAAAAATTTTGGAAAACAGGTGATGAATCCGCTAAATATCGTCTTAGGTCATTTCTATTAAACTAATCATACTTTTTATATTTTTAACGTTAAGTTCACATTATTTTACATCTAAAACACGTATTTACAATACATTTGGGTGAATATAAAACGTTGTAAAAAAATTTTGAAAAACAGGCGATGAATCCGCTAAATATCGTCTTAAGTCATTTCTATTAAACTAATCATACTTTTTATATTTTTAACGTTAAGTTCAGATAATTTCACATCTAAAACTCGTATTTACAATACATTTGGGTGAATACAAAAAATAGACAAAAAATTTGGGAAAAAATTTGGTAAAAAATGGTGATAATTCCGCTAAATAAAGTTTAAAGTCATTTTTATTGAACTAATCATACTATTTATATTTTTATCGTTAAGTTCAGATAATTTTACATCTAAAACACGTATTTACAATACATTTGGGTGAATACAAAAAATAGAAAAAAAATTTGGGAAAAAATTGGTAAAAAATGGTGATAATTCCGCTAAATATCGTTTAAAGTCATTTCTATTAAACTAATCATACTTTTTATATTTTTAACGTTAAGTTCAGATAATTTTACATCTAAAACACGTATTTACAATACATTTGGGTGAATACAAAAAATAGAAAAAAAATTTGGGAAAAAATTGGTAAAAAATGGTGATAATTCCGCTAAATATCGTTTAAAGTCATTTCTATTAAACTAATCATACTTTTTATATTTTTAACGTTAAGTTCACATTATTTTACATCTAAAACACGTATTTACAATACATTTGGGTGAATATAAAACGTAAAAAAATTTTGAAAAACAGGCGAAGAATCCGCTAAATATCGTCTTAAGTCATTTCTATTAAACTAATCATACTTTTTATATTTTTAACGTTAAGTTCAGATAATTTTACATCTAAAACTCGTATTTACAATACATTTGGGTGAATACAAAAAATAGAAAAAAAATTTGGTAAAAAATGGTGATAATTCCGCTAAATATCGTTTAAAGTCATTTGTATTGAACTAATCATACTTTTTATATTTTTATCGTTAAGTTCACATTAATTTACATCTAAAACTCGTATTTACAATACATTTGGGTGAATACAAAAAATAGAAAAAAAATTTGGTAAAAAATGTTGATAATTCCGCTAAATATAGTTTAAAGTCATTTGTGTTGAACTAATCATACTTTTTATATTTTTATCGTTATGTTCACATAATTTTACATCTAAAACACGTCTTTACAATACATTTGGGTGAATATAAAAGGTCGTAAAAAAATTTTGAAAAACAGGTGATGAATCCGCTAAATATCGTCTTAGGTCATTTCTATTAAACTAATCATACTTTTTATATTTTTAACGTTATGTTCACATTATTTTACATCTAAAACACGTATTTACAATACATTTGGGTGAATATAAAACGTCGTAAAAAAATTTTGAAAAACAGGCGATGAATCCGCTAAATATCGTCTTAAGTCATTTCTATTAAACTAATCATACTTTTTATATTTTTAACGTTAAGTTCAGATAATTTTACATCTAAAACTCGTATTTACAATACATTTGGGTGAATACAAAAAATAGAAAAAAAATTTGGGAAAAAAATTGGTAAAAAATGGTGATAATTCCGCTAAATATAGTTTAAAGTCATTTTTATTGAACTAATCATACTTTTTATATTTTTATCGTTAAGTTCACATTATTTTACATCTAAAACTCGTATTTACAATACATTTGGGTGAATACAAAAAATAGAAAAAAAATTTGGTAAAAAATGGTGATAATTCCGCTAAATATCGTTTAAAGTCATTTGTATTGAACTAATCATACTTTTTATATTTTTATCGTTAAGTTCAGATAATTTTACATCTAAAACTCGTATTTACAATACATTTGGGTGAATATAAAACGTTGTAAAAAAATTTTGAAAAACAGGCGATGAATCCGCTAAATATCGTCTTAAGTCATTTCTATTAAACGAATCATACTTTTTATATTTTTAACGTTAAGTTCAGATAATTGCACATCTAAAACTCGTATTTACAATACATTTGGGTGAATACAAAAAATAGACAAAAAATTTGGGAAAAAATTTGGTAAAAAATGGTGATAATTCCGCTAAATATAGTTTAAAGTCATTTTTATTGAACTAATCATACTATTTATATTTTTATCGTTAAGTTCAGATAATTTTACATCTAAAACACGTATTTACAATACATTTGGGTGAATACAAAAAATAGAAAAAAAATTTGGGAAAAAATTGGTAAAAAATGGTGATAATTCCGCTAAATATCGTTTAAAGTCATTTCTATTAAACTAATCATACTTTTTATATTTTTAACGTTAAGTTCAGATAATTTTACATCTAAAACACGTATTTACAATACATTTGGGTGAATACAAAAAATAGAAAAAAAATTTGGGAAAAAATTGGTTAAAAATGGTGATAATTCCGCTAAATATCGTTTAAAGTCATTTCTATTAAACTAATCATACTTTTTATATTTTTAACGTTAAGTTCACATTATTTTACATCTAAAACACGTATTTACAATACATTTGGGTGAATATAAAACGTTGTAAAAAAATTTTGAAAAACAGGCGAAGAATCCGCTAAATATCGTCTTAAGTCATTTCTATTAAACTAATCATACTTTTTATATTTTTAACGTTAAGTTCAGATAATTTTACATCTAAAACTCGTATTTACAATACATTTGGGTGAATACAAAAAATAGAAAAAAAATTTGGTAAAAAATGGTGATAATTCCGCTAAATATCGTTTAAAGTCATTTGTATTGAACTAATCATACTTTTTATATTTTTATCGTTAAGTTCACATAATTTTACATCTAAAACACGTCTTTACAATACATTTGGGTGAATATAAAAGGTCGTAAAAAAATGTTGAAAAACAGGTGATTAATTCACTAAATATCGTCTTAGGTCATTTCTATTAAACTAATCATACTTTTTATATTTTTAACGTTATGTTCACATTATTTTACATCTAAAACACGTATTTACAATACATTTGGGTGAATATAAAACGTCGTAAAAAAATTTTGAAAAACAGGCGATGAATCCGCTAAATATCGTCTTAAGTCATTTCTATTAAACTAATCATACTTTTTATATTTTTAACGTTAAGTTCAGATAATTTTACATCTAAAACTCGTATTTACAATACATTTGGGTGAATACAAAAAATAGAAAAAAAATTTGGGTAAAAAATTGGTAAAAAATGGTGATAATTCCGCTAAATATAGTTTAAAGTCATTTTTATTGAACTAATCATACTTTTTATATTTTTATCGTTAAGTTCACATTATTTTACATCTAAAACTCGTATTTACAATACATTTGGGTGAATACAAAAAATAGAAAAAAAATTTGGTAAAAAATGATGATAATTCCGCTAAATATCGTTTAAAGTCATTTGTATTGAACTAATCATACTTTTTATATTTTTATCGTTAAGTTCACATAATTTTACATCTAAAACACGTCTTTACAATACATTTGGGTGAATATAAAAGGTCGTAAAAAAATTTTGGAAAACAGGTGATGAATCCGCTAAATATCGTCTTAGGTCATTTCTATTAAACTAATCATACTTTTTATATTTTTAACGTTAAGTTCACATTATTTTACATCTAAAACACGTATTTACAATACATTTGGGTGAATATAAAACGTTGTAAAAAAATTTTGAAAAACAGGCGATGAATCCGCTAAATATCGTCTTAAGTCATTTCTATTAAACTAATCATACTTTTTATATTTTTAACGTTAAGTTCAGATAATTTCACATCTAAAACTCGTATTTACAATACATTTGGGTGAATACAAAAAATAGACAAAAAATTTGGGAAAAAATTTGGTAAAAAATGGTGATAATTCCGCTAAATAAAGTTTAAAGTCATTTTTATTGAACTAATCATACTATTTATATTTTTATCGTTAAGTTCAGATAATTTTACATCTAAAACACGTATTTACAATACATTTGGGTGAATACAAAAAATAGAAAAAAAATTTGGGAAAAAATTGGTAAAAAATGGTGATAATTCCGCTAAATATCGTTTAAAGTCATTTCTATTAAACTAATCATACTTTTTATATTTTTAACGTTAAGTTCAGATAATTTTACATCTAAAACACGTATTTACAATACATTTGGGTGAATACAAAAAATAGAAAAAAAATTTGGGAAAAAATTGGTAAAAAATGGTGATAATTCCGCTAAATATCGTTTAAAGTCATTTCTATTAAACTAATCATACTTTTTATATTTTTAACGTTAAGTTCACATTATTTTACATCTAAAACACGTATTTACAATACATTTGGGTGAATATAAAACGTAAAAAAATTTTGAAAAACAGGCGAAGAATCCGCTAAATATCGTCTTAAGTCATTTCTATTAAACTAATCATACTTTTTATATTTTTAACGTTAAGTTCAGATAATTTTACATCTAAAACTCGTATTTACAATACATTTGGGTGAATACAAAAAATAGAAAAAAAATTTGGTAAAAAATGGTGATAATTCCGCTAAATATCGTTTAAAGTCATTTGTATTGAACTAATCATACTTTTTATATTTTTATCGTTAAGTTCACATAATTTTACATCTAAAACACGTCTTTACAATACATTTGGGTGAATATAAAAGGTCGTAAAAAAATTTTGAAAAACAGGTGATTAATTCGCTAAATATCGTCTTAGGTCATTTCTATTAAACTAATCATACTTTTTATATTTTTAACGTTATGTTCACATTATTTTACATCTAAAACACGTATTTACAATACATTTGGGTGAATATAAAACGTCGTAAAAAAATTTTGAAAAACAGGCGATGAATCCGCTAAATATCGTCTTAAGTCATTTCTATTAAACTAATCATACTTTTTATATTTTTAACGTTAAGTTCAGATAATTTTACATCTAAAACTCGTATTTACAATACATTTGGGTGAATACAAAAAATAGAAAAAAAATTTGGGAAAAAAATTGGTAAAAAATGGTGATAATTCCGCTAAATATAGTTTAAAGTCATTTCTATTAAACTAATCATACTTTTTATATTTTTAACGTTAAGTTCAGATAATTTCACATTTAAAACTCGTATTTACAATACATTTGGGTGAATACAAAAAATAGACAAAAAATTTGGGAAAAAATTTGGTAAATAATGGTGATAATTCCGCTAAATATAGTTTAAAGTCATTTTTATTGAACTAATCATACTTTTTATATTTTTATCGTTAAGTTCAGATAATTTTACATCTAAAACACGTATTTACAATACATTTGGGTGAATACAAAAAATAGAAAAAAAATTTGGGAAAAAATTGGTAAAAAATGGTGATAATTCCGCTAAATATCGTTTAAAGTCATTTCTATTAAACTAATCATACTTTTTATATTTTTAACGTTAAGTTCACATTATTTTACATCTAAAACACGTATTTACAATACATTTGGGTGAATATAAAACGTTGTAAAAAAATTTTGAAAAACAGGCGAAGAATCCGCTAAATATCGTCTTAAGTCATTTCTATTAAACTAATCATACTTTTTATATTTTTAACGTTAAGTTCAGATAATTTTACATCTAAAACTCGTATTTACAATACATTTGGGTGAATACAAAAAATAGAAAAAAAATTTGGTAAAAAATGGTGATAATTCCGCTAAATATAGTTTAAAGTCATTTCTATTAAACTAATCATACTTTTTATATTTTTAACGTTAAGTTCAGATAATTTCACATTTAAAACTCGTATTTACAATACATTTGGGTGAATACAAAAAATAGACAAAAAATTTGGGAAAAAATTTGGTAAATAATGGTGATAATTCCGCTAAATATCGTTTAAAGTCATTTTTATTGAACTAATCATACTTTTTATATTTTTATCGTTAAGTTCACATTATTTTACATCTAAAACTCGTATTTACAATACATTTGGGTGAATACAAAAAATAGAAAAAAAATTTGGTAAAAAATGGAGATAATTCCGCTAAATATCGTTTAAAGTCATTTGTATTGAACTAATCATACTTTTTATATTTTTATCGTTAAGTTCACATAATTTTACATCTAAAACACGTCTTTACAATACATTTGGGTGAATATAAAAGGTCGTAAAAAAATTTTGGAAAACAGGTGATGAATCCGCTAAATATCGTCTTAGGTCATTTCTATTAAACTAATCATACTTTTTATATTTTTAACGTTAAGTTCACATTATTTTACATCTAAAACACGTATTTACAATACATTTGGGTGAATATAAAACGTTGTAAAAAAATTTTGAAAAACAGGCGATGAATCCGCTAAATATCGTCTTAAGTCATTTCTATTAAACTAATCATACTTTTTATATTTTTAACGTTAAGTTCAGATAATTTCACATCTAAAACTCGTATTTACAATACATTTGGGTGAATACAAAAAATAGACAAAAAATTTGGGAAAAAATTTGGTAAAAAATGGTGATAATTCCGCTAAATAAAGTTTAAAGTCATTTTTATTGAACTAATCATACTATTTATATTTTTATCGTTAAGTTCAGATAATTTTACATCTAAAACACGTATTTACAATACATTTGGGTGAATACAAAAAATAGAAAAAAAATTTGGGAAAAAATTGGTAAAAAATGGTGATAATTCCGCTAAATATCGTTTAAAGTCATTTCTATTAAACTAATCATACTTTTTATATTTTTAACGTTAAGTTCACATTATTTTACATCTAAAACACGTATTTACAATACATTTGGGTGAATATAAAACGTTGTAAAAAAATTTTGAAAAACAGGCGATGAATCCGCTAAATATCGTCTTAAGTAATTTCTATTAAACTAATCATACTTTTTATACTTTTAACGTTAAGTTCAGATAATTTCACATCTAAAACTCGTATTTACAATACATTTGGGTGAATACAAAAAATAGACAAAAAATTTGGGAAAAAATTTGGTAAAAAATGGTGATAATTCCGCTAAATATAGTTTAAAGTCATTTTTATTGAACTAATCATACTTTTTATATTTTTATCGTTAAGTTCAGATAATTTTACATCTAAAACACGTATTTACAATACATTTGGGTGAATACAAAAAATAGAAAAAAAATTTGGTAAAAAATGGTGATAATTCCGCTAAATATCGTTTAAAGTCATTTCTATTAAACTAATCATACTTTTTATATTTTTAACGTTAAGTTCACATTATTTTACATCTAAAACACGTATTTACAATACATTTGGGTGAATATAAAACGTAAAAAAATTTTGAAAAACAGGCGAAGAATCCGCTAAATATCGTCTTAAGTCATTTCTATTAAACTAATCATACTTTTTATATTTTTAACGTTAAGTTCAGATAATTTTACATCTAAAACTCGTATTTACAATACATTTGGGTGAATACAAAAAATAGAAAAAAAATTTGGTAAAAAATGGTGATAATTCCGCTAAATATCGTTTAAAGTCATTTGTATTGAACTAATCATACTTTTTATATTTTTATCGTTAAGTTCACATAATTTTACATCTAAAACACGTCTTTACAATACATTTGGGTGAATATAAAAGGTCGTAAAAAAATTTTGAAAAACAGGTGATTAATTCGCTAAATATCGTCTTAGGTCATTTCTATTAAACTAATCATACTTTTTATATTTTTAACGTTATGTTCACATTATTTTACATCTAAAACACGTATTTACAATACATTTGGGTGAATATAAAACGTCGTAAAAAAATTTTGAAAAACAGGCGATGAATCCGCTAAATATCGTCTTAAGTCATTTCTATTAAACTAATCATACTTTTTATATTTTTAACGTTAAGTTCAGATAATTTTACATCTAAAACTCGTATTTACAATACATTTGGGTGATTACAAAAAATAGAAAAAAAATTTGGGAAAAAAATTGGTAAAAAATGGTGATAATTCCGCTAAATATAGTTTAAAGTCATTTCTATTAAACTAATCATACTTTTTATATTTTTAACGTTAAGTTCAGATAATTTCACATTTAAAACTCGTATTTACAATACATTTGGGTGAATACAAAAAATAGACAAAAAATTTGGGAAAAAATTTGGTAAATAATGGTGATAATTCCGCTAAATATAGTTTAAAGTCATTTTTATTGAACTAATCATACTTTTTATATTTTTATCGTTAAGTTCAGATAATTTTACATCTAAAACACGTATTTACAATACATTTGGGTGAATACAAAAAATAGAAAAAAAATTTGGGAAAAAATTGGTAAAAAATGGTGATAATTCCGCTAAATATCGTTTAAAGTCATTTCTATTAAACTAATCATACTTTTTATATTTTTAACGTTAAGTTCACATTATTTTACATCTAAAACACGTATTTACAATACATTTGGGTGAATATAAAACGTTGTAAAAAAATTTTGAAAAACAGGCGAAGAATCCGCTAAATATCGTCTTAAGTCATTTCTATTAAACTAATCATACTTTTTATATTTTTAACGTTAAGTTCAGATAATTTTACATCTAAAACTCGTATTTACAATACATTTGGGTGAATACAAAAAATAGAAAAAAAATTTGGTAAAAAATGGTGATAATTCCGCTAAATATAGTTTAAAGTCATTTCTATTAAACTAATCATACTTTTTATATTTTTAACGTTAAGTTCAGATAATTTCACATTTAAAACTCGTATTTACAATACATTTGGGTGAATACAAAAAATAGACAAAAAATTTGGGAAAAAATTTGGTAAATAATGGTGATAATTCCGCTAAATATCGTTTAAAGTCATTTTTATTGAACTAATCATACTTTTTATATTTTTATCGTTAAGTTCACATTATTTTACATCTAAAACTCGTATTTACAATACATTTGGGTGAATACAAAAAATAGAAAAAAAATTTGGTAAAAAATGGAGATAATTCCGCTAAATATCGTTTAAAGTCATTTGTATTGAACTAATCATACTTTTTATATTTTTATCGTTAAGTTCACATAATTTTACATCTAAAACACGTCTTTACAATACATTTGGGTGAATATAAAAGGTCGTAAAAAAATTTTGGAAAACAGGTGATGAATCCGCTAAATATCGTCTTAGGTCATTTCTATTAAACTAATCATACTTTTTATATTTTTAACGTTAAGTTCACATTATTTTACATCTAAAACACGTATTTACAATACATTTGGGTGAATATAAAACGTTGTAAAAAAATTTTGAAAAACAGGCGATGAATCCGCTAAATATCGTCTTAAGTCATTTCTATTAAACTAATCATACTTTTTATATTTTTAACGTTAAGTTCAGATAATTTCACATCTAAAACTCGTATTTACAATACATTTGGGTGAATACAAAAAATAGACAAAAAATTTGGGAAAAAATTTGGTAAAAAATGGTGATAATTCCGCTAAATAAAGTTTAAAGTCATTTTTATTGAACTAATCATACTATTTATATTTTTATCGTTAAGTTCAGATAATTTTACATCTAAAACACGTATTTACAATACATTTGGGTGAATACAAAAAATAGAAAAAAAATTTGGGAAAAAATTGGTAAAAAATGGTGATAATTCCGCTAAATATCGTTTAAAGTCATTTCTATTAAACTAATCATACTTTTTATATTTTTAACGTTAAGTTCACATTATTTTACATCTAAAACACGTATTTACAATACATTTGGGTGAATATAAAACGTTGTAAAAAAATTTTGAAAAACAGGCGATGAATCCGCTAAATATCGTCTTAAGTAATTTCTATTAAACTAATCATACTTTTTATACTTTTAACGTTAAGTTCAGATAATTTCACATCTAAAACTCGTATTTACAATACATTTGGGTGAATACAAAAAATAGACAAAAAATTTGGGAAAAAATTTGGTAAAAAATGGTGATAATTCCGCTAAATATAGTTTAAAGTCATTTTTATTGAACTAATCATACTTTTTATATTTTTATCGTTAAGTTCAGATAATTTTACATCTAAAACACGTATTTACAATACATTTGGGTGAATACAAAAAATAGAAAAAAAATTTGGTAAAAAATGGTGATAATTCCGCTAAATATAGTTTAAAGTCATTTCTATTAAACTAATCATACTTTTTATATTTTTAACGTTAAGTTCAGATAATTTCACATTTAAAACTCGTATTTACAATACATTTGGGTGAATACAAAAAATAGACAAAAAATTTGGGAAAAAATTTGGTAAATAATGGTGATAATTCCGCTAAATATCGTTTAAAGTCATTTTTATTGAACTAATCATACTTTTTATATTTTTATCGTTAAGTTCACATTATTTTACATCTAAAACTCGTATTTACAATACATTTGGGTGAATACAAAAAATAGAAAAAAAATTTGGTAAAAAATGGAGATAATTCCGCTAAATATCGTTTAAAGTCATTTGTATTGAACTAATCATACTTTTTATATTTTTATCGTTAAGTTCACATAATTTTACATCTAAAACACGTCTTTACAATACATTTGGGTGAATATAAAAGGTCGTAAAAAAATTTTGGAAAACAGGTGATGAATCCGCTAAATATCGTCTTAGGTCATTTCTATTAAACTAATCATACTTTTTATATTTTTAACGTTAAGTTCACATTATTTTACATCTAAAACACGTATTTACAATACATTTGGGTGAATATAAAACGTTGTAAAAAAATTTTGAAAAACAGGCGATGAATCCGCTAAATATCGTCTTAAGTCATTTCTATTAAACTAATCATACTTTTTATATTTTTAACGTTAAGTTCAGATAATTTCACATCTAAAACTCGTATTTACAATACATTTGGGTGAATACAAAAAATAGACAAAAAATTTGGGAAAAAATTTGGTAAAAAATGGTGATAATTCCGCTAAATAAAGTTTAAAGTCATTTTTATTGAACTAATCATACTATTTATATTTTTATCGTTAAGTTCAGATAATTTTACATCTAAAACACGTATTTACAATACATTTGGGTGAATACAAAAAATAGAAAAAAAATTTGGGAAAAAAATTGGTAAAAAATGGTGATAATTCCGCTAAATATCGTTTAAAGTCATTTCTATTAAACTAATCATACTTTTTATATTTTTAACGTTAAGTTCACATTATTTTACATCTAAAACACGTATTTACAATACATTTGGGTGAATATAAAACGTTGTAAAAAAATTTTGAAAAACAGGCGATGAATCCGCTAAATATCGTCTTAAGTAATTTCTATTAAACTAATCATACTTTTTATACTTTTAACGTTAAGTTCAGATAATTTCACATCTAAAACTCGTATTTACAATACATTTGGGTGAATACAAAAAATAGACAAAAAATTTGGGAAAAAATTTGGTAAAAAATGGTGATAATTCCGCTAAATATAGTTTAAAGTCATTTTTATTGAACTAATCATACTTTTTATATTTTTATCGTTAAGTTCAGATAATTTTACATCTAAAACACGTATTTACAATACATTTGGGTGAATACAAAAAATAGAAAAAAAATTTGGGAAAAAATTGGTAAAAAATGGTGATAATTCCGCTAAATATCGTTTAAAGTCATTTCTATTAAACTAATCATACTTTTTATATTTTTAACGTTAAGTTCAGATAATTTCACATTTAAAACTCGTATTTACAATACATTTGGGTGAATACAAAAAATAGAAAAAAAATTTGGTAAAAAATGGAGATAATTCCGCTAAATATCGTTTAAAGTCATTTGTATTGAACTAATCATACTTTTTATATTTTTATCGTTAAGTTCACATAATTTTACATCTAAAACACGTCTTTACAATACATTTGGGTGAATATAAAAGGTCGTAAAAAAATTTTGGAAAACAGGTGATGAATCCGCTAAATATCGTCTTAGGTCATTTCTATTAAACTAATCATACTTTTTATATTTTTAACGTTAAGTTCACATTATTTTACATCTAAAACACGTATTTACAATACATTTGGGTGAATATAAAACGTTGTAAAAAAATTTTGAAAAACAGGCGATGAATCCGCTAAATATCGTCTTAAGTCATTTCTATTAAACTAATCATACTTTTTATATTTTTAACGTTAAGTTCAGATAATTTCACATCTAAAACTCGTATTTACAATACATTTGGGTGAATACAAAAAATAGACAAAAAATTTGGGAAAAAATTTGGTAAAAAATGGTGATAATTCCGCTAAATAAAGTTTAAAGTCATTTTTATTGAACTAATCATACTATTTATATTTTTATCGTTAAGTTCAGATAATTTTACATCTAAAACACGTATTTACAATACATTTGGGTGAATACAAAAAATAGAAAAAAAATTTGGGAAAAAATTGGTAAAAAATGGTGATAATTCCGCTAAATATCGTTTAAAGTCATTTCTATTAAACTAATCATACTTTTTATATTTTTAACGTTAAGTTCACATTATTTTACATCTAAAACACGTATTTACAATACATTTGGGTGAATATAAAACGTTGTAAAAAAATTTTGAAAAACAGGCGATGAATCCGCTAAATATCGTCTTAAGTAATTTCTATTAAACTAATCATACTTTTTATACTTTTAACGTTAAGTTCAGATAATTTCACATCTAAAACTCGTATTTACAATACATTTGGGTGAATACAAAAAATAGACAAAAAATTTGGGAAAAAATTTGGTAAAAAATGGTGATAATTCCGCTAAATATAGTTTAAAGTCATTTTTATTGAACTAATCATACTTTTTATATTTTTATCGTTAAGTTCAGATAATTTTACATCTAAAACACGTATTTACAATACATTTGGGTGAATACAAAAAATGGAAAAAAAATTTGGGAAAAAATTGGTAAAAAATGGTGATAATTCCGCTAAATATCGTTTAAAGTCATTTCTATTAAACTAATCATACTTTTTATATTTTTAACGTTAAGTTCACATTATTTTACATCTAAAACACGTATTTACAATACATTTGGGTGAATATAAAACGTTGTAAAAAAATTTTGAAAAACAGGCGAAGAATCCGCTAAATATCGTCTTAAGTCATTTCTATTAAACTAATCATACTTTTTATATTTTTAACGTTAAGTTCACATTATTTTACATCTAAAACACGTATTTACAATACATTTGGGTGAATATAAAACGTTGTAAAAAAATTTTGAAAAACAGGCGATGAATCCGCTAAATATCGTCTTAAGTCATTTCTATTAAACTAATCATACTTTTTATATTTTTAACGTTAAGTTCAGATAATTTTATATCTAAAACTCGTATTTACAATACATTTGGGTGAATACAAAAAATAGAAAAAAAATTTGGGAAAAAATTTGGTAAAAAATGGTGATAATTCCGCTAAATATAGTTTAAAGTCATTTTTATTGAACTAATCATACTTTTTATATTTTTATCGTTAAGTTCACATTATTTTACATCTAAAACTCGTATTTACAATACATTTGGGTGAATACAAAAAATAGAAAAAAAATTTGGTAAAAAATGGTGATAATTCCGCTAAATATCGTTTAAAGTCATTTGTATTGAACTAATCATACTTTTTATATTTTTATCGTTAAGTTCACATTATTTTACATCTAAAACACGTATTTACAATACATTTGGGTGAATATAAAACGTTGTAAAAAAATTTTGAAAAACAGGCGATGAATCCGCTAAACATCGTCTTAAGTCATTTCTATTTAACTAATTATACTTTTTATATTTTTAACGTTAAGTTCAGATAATTTTACATCTAAAACTCGTATTTACAATACATTTGGGTGAATACAAAAAATAGAAAAAAAATTTGGTAAAAAATGGTGATAATTCCGCTAAATATCGTTTAAAGTCATTTGTATTGAACTAATCATACTTTTTATATTTTTATCGTTAAGTTCACATAATTTTACATCTAAAACACGTCTTTACAATACATTTGGGTGAATATAAAAGGTCGTAAAAAAATTTTGAAAAACAGGTGATGAATCCGCTAAATATCGTCTTAGGTCATTACTATTAAACTAATCATACTTTTTATATTTTTAACGTTAAGTTCACATTATTTTACATCTAAAACACGTATTTACAATACATTTGGGTGAATATAAAACGTTGTAAAAAAATTTTGAAAAACAGGCGATGAATCCGCTAAATATCGTCTTAAGTCATTTCTATTAAACTAATCATACTTTTTATATTTTTAACGTTAAGTTCAGATAATTTTACATCTAAAACTCGTATTTACAATACATTTGGGTGAATACAAAAAATAGAAAAAAAATTTGGGAAAAAATTTGGTAAAAAATGGTGATGATTCCGCTAAATATAGTTTAAAGTCATTTTTATTGAACTAATCATACTTTTTATATTTTTATCGTTAAGTTCACATTATTTTACATCTAAAACTCGTATTTACAATACATTTGGGTGAATACAAAAAATAGAAAAAAAATTTGGTAAAAAATGGTGATAATTCCGCTAAATATCGTTTAAAGTCATTTGTATTGAACTAATCATACTTTTTATATTTTTATCGTTAAGTTCACATAATTTTACATCTAAAACACGTCTTTACAATACATTTGGGTGAATATAAAACGTTGTAAAAAAATTTTGAAAAACAGGCGAAGAATCCACTAAATATCGTCTTAAGTCATTTCTATTAAACTAATCATACTTTTTATATTTTTAACGTTAAGTTCAGATAATTTTACATCTAAAACTCGTATTTACAATACATTTGGGTGAATACAAAAAATAGAAAAAAAATTTGGTAAAAAATGGTGATAATTCCGCTAAATATCGATTAAAGTCATTTGTATTGAACTAATCATACTTTTTATATTTTTATCGTTAAGTTCACATAATTTTACATCTAAAACACGTCTTTACAATACATTTGGGTGAATATAAAAGGTCGTAAAAAAATTTTGAAAAACAGGTGATTAATCCGCTAAATATCGTCTTAGGTCATTTCTATTAAACTAATCATACATCATACTTTTTATATTTTTAACGTTAAGTTCACATTATTTTACATCTAAAACACGTATTTACAATACATTTGGGTGAATATAAAACGTCGTAAAAAAATATTGAAAAACAGGCGATGAATCCGCTAAATATCGTCTTAAGTCATTTCTATTAAACTAATCATACTTTTTATATTTTTAACGTTAAGTTCAGATAATTTTACATCTAAAACTCGTATTTACAATACATTTGGGTGAATACAAAAAATAGAAAAAAAATTTGGGAAAAAATTTGGTAAAAAATGGTGATAATTCCGCTAAATATAGTTTAAAGTCATTTTTATTGAACTAATCATACTTTTTATATTTTTATCGTTAAGTTCACATTATTTTACATCTAAAACTCGTATTTACAATACATTTGGGTGAATACAAAAAATAGAAAAAAAATTTTGAAAAACAGGTGATGAATCCGCTAAATATCGTCTTAGGTCATTACTATTAAACTAATCATACTTTTTATATTTTTAACGTTAAGTTCACACTATTTTACATCTAAAACACGTATTTACAATACATTTGGGTGAATATAAAACGTTGTAAAAAAATTTTGAAAAACAGGCGATGAATCCGCTAAATATCGTCTTAAGTCATTTCTATTAAACTAATCATACTTTTTATATTTTTAACGTTAAGTTCAGATAAATTTACATCTAAAACTCGTATTTACAATACATTTAGGTGAATACAAAAAATAGAAAAAAAATTTGGGAAAAAATTTGGTAAAAAATGGTGATAATTCCGCTAAATATAGTTTAAAGTCATTTTTATTGAACTAATCATACTTTTTATATTTTTATCGTTAAGTTCACATTATTTTACATCTAAAACTCGTATTTACAATACATTTGGGTGAATACAAAAAATAGAAAAAAAATTTGGTAAAAAATGGTGATAATTCCGCTAAATATCGTTTAAAGTCATTTGTATTGAACTAATCATACTTTTTATATTTTTATCGTTAAGTTCACATAATTTTACATCTAAAACACGTCTTTACAATACATTTGGGTGAATATAAAACGTTGTAAAAAAATTTTGAAAAACAGGCGAAGAATCCGCTAAATATCGTCTTAAGTCATTTCTATTAAACTAATCATACTTTTTATATTTTTAACGTTAAGTTCAGATAATTTTACATCTAAAACTCGTATTTACAATACATTTGGGTGAATACAAAAAATAGAAAAAAAATTTGGTAAAAAATGGTGATAATTCCGCTAAATATCGTTTAAAGTCATTTGTATTGAACTAATCATACTTTTTATATTTTTATCGTTAAGTTCACATAATTTTACATCTAAAACACGTCTTTACAATACATTTGGGTGAATATAAAAGGACGTAAAAAAATTTAGAAAAACAGGTGATTAATCCGCTAAATATCGTCTTAGGTCATTTCTATTAAACTAATCATACATCATACTTTTTATATTTTTAACGTTAAGTTCACATTATTTTACATCTAAAACACGTATTTACAATACATTTGGGTGAATATAAAACGTCGTAAAAAAATTTTGAAAAACAGGCGATGAATCCGCTAAATATCGTCTTAAGTCATTTCTATTAAACTAATCATACTTTTTATATTTTTAACGTTAAGTTCAGATAATTTTACATCTAAAACTCGTATTTACAATACATTTGGGTGAATACAAAAAATAGAAAAAAAATTTGGGAAAAAATTTGGTAAAAAATGGTGATAATTCCGCTAAATATAGTTTAAAGTCATTTTTATTGAACTAATCATACTTTTTATATTTTTATCGTTAAGTTCACATTATTTTACATCTAAAACTCGTATTTACAATACATTTGGGTGAATACAAAAAATAGAAAAAAAATTTGGTAAAAAATTTGGTAAAAAATGGTGATAATTCCGCTAAATATAGTTTAAAGTCATTTTTATTGAACTAATCATACTTTTTATATTTTTATCGTTAAGTTCACATAATTTTACATCTAAAAACGTCTTTACAATACATTTGGGTGAATATAAAAGGTCGTAAAAAAATTTTGAAAAACAGGTGATGAATCCGCTAAATATCGTCTTGGGTCATTTCTATTAAACTAATCATACTTTTTATATTTTTAACGTTAAGTTCATATTATTTTACATCTAAAACTCGTATTTACAATACATTTGGGTGAATACAAAAAATAGAAAAAAAATTTGGGAAAAAATTTGGTAAAAAATTGTGATAATTCCGCTAAATATCGTTTAAAGTCATTTGTATTGAACTAATCATACTTTTTATATTTTTATCGTTAAGTTCACGTAATTTTACATCTAAAACACGTCTTCACAATACATTTGGGTGAATATAAAAAATCGTAAAAAAATTTTGAAAATCAGGTGATGAATCCGCTAAATATCGTCTTAAGTCATTTCTATTAAACTAATCATACTTTTTATATTTTTAACGTTAAGTTCACATTATTTTACATCTAAAACAAGTATTTACAATACATTTGGGTGAACACAAAAAATAGAAAAAAAATTTGGTAAAAAATGGTGATAATTCCGCTAAATATCGTTTAAAGTCATTTGTATTGAACTAATCATACTTTTTATATTTTTATCGTTAAGTTCACATAATTTTACATCTAAAACACGTCTTTACAATACATTTGGGTGAATATAAAACGTCGTAAAAAAATTTTGAAAAACAGGTGATGAATCCGCTAAATATCGTCGTCTTAAGTCATTTCTATTAAACTAATCATACTTTTTATATTTTTAATGTTAAGTTCAGATAATTTTACATCTAAAACACGTATTTACAATACATTTGGGTGAATAAAAAAAATAGAAAAAAAATTTGGGAAAAAATTTGGTAAAAAATGGTGATAATTCCGCTAAATATAGTTTAAAGTCATTTTTATTGAACTAATCATACTTTTTATATTTTTATCGTTAAGTTCACATAATTTTACATCTAAAACACGTCTTTACAATACATTTGGATGAATATAAAAGGTCGTAAAAAAATTTTGAAAAACAGGTGATGAATCCGCTAAATATCGTCTTAAGTCATTTCTATTAAACTAATCATACTTTTTATATTTTTAACGTTAAGTTCACATTATTTTACATCTTAAACACGTATTTACAATACATTTGGGTTAATACAAAAAATAGAAAAAAAATTTGGGAAAAAAATTGGTAAAAAATGGTGATAATTCCGCTAAATATCGTTTAAAGTCATTTGTATTGAACGAATCGTACTTTTTATATTTTTATCGTTAAGTTCACATAATTTTACATCTAAAACACGTCTTTAAAATACATTTGGGTGAATATAAAAGGTCGTAAAAAAATTTTTAAAAACAGGTGATGAATCCGCTAAATATCGTCTTAAGTCATTTCTATTAAACTAATCATACTTTTTATATTTTTATCGTTAAGTTCACATTATTTTACATCTAAAACACGTATTAACAATACATTTGGGTGAATACAAAAAAATTTGGGAAAAAAATTGGTAAAAAATGGTGATAATTCCGCTAAATATCGTTTAAAGTCATTTGTATTGAACGAATCGTACTTTTTATATTTTTATCGTTAAGTTCACATAATTTTACATCTAAAACACGTCTTTAAAATACATTTGGGTGAATATAAAAGGTCGTAAAAAAATTTTTAAAAACAGGTGATGAATCCGCTAAATATCGTCTTAAGTCATTTCTATTAAACTAATCATACTTTTTATATTTTTATCGTTAAGTTCACATTATTTTACATCTTAAACACGTTTTTACAATACATTTGGGTGAAAACAAAAAATAGAAAAAAAATTTGGGAAAAAATTTGTTAAAAAATGGTGATAATTCCGCTAAATATCGTTTAAAGTCATTTGTAATGAACTAATCAGACTTTTTATATTTTTATCGTTAAGTTCACATTATTTTACATCTAAAACACGTCTTTACAATACATTTGGGTGAATATAAAACGTCGTAAAAAAATTTTGAAAAACAGGTGATGATTCCGCTAAATATCGTCTTAAGTCAATTCTATTAAACTAATCATACTCTTTATATTTTTAACGTTAAGTTCACATTATTTTACATCTAAAACACGTATTTACAATACATTTGGGTGAATACAAAAAATAGAAAAAAAATTTGGGAAAAAATTTGGTAAAAAATGGTGATGAATCCGCTAAATATCGTCTTAAGTCATTTTTATTAAACTAATCATACTTTTTATATTTTTAACGTTAAGTTCACATTATTTTACATCTAAAACACGTATTTACAATACATTTGGGTGAATACAAAAAATAGAAAAAAAATTTGGTAAAAAATGGTGATAATTCCGCTAAATATCGTTTAAAGTCATTTGTATTGAACTAATCATACTTTTTATATTTTTATCGTTATGTTCACATAATTTTACATCTAAAACACGTCTTTATAATACATTTGGGTGAATATAAAAGGTCGTAAAAAAATTTTGAAAAACAGGTGATGAATCTGCTAAATATTGTCTTAAGTCATTTCTATTAAACTAATCATACTTTTTATATTTTTAACGTTAAGTTCACATTATTTTACATCTTAAACACGTATTTACAATACATTTGGGTGAATACAAAAAATAGAAAAAAAATTTGGGAAAATATTTGGTAATAAATGGTGATAATTCCGCTAAATATCGTTTAAAGTCATTTGTATTGAACTAATCATACTTTTTATATTTTTATCGTTAAGTTCACATAATTTTACATCTAAAACACGTCTTTACAATACATTTGGGTGAATACAAAAAATAGAAAAAAAATTTGGGAAAAAATTTGGTAAAAAATGGTGATGAATCCGCTAAATATCGTCTTAAGTCATTTTTATTAAACTAATCATACTTTTTATATTTTTAACGTTAAGTTCACATTATTTTAAAACCTAAAACACGTATTTACAATACATTTGGGTGAATACAAAAAATAGAAAAAAAATTTGGTAAAAAATGGTGATAATTCCGCTAAATATCGTTTAAAGTCATTTGTATTGAACTAATCATACTTTTTATATTTTTATCGTTATGTTCACATAATTTTACATCTAAAACACGTCTTTATAATACATTTGGGTGAATATAAAAGGTCGTAAAAAAATTTTGAAAAACAGGTGATGAATCCGCTAAATATCGTCGTCTTAAGTCATTTCTATTAAACTAATCGTACTTTTTATATTTTTAATGTTAAGTTCAGATAATTTTACATCTAAAACACGTATTTACAATACATTTGGGTGAATAAAAAAAATAGAAAAAAAATTTGGGAAAAAATTTGGTAAAAAATGGTGATAATTCCGCTAAATATAGTTTAAAGTCATTTTTATTGAACTAATCATACTTTTTATATTTTTATCGTTAAGTTCACATAATTTTACATCTAAAACACGTCTTTACAATACATTTGGATGAATATAAAAGGTCGTAAAAAAATTTTGAAAAACAGGTGATGAATCCGCTAAATATCGTCTTAAGTCATTTCTATTAAACTAATCATACTTTTTATATTTTTAACGTTAAGTTCACATTATTTTACATCTTAAACACGTATTTACAATACATTTGGGTTAATACAAAAAATAGAAAAAAAATTTGGGAAAAAAATTGGTAAAAAATGGTGATAATTCCGCTAAATATCGTTTAAAGTCATTTGTATTGAACGAATCGTACTTTTTATATTTTTATCGTTAAGTTCACATAATTTTACATCTAAAACACGTCTTTAAAATACATTTGGGTGAATATAAAAGGTCGTAAAAAAATTTTTAAAAACAGGTGATGAATCCGCTAAATATCGTCTTAAGTCATTTCTATTAAACTAATCATACTTTTTATATTTTTATCGTTAAGTTCACATTATTTTACATCTAAAACACGTATTAACAATACATTTGGGTGAATACAAAAAAATTTGGGAAAAAAATTGGTAAAAAATGGTGATAATTCCGCTAAATATCGTTTAAAGTCATTTGTATTGAACGAATCGTACTTTTTATATTTTTATCGTTAAGTTCACATAATTTTACATCTAAAACACGTCTTTAAAATACATTTGGGTGAATATAAAAGGTCGTAAAAAAATTTTTAAAAACAGGTGATGAATCCGCTAAATATCGTCTTAAGTCATTTCTATTAAACTAATCATACTTTTTATATTTTTATCGTTAAGTTCACATTATTTTACATCTTAAACACGTTTTTACAATACATTTGGGTGAAAACAAAAAATAGAAAAAAAATTTGGGAAAAAATTTGGTAAAAAATGGTGATAATTCCGCTAAATATCGTTTAAAGTCATTTGTAATGAACTAATCAGACTTTTTATATTTTTATCGTTAAGTTCACATTATTTTACATCTAAAACACGTCTTTACAATACATTTGGGTGAATATAAAACGTCGTAAAAAAATTTTGAAAAACAGGTGATGATTCCGCTAAATATCGTCTTAAGTCAATTCTATTAAACTAATCATACTCTTTATATTTTTAACGTTAAGTTCACATTATTTTACATCTAAAACACGTATTTACAATACATTTGGGTGAATACAAAAAATAGAAAAAAAATTTGGGAAAAAATTTGGTAAAAAATGGTGATGAATCCGCTAAATATCGTCTTAAGTCATTTTTATTAAACTAATCATACTTTTTATATTTTTAACGTTAAGTTCACATTATTTTAAAACCTAAAACACGTATTTACAATACATTTGGGTGAATACAAAAAATAGAAAAAAAATTTGGTAAAAAATGGTGATAATTCCGCTAAATATCGTTTAAAGTCATTTGTATTGAACTAATCATACTTTTTATATTTTTATCGTTATGTTCACATAATTTTACATCTAAAACACGTCTTTATAATACATTTGGGTGAATATAAAAGGTCGTAAAAAAATTTTGAAAAACAGGTGATGAATCTGCTAAATATTGTCTTAAGTCATTTCTATTAAACTAATCATACTTTTTATATTTTTAACGTTAAGTTCACATTATTTTACATCTTAAACACGTATTTACAATACATTTGGGTGAATACAAAAAATAGAAAAAAAATTTGGGAAAATATTTGGTAATAAATGGTGATAATTCCGCTAAATATCGTTTAAAGTCATTTGTATTGAACTAATCATACTTTTTATATTTTTATCGTTAAGTTCACATAATTTTACATCTAAAACACGTCTTTACAATACATTTGGGTGAATATAAAAGGTCGTAAAAAAATTTTGAAAAACAGGTGATGAATCTGCTAAATATTGTCTTAAGTCATTTCTATTAAACTAATCATACTTTTTATATTTTTAACGTTAAGTTCACATTATTTTACATCTTAAACACGTATTTACAATACATTTGGGTGAAAACAAAAAATAGAAAAAAAATTTGGGAAAAAATTTGGTAAAAAATGGTGATGAATCCGCTAAATATCGTCTTAAGTCATTTTTATTAAACTAATCATACTTTTTATATTTTTATCGTTAAGTTAACATAATTATACATCTAAAACACGTCTTTACAATACATTTGGGTGAATATAAAAGGTCGTGAAAAAATTTTGAAAAACAGGTTATGATTCCGCTAAATATCGTCAAAAGTCATTTCTATTAAACTAATCATACTTTTTATATTTTTAACGTTAAGTTCAGATAATTTTACATCTAAAACACGTATTTACAATACATTTGGGTGAATAAAAAAAATAGAAAAAAAATTTGGGAAAAAATTTGGTAAAAAATGGTGATAATTCCGCAAAGTATCGTTTAAAGTCATTTGTATTGAACTAATCATACTATTTATATTTATAACGTTAAGATCACATTATTTTACATCTAAAACACGTCTTTACAATACATTTGGGTGAATATAAAACGTCGTAAAAAAATTTTGAAAAACAGGTGATGAATACGCTAAATATCGTTTTAAGTCATTTCTATTAAACTAATCATACTTTTTATAATTTTATCGTTAAGTTCACATTATTTTACATCTAAAACACGTATTTACAATACATTTGGGTGAATACAAAAAATAGAAAAAAAATTTGGTAAAAAATGGTGATAATTCAGCTAAATATCGTTTAAAGTCATTTGTATTGAACTAATCATACTTTTTATATTTTTATCGTTAAGTTCACATAATTTTACATCTAAAACACGTCTTTACAATACATTTGGATGAATATAAAAGGTCGTAAAAAAATTTTGAAAAACAGGTGATGAATCCGCTAAATATCGTCTTAAGTCATTTCTATTAAACTAATCATACTTTTTATATTTTTAACGTTAAGTTCACATTATTTTACATCTTAAACACGTATTTACAATACATTTGGGTTAATACAAAAAATAGAAAAAAAATTTGGGAAAAAAATTGGTAAAAAATGGTGATAATTCCGCTAAATATCGTTTAAAGTCATTTGTATTGAACGAATCGTACTTTTTATATTTTTATCGTTAAGTTCACATAATTTTACATCTAAAACACGTCTTTAAAATACATTTGGGTGAATATAAAAGGTCGTAAAAAAATTTTTAAAAACAGGTGATGAATCCGCTAAATATCGTCTTAAGTCATTTCTATTAAACTAATCATACTTTTTATATTTTTATCGTTAAGTTCACATTATTTTACATCTAAAACACGTATTAACAATACATTTGGGTGAATACAAAAAAATTTGGGAAAAAAATTGGTAAAAAATGGTGATAATTCCGCTAAATATCGTTTAAAGTCATTTGTATTGAACGAATCGTACTTTTTATATTTTTATCGTTAAGTTCACATAATTTTACATCTAAAACACGTCTTTAAAATACATTTGGGTGAATATAAAAGGTCGTAAAAAAATTTTTAAAAACAGGTGATGAATCCGCTAAATATCGTCTTAAGTCATTTCTATTAAACTAATCATACTTTTTATATTTTTATCGTTAAGTTCACATTATTTTACATCTTAAACACGTTTTTACAATACATTTGGGTGAAAACAAAAAATAGAAAAAAAATTTGGGAAAAAATTTGGTAAAAAATGGTGATAATTCCGCTAAATATCGTTTAAAGTCATTTGTAATGAACTAATCAGACTTTTTATATTTTTATCGTTAAGTTCACATTATTTTACATCTAAAACACGTCTTTACAATACATTTGGGTGAATATAAAACGTCGTAAAAAAATTTTGAAAAACAGGTGATGATTCCGCTAAATATCGTCTTAAGTCAATTCTATTAAACTAATCATACTCTTTATATTTTTAACGTTAAGTTCACATTATTTTACATCTAAAACACGTATTTACAATACATTTGGGTGAATACAAAAAATAGAAAAAAAATTTGGGAAAAAATTTGGTAAAAAATGGTGATGAATCCGCTAAATATCGTCTTAAGTCATTTTTATTAAACTAATCATACTTTTTATATTTTTAACGTTAAGTTCACATTATTTTAAAACCTAAAACACGTATTTACAATACATTTGGGTGAATACAAAAAATAGAAAAAAAATTTGGTAAAAAATGGTGATAATTCCGCTAAATATCGTTTAAAGTCATTTGTATTGAACTAATCATACTTTTTATATTTTTATCGTTATGTTCACATAATTTTACATCTAAAACACGTCTTTATAATACATTTGGGTGAATATAAAAGGTCGTAAAAAAATTTTGAAAAACAGGTGATGAATCTGCTAAATATTGTCTTAAGTCATTTCTATTAAACTAATCATACTTTTTATATTTTTAACGTTAAGTTCACATTATTTTACATCTTAAACACGTATTTACAATACATTTGGGTGAATACAAAAAATAGAAAAAAAATTTGGGAAAATATTTGGTAATAAATGGTGATAATTCCGCTAAATATCGTTTAAAGTCATTTGTATTGAACTAATCATACTTTTTATATTTTTATCGTTAAGTTCACATAATTTTACATCTAAAACACGTCTTTACAATACATTTGGGTGAATATAAAAGGTCGTAAAAAAATTTTGAAAAACAGGTGATGAATCTGCTAAATATTGTCTTAAGTCATTTCTATTAAACTAATCATACTTTTTATATTTTTAACGTTAAGTTCACATTATTTTACATCTTAAACACGTATTTACAATACATTTGGGTGAAAACAAAAAATAGAAAAAAAATTTGGGAAAAAATTTGGTAAAAAATGGTGATGAATCCGCTAAATATCGTCTTAAGTCATTTTTATTAAACTAATCATACTTTTTATATTTTTATCGTTAAGTTAACATAATTATACATCTAAAACACGTCTTTACAATACATTTGGGTGAATATAAAAGGTCGTGAAAAAATTTTGAAAAACAGGTTATGATTCCGCTAAATATCGTCAAAAGTCATTTCTATTAAACTAATCATACTTTTTATATTTTTAACGTTAAGTTCAGATAATTTTACATCTAAAACACGTATTTACAATACATTTGGGTGAATAAAAAAAATAGAAAAAAAATTTGGGAAAAAATTTGGTAAAAAATGGTGATAATTCCGCAAAGTATCGTTTAAAGTCATTTGTATTGAACTAATCATACTATTTATATTTATAACGTTAAGATCACATTATTTTACATCTAAAACACGTCTTTACAATACATTTGGGTGAATATAAAACGTCGTAAAAAAATTTTGAAAAACAGGTGATGAATACGCTAAATATCGTTTTAAGTCATTTCTATTAAACTAATCATACTTTTTATAATTTTATCGTTAAGTTCACATTATTTTACATCTAAAACACGTATTTACAATACATTTGGGTGAATACAAAAAATAGAAAAAAAATTTGGTAAAAAATGGTGATAATTCAGCTAAATATCGTTTAAAGTCATTTGTATTGAACTAATCATACTTTTTATATTTTTATCGTTAAGTTCACATAATTTTACATCTAAAACACGTCTTTACAATACATTTGGATGAATATAAAAGGTCGTAAAAAAATTTTGAAAAACAGGTGATGAATCCGCTAAATATCGTCTTAAGTCATTTCTATTAAACTAATCATACTTTTTATATTTTTAACGTTAAGTTCACATTATTTTACATCTTAAACACGTATTTACAATACATTTGGTTTAATACAAAAAATAGAAAAAAAATTTGGGAAAAAAATTGGTAAAAAATGGTGATAATTCCGCTAAATATCGTTTAAAGTCATTTGTATTGCACGAATCGTACTTTTTATATTTTTATCGTTAAGTTCACATAATTTTACATCTAAAACACGTCTTTAAAATACATTTGGGTGAATATAAAAGGTCGTAAAAAAATTTTTAAAAACAGGTGATGAATCTGCTAAATATTGTCTTAAGTCATTTCTATTAAACTAATCATACTTTTTATATTTTTAACGTTAAATTCACATTATATTACATCTTAAACACGTATTTACAATACATTTGGGTGAAAACAAAAATTAGAAAAAAAATTTGGGAAAAAATTTGGTAAAAAATGGTGATAATTCCGCTAAATATCGTTTAAAGTCATTTGTATTGAACTAATCAGACTTTTTATATTTTTATCGTTAAGTTCACATTATTTTACATCTAAAACACGTCTTTACAATACATTTGGGTGAATATAAAACGTCGTAAAAAAATTTTGAAAAACAGGTGATGAATCTGCTAAATATTGTCTTAAGTCATTTCTATTAAACTAATCATACTTTTTATATTTTTAACGTTAAGTTCACATTATTTTACATCTTAAACACGTATTTACAATACATTTGGGTGAAAACAAAAAATAGAAAAAAAATTTGGGAAAAAATTTGGTAAAAAATGGTGATGAATCCGCTAAATATCGTCTTAAGTCATTTTTATTAAACTAATCATACTTTTTATATT
The DNA here is from genome assembly GCF_037042655.1 of Diuraphis noxia. Taxonomy (NCBI): domain Eukaryota; kingdom Metazoa; phylum Arthropoda; class Insecta; order Hemiptera; family Aphididae; genus Diuraphis; species Diuraphis noxia. The sequence goes on from NW_028301711.1 coordinate 4,619,691, forward strand.
TTTAACGTTAAGTTCACATTATTTTACATCTTAAACACGTATTTACAATACATTTGGGTGAATACAAAAAATAGAAAAAAAATTTGGGAAAATATTTGGTAATAAATGGTGATAATTCCGCTAAATATCGTTTAAAGTCATTTGTATTGAACTAATCATACTTTTTATATTTTTATCGTTAAGTTCACATAATTTTACATCTAAAACACGTCTTTACAATACATTTGGGTGAATATAAAAGGTCGTAAAAAAATTTTGAAAAACAGGTGATGAATCTGCTAAATATTGTCTTAAGTCATTTCTATTAAACTAATCATACTTTTTATATTTTTAACGTTAAGTTCACATTATTTTACATCTTAAACACGTATTTACAATACATTTGGGTGAAAACAAAAAATAGAAAAAAAATTTGGGAAAAAATTTGGTAAAAAATGGTGATGAATCCGCTAAATATCGTCTTAAGTCATTTTTATTAAACTAATCATACTTTTTATATTTTTATCGTTAAGTTAACATAATTATACATCTAAAACACGTCTTTACAATACATTTGGGTGAATATAAAAGGTCGTGAAAAAATTTTGAAAAACAGGTTATGATTCCGCTAAATATCGTCAAAAGTCATTTCTATTAAACTAATCATACTTTTTATATTTTTAACGTTAAGTTCAGATAATTTTACATCTAAAACACGTATTTACAATACATTTGGGTGAATAAAAAAAATAGAAAAAAAATTTGGGAAAAAATTTGGTAAAAAATGGTGATAATTCCGCAAAGTATCGTTTAAAGTCATTTGTATTGAACTAATCATACTATTTATATTTATAACGTTAAGATCACATTATTTTACATCTAAAACACGTCTTTACAATACATTTGGGTGAATATAAAACGTCGTAAAAAAATTTTGAAAAACAGGTGATGAATACGCTAAATATCGTTTTAAGTCATTTCTATTAAACTAATCATACTTTTTATAATTTTATCGTTAAGTTCACATTATTTTACATCTAAAACACGTATTTACAATACATTTGGGTGAATACAAAAAATAGAAAAAAAATTTGGTAAAAAATGGTGATAATTCAGCTAAATATCGTTTAAAGTCATTTGTATTGAACTAATCATACTTTTTATATTTTTATCGTTAAGTTCACATAATTTTACATCTAAAACACGTCTTTACAATACATTTGGATGAATATAAAAGGTCGTAAAAAAATTTTGAAAAACAGGTGATGAATCCGCTAAATATCGTCTTAAGTCATTTCTATTAAACTAATCATACTTTTTATATTTTTAACGTTAAGTTCACATTATTTTACATCTTAAACACGTATTTACAATACATTTGGTTTAATACAAAAAATAGAAAAAAAATTTGGGAAAAAAATTGGTAAAAAATGGTGATAATTCCGCTAAATATCGTTTAAAGTCATTTGTATTGAACGAATCGTACTTTTTATATTTTTATCGTTAAGTTCACATAATTTTACATCTAAAACACGTCTTTAAAATACATTTGGGTGAATATAAAAGGTCGTAAAAAAATTTTTAAAAACAGGTGATGAATCCGCTAAATATCGTCTTAAGTCATATCTATTAAACTAATCATACTTTTTATATTTTTATCGTTAAGTTCACATTATTTTACATCTAAAACACGTATTTACAATACATTTGGGTGAATACAAAAAATAGAAAAAAAATTTGGTAAAAAATGGTGATAATTCCGCTAAATATCGTTTAAAGTCATTTGTATTGAACTAATCATACTTTTTATATTTTTATCGTTATGTTCACATAATTTTACATCTAAAACACGTCTTTACAATACATTTGGGTGAATATAAAAGGTCGTAAAAAAATTTTGAAAAACAGGTGATGAATCTGCTAAATATCGTCTTAAGTCATTTCTATTAAAGTAATCATACTTTTTATATTTTTAACGTTAATTTCACATTATTTTACATCTAAAACACGTATTTACAATACATTTGGGTGAATACAAAAAATAGAAAAAAAATTTGGGAAAATATTTGGTAATAAATGGTGATAATTCCGCTAAATATCGTTTAAAGTCATTTGTATTGATCTAATCATACTTTTTATATTTTTATCGTTAAGTTCACATAATTTTACATCTAAAACACGTCTTTACAATACATTTGGGTGAATATAAAACGTCGTAAAAAAATTTTGAAAAACAGGTGATGAATCTGCTAAATATTGTCTTAAGTCATTTCTATTAAACTAATCATACTTTTTATATTTTTAACGTTAAGTTCACATTATTTTACATCTTAAACACGTATTTACAATACATTTGGGTGAAAACAAAAAATAGAAAAAAAATTTGGGAAAAAATTTGGTAAAAAATGGTGATGAATCCGCTAAATATCGTCTTAAGTCATTTTTATTAAACTAATCATACTTTTTATATTTTTATCGTTAAGTTAACATAATTATACATCTAAAACACGTCTTTACAATACATTTGGGTGAATATAAAAGGTCGTGAAAAAATTTTGAAAAACAGGTTATGATTCCGCTAAATATCGTCAAAAGTCATTTCTATTAAACTAATCATACTTTTTATATTTTTAACGTTAAGTTCAGATAATTTTACATCTAAAACACGTATTTACAATACATTTGGGTGAATAAAAAAAATAGAAAAAAAATTTGGGAAAAAATTTGGTAAAAAATGGTGATAATTCCGCAAAGTATCGTTTAAAGTCATTTGTATTGAACTAATCATACTATTTATATTTTTAACGTTAAGATCACATTATTTTACATCTAAAACACGTCTTTACAATACATTTGGGTGAATATAAAACGTCGTAAAAAAATTTTGAAAAACAGGTGATGAATACGCTAAATATCGTTTTAAGTCATTTCTATTAAACTAATCATACTTTTTATAATTTTATCGTTAAGTTCACATTATTTTACATCTAAAACACGTATTTACAATACATTTGGGTGAATACAAAAAATAGAAAAAAAATTTGGTAAAAAATGGTGATAATTCAGCTAAATATCGTTTAAAGTCATTTGTATTGAACTAGTCATACTTTTTATATTTTTATCGTTAAGTTCACATTATTTTACATCTAAAACACGTCTTTACAATACATTTGGATGAATATAAAAGGTCGTAAAAAAATTTTGAAAAACAGGTGATGAATCCGCTAAATATCGTCTTAAGTCATTTCTATTAAACTAATCATACTTTTTATATTTTTAACGTTAAGTTCACATTATTTTACATCTTAAACACGTATTTACAATACATTTGGTTTAATACAAAAAATAGAAAAAAAATTTGGGAAAAAAATTGGTAAAAAATGGTGATAATTCCGCTAAATATCGTTTAAAGTCATTTGTATTGAACGAATCGTACTTTTTATATTTTTATCGTTAAGTTCACATAATTTTACATCTAAAACACGTCTTTAAAATACATTTGGGTGAATATAAAAGGTCGTAAAAAAATTTTTAAAAACAGGTGATGAATCCGCTAAATATCGTCTTAAGTCATTTCTATTAAACTAATCATACTTTTTATATTTTTATCGTTAAGTTCACATTATTTTTCATCTAAAACACGTATTTACAATACATTTGGGTGAATACAAAAAATAGAAAAAAAATTTGGTAAAAAATGGTGATAATTCCGCTAAATATCGTTTAAAGTCATTTGTATTGAACTAATCATACTTTTTATATTTTTATCGTTATGTTCACATAATTTTACATCTAAAACACGTCTTTACAATACATTTGGGTGAATATAAAAGGTCGTAAAAAAATTTTGAAAAACAGGTGATGAATCTGCTAAATATTGTCTTAAGTCATTTCTATTAAACTAATCATACTTTTTATATTTTTAACGTTAAATTCACATTATATTACATCTTAAACACGTATTTACAATACATTTGGGTGAAAACAAAAATTAGAAAAAAAATTTGGGAAAAAATTTGGTAAAAAATGGTGATAATTCCGCTAAATATCGTTTAAAGTCATTTGTATTGAACTAATCAGACTTTTTATATTTTTATCGTTAAGTTCACATTATTTTACATCTAAAACACGTCTTTACAATACATTTGGGTGAATATAAAACGTCGTAAAAAAATTTTGAAAAACAGGTGATGATTCCGCTAAATATCGTCTTAAGTCATTTCTATTAAACTAATCATACTTTTTATATTTTTAACGTTAAGTTCACATTATTTTACATCTAAAACACGTATTTACAATACATTTGGGTGAATACAAAAAATAGAAAAAAAATTTGGGAAAAAATTTTGAAAAACAGGTGATGAATACGCTAAATATCGTTTTAAGTCATTTCTATTAAACTAATCATACTTTTTATATTTTTATCGTTAAGTTCACATAATTTTACATCTAAAACACGTCTTTACAATACATTTGGAAGAATATAAAAGGTCGTAAAAAAATTTTGAAAAACAGGTGATGAATCCGCTAAATATCGTCTTAAGTCATTTCTATTAAACTAATCATACTTTTCATATTTTTACCGTTAAGTTCACATAATTTTACATCTAAAACACGTCTTTATAATACATTTGGGTGAATATAAAAGGTCGTAAAAAAATTTTGAAAAACAGGTGATGAATCTGCTAAATATTGTCTTAAGTCATTTCTATTAAACTAATCATACTTTTTATATTTTTAACGTTAAGTTCACATTATTTTACATCTAAAACACGTCTTTACAATACATTTGGGTGAATATAAAACGTCGTAAAAAAATTTTGAAAAACAGGTGATGATTCCGCTAAATATTGTCTTAAGTCATTTCTATTAAACTAATCATACTTTTTATATTTTTAACGTTAAATTCACATTATATTACATCTTAAACACGTATTTACAATACATTTGGGTGAAAACAAAAATTAGAAAAAAAATTTGGGAAAAAATTTGGTAAAAAATGGTGATAATTCCGCTAAATATCGTTTAAAGTCATTTGTATTGAACTAATCATACTTTTTATATTTTTATCGTTATGTTCACATAATTTTACATCTAAAACACGTCTTTACAATACATTTGGGTGAATATAAAAGGTCGTAAAAAAATTTTGAAAAACAGGTGATGAATCTGCTAAATATTGTCTTAAGTCATTTCTATTAAACTAATCATACTTTTTATATTTTTAACGTTAAATTCACATTATATTACATCTTAAACACGTATTTACAATACATTTGGGTGAAAACAAAAATTAGAAAAAAAATTTGGGAAAAAATTTGGTAAAAAATGGTGATAATTCCGCTAAATATCGTTTAAAGTCATTTGTATTGAACTAATCAGACTTTTTATATTTTTATCGTTAAGTTCACATTATTTTACATCTAAAACACGTCTTTACAATACATTTGGGTGAATATAAAACGTCGTAAAAAAATTTTGAAAAACAGGTGATGATTCCGCTAAATATCGTCTTAAGTCATTTCTATTAAACTAATCATACTTTTTATATTTTTAACGTTAAGTTCACATTATTTTACATCTAAAACACGTATTTACAATACATTTGGGTGAATACAAAAAATAGAAAAAAAATTTGGGAAAAAATTTTGAAAAACAGGTGATGAATACGCTAAATATCGTTTTAAGTCATTTCTATTAAACTAATCATACTTTTTATATTTTTATCGTTAAGTTCACATAATTTTACATCTAAAACACGTCTTTACAATACATTTGGAAGAATATAAAAGGTCGTAAAAAAATTTTGAAAAACAGGTGATGAATCCGCTAAATATCGTCTTAAGTCATTTCTATTAAACTAATCATACTTTTCATATTTTTACCGTTAAGTTCACATAATTTTACATCTAAAACACGTCTTTATAATACATTTGGGTGAATATAAAAGGTCGTAAAAAAATTTTGAAAAACAGGTGATGAATCTGCTAAATATTGTCTTAAGTCATTTCTATTAAACTAATCATACTTTTTATATTTTTAACGTTAAGTTCACATTATTTTACATCTAAAACACGTCTTTACAATACATTTGGGTGAATATAAAACGTCGTAAAAAAATTTTGAAAAACAGGTGATGATTCCGCTAAATATTGTCTTAAGTCATTTCTATTAAACTAATCATACTTTTTATATTTTTAACGTTAAATTCACATTATATTACATCTTAAACACGTATTTACAATACATTTGGGTGAAAACAAAAATTAGAAAAAAAATTTGGGAAAAAATTTGGTAAAAAATGGTGATAATTCCGCTAAATATCGTTTAAAGTCATTTGTATTGAACTAATCAGACTTTTTATATTTTTATCGTTAAGTTCACATTATTTTACATCTAAAACACGTCTTTACAATACATTTGGGTGAATATAAAACGTCGTAAAAAAATTTTGAAAAACAGGTGATGATTCCGCTAAATATCGTCTTAAGTCATTTCTATTAAACTAATCATACTTTTTATATTTTTAACGTTAAGTTCACATTATTGTACATCTAAAACACGTATTTACAATACATTTGGGTGAATACAAAAAATAGAAAAAAAATTTGGGAAAAAATTTGGTAAAAAATGGTGATGAATCCGCTAAATATCGTCTTAAGTCATTTTTATTAAACTAATCATACTTTTTATATTTTTAACGTAAAGTTCACATTATTTTACATCTAAAACACGTATTTACAATACATTTGGGCGAATACAAAAAAAAGAAAAAAAATTTGGGAAAAAATTTGGTAAAAAATGGTGATAATTCCGCAAAGTATCGTTTAAAGTCATTTGTATTGAACTAATCATACTTTTTATATTTTTATCGTTAAGTTAACATAATTATACATCTAAAACACGTCTTTACAATACATTTGGGTGAATATAAAAGGTCGTGAAAAAATTTTGAAAAACAGGTTATGATTCCGCTAAATATCGTCAAAAGTCATTTCTATTAAACTAATCATACTTTTTATATTTTTAACGTTAAGTTCAGATAATTTTACATCTAAAACACGTATTTACAATACATTTGGATGAATAAAAAAAATAGAAAAAAAATTTGGGAAAAAATTTGGTAAAAAATGGTGATAATTCCGCTAAATATCGTTTAAAGTCATTTGTATTGAACTAATCATACTTTTTATATTTTTATCGTTAATTTCACATAATTTTACATCTAAAACACGTCTTTAAAATACATTTGGGTGAATATAAAAGGTCGTAAAAAAATTTTTAAAAACAGGTGATGAATCCGCTAAATATCGTCTTAAGTCATTTCTATTAAACTAATCATACTTTTTATATTTTTAACGTTAAGTTCACATTATTTTACATCTAAAACACGTATTTACAATACATTTGGGTGAATACAAAAAATAGAAAAAAAATTTGGGAAAAAATTTTGAAAAACAGGTGATGAATACGCTAAATATCGTTTTAAGTCATTTCTATTAAACTAATCATACTTTTTATATTTTTATCGTTAAGTTCACATAATTTTACATCTAAAACACGTCTTTACAATACATTTGGAAGAATATAAAAGGTCGTAAAAAAATTTTGAAAAACAGGTGATGAATCCGCTAAATATCGTCTTAAGTCATTTCTATTAAACTAATCATACTTTTTATATTTTTACCGTTAAGTTCACATAATTTTACATCTAAAACACGTCTTTATAATACATTTGGGTGAATATAAAAGGTCGTAAAAAAATTTTGAAAAACAGGTGATGAATCTGCTAAATATTGTCTTAAGTCATTTCTATTAAACTAATCATACTTTTTATATTTTTAACGTTAAGTTCACATTATTTTACATCTAAAACACGTCTTTACAATACATTTGGGTGAATATAAAACGTCGTAAAAAAATTTTGAAAAACAGGTGATGATTCCGCTAAATATTGTCTTAAGTCATTTCTATTAAACTAATCATACTTTTTATATTTTTAACGTTAAATTCACATTATATTACATCTTAAACACGTATTTACAATACATTTGGGTGAAAACAAAAATTAGAAAAAAAATTTGGGAAAAAATTTGGTAAAAAATGGTGATAATTCCGCTAAATATCGTTTAAAGTCATTTGTATTGAACTAATCAGACTTTTTATATTTTTATCGTTAAGTTCACATTATTTTACATCTAAAACACGTCTTTACAATACATTTGGGTGAATATAAAACGTCGTAAAAAAATTTTGAAAAACAGGTGATGAATCTGCTAAATATTGTCTTAAGTCATTTCTATTAAACTAATCATACTTTTTATATTTTTAACGTTAAGTTCACATTATTTTACATCTTAAACACGTATTTACAATACATTTGGGTGAAAACAAAAAATAGAAAAAAAATTTGGGAAAAAATTTGGTAAAAAATGGTGATGAATCCGCTAAATATCGTCTTAAGTCATTTTTATTAAACTAATCATACTTTTTATATTTTTATCGTTAAGTTAACATAATTATACATCTAAAACACGTCTTTACAATACATTTGGGTGAATATAAAAGGTCGTGAAAAAATTTTGAAAAACAGGTTATGATTCCGCTAAATATCGTCAAAAGTCATTTCTATTAAACTAATCATACTTTTTATATTTTTAACGTTAAGTTCAGATAATTTTACATCTAAAACACGTATTTACAATACATTTGGGTGAATAAAAAAAATAGAAAAAAAATTTGGGAAAAAATTTGGTAAAAAATGGTGATAATTCCGCAAAGTATCGTTTAAAGTCATTTGTATTGAACTAATCATACTATTTATATTTTTAACGTTAAGATCACATTATTTTACATCTAAAACACGTCTTTACAATACATTTGGGTGAATATAAAACGTCGTAAAAAAATTTTGAAAAAGAGGTGATGAATACGCTAAATATCGTTTTAAGTCATTTCTATTAAACTAATCATACTTTTTATAATTTTATCGTTAAGTTCACATTATTTTACATCTAAAACACGTATTTACAATACATTTGGGTGAATACAAAAAATAGAAAAAAAATTTGGTAAAAAATGGTGATAATTCAGCTAAATATCGTTTAAAGTCATTTGTATTGAACTAGTCATACTTTTTATATTTTTATCGTTAAGTTCACATTATTTTACATCTAAAACACGTCTTTACAATACATTTGGATGAATATAAAAGGTCGTAAAAAAATTTTGAAAAACAGGTGATGAATCCGCTAAATATCGTCAAAAGTCATTTCTATTAAACTAATCATACTTTTTATATTTTTAACGTTAAGTTCAGATAATTTTACATCTAAAACACGTATTTACAATACATTTGGATGAATAAAAAAAATAGAAAAAAAATTTGGGAAAAAATTTGGTAAAAAATGGTGATAATTCCGCTAAATATCGTTTAAAGTCATTTGTATTGAACTAATCATACTTTTTATATTTTTATCGTTAATTTCACATAATTTTACATCTAAAACACGTCTTTAAAATACATTTGGGTGAATATAAAAGGTCGTAAAAAAATTTTTAAAAACAGGTGATGAATCCGCTAAATATCGTCTTAAGTCATTTCTATTAAACTAATCATACTTTTTATATTTTTAACGTTAAGTTCACATTATTTTACATCTAAAACACGTATTTACAATACATTTGGGTGAATACAAAAAATAGAAAAAAAATTTGGGAAAAAATTTTGAAAAACAGGTGATGAATACGCTAAATATCGTTTTAAGTCATTTCTATTAAACTAATCATACTTTTTATATTTTTATCGTTAAGTTCACATAATTTTACATCTAAAACACGTCTTTACAATACATTTGGAAGAATATAAAAGGTCGTAAAAAAATTTTGAAAAACAGGTGATGAATCCGCTAAATATCGTCTTAAGTCATTTCTATTAAACTAATCATACTTTTTATATTTTTACCGTTAAGTTCACATAATTTTACATCTAAAACACGTCTTTATAATACATTTGGGTGAATATAAAAGGTCGTAAAAAAATTTTGAAAAACAGGTGATGAATCTGCTAAATATTGTCTTAAGTCATTTCTATTAAACTAATCATACTTTTTATATTTTTAACGTTAAGTTCACATTATTTTACATCTAAAACACGTCTTTACAATACATTTGGGTGAATATAAAACGTCGTAAAAAAATTTTGAAAAACAGGTGATGATTCCGCTAAATATTGTCTTAAGTCATTTCTATTAAACTAATCATACTTTTTATATTTTTAACGTTAAATTCACATTATATTACATCTTAAACACGTATTTACAATACATTTGGGTGAAAACAAAAATTAGAAAAAAAATTTGGGAAAAAATTTGGTAAAAAATGGTGATAATTCCGCTAAATATCGTTTAAAGTCATTTGTATTGAACTAATCAGACTTTTTATATTTTTATCGTTAAGTTCACATTATTTTACATCTAAAACACGTCTTTACAATACATTTGGGTGAATATAAAACGTCGTAAAAAAATTTTGAAAAACAGGTGATGAATCTGCTAAATATTGTCTTAAGTCATTTCTATTAAACTAATCATACTTTTTATATTTTTAACGTTAAGTTCACATTATTTTACATCTTAAACACGTATTTACAATACATTTGGGTGAAAACAAAAAATAGAAAAAAAATTTGGGAAAAAATTTGGTAAAAAATGGTGATGAATCCGCTAAATATCGTCTTAAGTCATTTTTATTAAACTAATCATACTTTTTATATTTTTATCGTTAAGTTAACATAATTATACATCTAAAACACGTCTTTACAATACATTTGGGTGAATATAAAAGGTCGTGAAAAAATTTTGAAAAACAGGTTATGATTCCGCTAAATATCGTCAAAAGTCATTTCTATTAAACTAATCATACTTTTTATATTTTTAACGTTAAGTTCAGATAATTTTACATCTAAAACACGTATTTACAATACATTTGGGTGAATAAAAAAAATAGAAAAAAAATTTGGGAAAAAATTTGGTAAAAAATGGTGATAATTCCGCAAAGTATCGTTTAAAGTCATTTGTATTGAACTAATCATACTATTTATATTTTTAACGTTAAGATCACATTATTTTACATCTAAAACACGTCTTTACAATACATTTGGGTGAATATAAAACGTCGTAAAAAAATTTTGAAAAACAGGTGATGAATACGCTAAATATCGTTTTAAGTCATTTCTATTAAACTAATCATACTTTTTATAATTTTATCGTTAAGTTCACATTATTTTACATCTAAAACACGTATTTACAATACATTTGGGTGAATACAAAAAATAGAAAAAAAATTTGGTAAAAAATGGTGATAATTCAGCTAAATATCGTTTAAAGTCATTTGTATTGAACTAGTCATACTTTTTATATTTTTATCGTTAAGTTCACATTATTTTACATCTAAAACACGTCTTTACAATACATTTGGATGAATATAAAAGGTCGTAAAAAAATTTTGAAAAACAGGTGATGAATCCGCTAAATATCGTCTTAAGTCATTTCTATTAAACTAATCATACTTTTTATATTTTTAACGTTAAGTTCACATTATTTTACATCTTAAACACGTATTTACAATACATTTGGTTTAATACAAAAAATAGAAAAAAAATTTGGGAAAAAAATTGGTAAAAACAGGTGATGAATCCGCTAAATATCGTCTTAAGTCATTTCTATTAAACTAATCATACTTTTTATATTTTTATCGTTAAGTTCACATTATTTTACATCTAAAACACGTATTTACAATACATTTGGGTGAATACAAAAAATAGAAAAAAAATTTGGTAAAAAATGGTGATAATTCCGCTAAATATCGTTTAAAGTCATTTGTATTGAACTAATCATACTTTTTATATTTTTATCGTTATGTTCACATAATTTTACATCTAAAACACGTCTTTACAATACATTTGGGTGAATATAAAAGGTCGTAAAAAAATTTTGAAAAACAGGTGATGAATCTGCTAAATATTGTCTTAAGTCATTTCTATTAAACTAATCATACTTTTTATATTTTTAACGTTAAATTCACATTATATTACATCTTAAACACGTATTTACAATACATTTGGGTGAAATCAAAAATTAGAAAAAAAATTTGGGAAAAAATTTGGTAAAAAATGGTGATAATTCCGCTAAATATCGTTTAAAGTCATTTGTATTGAACTAATCAGACTTTTTATATTTTTATCGTTAAGTTCACATTATTTTACATCTAAAACACGTCTTTACAATACATTTGGGTGAATATAAAACGTCGTAAAAAAATTTTGAAAAACAGGTGATGATTCCGCTAAATATCGTCTTAAGTCATTTCTATTAAACTAATCATACTTTTTATATTTTTAACGTTAAGTTCACATTATTTTACATCTAAAACACGTATTTACAATACATTTGGGTGAATACAAAAAATAGAAAAAAAATTTGGGAAAAAATTTTGAAAAACAGGTGATGAATACGCTAAATATCGTTTTAAGTCATTTCTATTAAACTAATCATACTTTTTATATTTTTATCGTTAAGTTCACATAATTTTACATCTAAAACACGTCTTTACAATACATTTTGAAGAATATAAAAGGTCGTAAAAAAATTTTGAAAAACAGGTGATGAATCCGCTAAATATCGTCTTAAGTCATTTCTATTAAACTAATCATACTTTTTATATTTTTACCGTTAAGTTCACATAATTTTACATCTAAAACACGTCTTTATAATACATTTGGGTGAATATAAAAGGTCGTAAAAAAATTTTGAAAAACAGGTGATGAATCTGCTAAATATTGTCTTAAGTCATTTCTATTAAACTAATCATACTTTTTATATTTTTAACGTTAAGTTCACATTATTTTACATCTAAAACACGTCTTTACAATACATTTGGGTGAATATAAAACGTCGTAAAAAAATTTTGAAAAACAGGTGATGATTCCGCTAAATATTGTCTTAAGTCATTTCTATTAAACTAATCATACTTTTTATATTTTTAACGTTAAATTCACATTATATTACATCTTAAACACGTATTTACAATACATTTGGGTGAAAACAAAAATTAGAAAAAAAATTGGGGAAAATATTGGTAAAAAATGGTGATGAATCCGCTAAATATCGTCTTAAGTCATTTTTATTAAACTAATCATACTTTTTATATTTTTAACGTTAAGTTCACATTATTTTACATCTAAAACACGTATTTACAATACATTTGGGCGAATACAAAAAATAGAAAAAAAATTTGGGAAAAAATTTGGTAAAAAATGGTGATAATTCCGCAAAGTATCGTTTAAAGTCATTTGTATTGAACTAATCATACTTTTTATATTTTTATCGTTAAGTTAACATAATTATACATCTAAAACACGTCTTTACAATACATTTGGGTGAATATAAAAGGTCGTGAAAAAATTTTGAAAAACAGGTTATGATTCCGCTAAATATCGTCTTAAGTCATTTCTATTAAACTAATCATACTTTTTATATTTTTAACGTTAAGTTCACATTATTTTACATCTAAAACACGTATTTACAATACATTTGGGTGAATACAAAAAATAGAAAAAAAATTTGGGAAAAAATTTTGAAAAACAGGTGATGAATACGCTAAATATCGTTTTAAGTCATTTCTATTAAACTAATCATACTTTTTATATTTTTATCGTTAAGTTCACATACTTTTACATCTAAAACACGTCTTTACAATACATTTGGAAGAATATAAAAGGTCGTAAAAAAATTTTGAAAAACAGGTGATGAATCCGCTAAATATCGTCTTAAGTCATTTCTATTAAACTAATCATACTTTTTATATTTTTACCGTTAAGTTCACATAATTTTACATCTAAAACACGTCTTTATAATACATTTGGGTGAATATAAAAGGTCGTAAAAAAATTTTGAAAAACAGGTGATGAATCTGCTAAATATTGTCTTAAGTCATTTCTATTAAACTAATCATACTTTTTATATTTTTAACGTTAAGTTCACATTATTTTACATCTAAAACACGTCTTTACAATACATTTGGGTGAATATAAAACGTCGTAAAAAAATTTTGAAAAACAGGTGATGATTCCGCTAAATATTGTCTTAAGTCATTTCTATTAAACTAATCATACTTTTTATATTTTTAACGTTAAATTCACATTATATTACATCTTAAACACGTATTTACAATACATTTGGGTGAAAACAAAAATTAGAAAAAAAATTTGGGAAAAAATTTGGTAAAAAATGGTGATAATTCCGCTAAATATCGTTTAAAGTCATTTGTATTGAACTAATCAGACTTTTTATATTTTTATCGTTAAGTTCACATTATTTTACATCTAAAACACGTCTTTACAATACATTTGGGTGAATATAAAACGTCGTAAAAAAATTTTGAAAAACAGGTGATGATTCCGCTAAATATCGTCTTAAGTCATTTCTATTAAACTAATCATACTTTTTATATTTTTAACGTTAAGTTCACATTATTTTACATCTAAAACACGTATTTACAATACATTTGGGTGAATACAAAAAATAGAAAAAAAATTTGGGAAAAAATTTGGTAAAAAATGGTGATGAATCCGCTAAATATCGTCTTAAGTCATTTTTATTAAACTAATCATACTTTTTATATTTTTAACGTTAAGTTCACATTATTTTACATCTAAAACACGTATTTACAATACATTTGGGCGAATACAAAAAATAGAAAAAAAATTTGGGAAAAAATTTGGTAAAAAATGGTGATAATTCCGCAAAGTATCGTTTAAAGTCATTTGTATTGAACTAATCATACTTTTTATATTTTTATCGTTAAGTTAACATAATTATACATCTAAAACACGTCTTTACAATACATTTGGGTGAATATAAAAGGTCGTGAAAAAATTTTGAAAAACAGGTTATGATTCCGCTAAATATCGTCAAAAGTTATTTCTATTAAACTAATCATACTTTTTATATTTTTAACGTTAAGTTCAGATAATTTTACATCTAAAACACGTATTTACAATACATTTGGATGAATAAAAAAAATAGAAAAAAAATTTGGGAAAAAATTTGGTAAAAAATGGTGATAATTCCGCTAAATATCGTTTAAAGTCATTTGTATTGAACTAATCATACTTTTTATATTTTTATCGTTAAGTTCACATTATTTTACATCTAAAACACGTCTTTACAATACATTTGGGTGAATACAAAAAATAGAAAAAAAATTTGGGAAAAACAGGTGATGATTCCGCTAAATATCGTCTTAAGTCATTTCTATTAAACTAATCATACTTTTTATATTTTTAACGTTAAGTTCACATTATTTTACATCTAAAACACGTATTTACAATACATTTGGGTGAATACAAAAAATAGAAAAAAAATTTGGGAAAAAATTTTGAAAAACAGGTGATGAATACGCTAAATATCGTTTTAAGTCATTTCTATTAAACTAATCATACTTTTTATATTTTTATCGTTAAGTTCACATAATTTTACATCTAAAACACGTCTTTACAATACATTTTGAAGAATATAAAAGGTCGTAAAAAAATTTTGAAAAACAGGTGATGAATCCGCTAAATATCGTCTTAAGTCATTTCTATTAAACTAATCATACTTTTTATATTTTTACCGTTAAGTTCACATAATTTTACATCTAAAACACGTCTTTATAATACATTTGGGTGAATATAAAAGGTCGTAAAAAAATTTTGAAAAACAGGTGATGAATCTGCTAAATATTGTCTTAAGTCATTTCTATTAAACTAATCATACTTTTTATATTTTTAACGTTAAGTTCACATTATTTTACATCTAAAACACGTCTTTACAATACATTTGGGTGAATATAAAACGTCGTAAAAAAATTTTGAAAAACAGGTGATGATTCCGCTAAATATTGTCTTAAGTCATTTCTATTAAACTAATCATACTTTTTATATTTTTAACGTTAAATTCACATTATATTACATCTTAAACACGTATTTACAATACATTTGGGTGAAAACAAAAATTAGAAAAAAAATTGGGGAAAATATTGGTAAAAAATGGTGATGAATCCGCTAAATATCGTCTTAAGTCATTTTTATTAAACTAATCATACTTTTTATATTTTTAACGTTAAGTTCACATTATTTTACATCTAAAACACGTATTTACAATACATTTGGGCGAATACAAAAAATAGAAAAAAAATTTGGGAAAAAATTTGGTAAAAAATGGTGATAATTCCGCAAAGTATCGTTTAAAGTCATTTGTATTGAACTAATCATACTTTTTATATTTTTATCGTTAAGTTAACATAATTATACATCTAAAACACGTCTTTACAATACATTTGGGTGAATATAAAAGGTCGTGAAAAAATTTTGAAAAACAGGTTATGATTCCGCTAAATATCGTCTTAAGTCATTTCTATTAAACTAATCATACTTTTTATATTTTTAACGTTAAGTTCACATTATTTTACATCTAAAACACGTATTTACAATACATTTGGGTGAATACAAAAAATAGAAAAAAAATTTGGGAAAAAATTTTGAAAAACAGGTGATGAATACGCTAAATATCGTTTTAAGTCATTTCTATTAAACTAATCATACTTTTTATATTTTTATCGTTAAGTTCACATACTTTTACATCTAAAACACGTCTTTACAATACATTTGGAAGAATATAAAAGGTCGTAAAAAAATTTTGAAAAACAGGTGATGAATCCGCTAAATATCGTCTTAAGTCATTTCTATTAAACTAATCATACTTTTTATATTTTTACCGTTAAGTTCACATAATTTTACATCTAAAACACGTCTTTATAATACATTTGGGTGAATATAAAAGGTCGTAAAAAAATTTTGAAAAACAGGTGATGAATCTGCTAAATATTGTCTTAAGTCATTTCTATTAAACTAATCATACTTTTTATATTTTTAACGTTAAGTTCACATTATTTTACATCTAAAACACGTCTTTACAATACATTTGGGTGAATATAAAACGTCGTAAAAAAATTTTGAAAAACAGGTGATGATTCCGCTAAATATTGTCTTAAGTCATTTCTATTAAACTAATCATACTTTTTATATTTTTAACGTTAAATTCACATTATATTACATCTTAAACACGTATTTACAATACATTTGGGTGAAAACAAAAATTAGAAAAAAAATTTGGGAAAAAATTTGGTAAAAAATGGTGATAATTCCGCTAAATATCGTTTAAAGTCATTTGTATTGAACTAATCAGACTTTTTATATTTTTATCGTTAAGTTCACATTATTTTACATCTAAAACACGTCTTTACAATACATTTGGGTGAATATAAAACGTCGTAAAAAAATTTTGAAAAACAGGTGATGATTCCGCTAAATATCGTCTTAAGTCATTTCTATTAAACTAATCATACTTTTTATATTTTTAACGTTAAGTTCACATTATTTTACATCTAAAACACGTATTTACAATACATTTGGGTGAATACAAAAAATAGAAAAAAAATTTGGGAAAAAATTTGGTAAAAAATGGTGATGAATCCGCTAAATATCGTCTTAAGTCATTTTTATTAAACTAATCATACTTTTTATATTTTTAACGTTAAGTTCACATTATTTTACATCTAAAACACGTATTTACAATACATTTGGGCGAATACAAAAAATAGAAAAAAAATTTGGGAAAAAATTTGGTAAAAAATGGTGATAATTCCGCAAAGTATCGTTTAAAGTCATTTGTATTGAACTAATCATACTTTTTATATTTTTATCGTTAAGTTAACATAATTATACATCTAAAACACGTCTTTACAATACATTTGGGTGAATATAAAAGGTCGTGAAAAAATTTTGAAAAACAGGTTATGATTCCGCTAAATATCGTCAAAAGTTATTTCTATTAAACTAATCATACTTTTTATATTTTTAACGTTAAGTTCAGATAATTTTACATCTAAAACACGTATTTACAATACATTTGGATGAATAAAAAAAATAGAAAAAAAATTTGGGAAAAAATTTGGTAAAAAATGGTGATAATTCCGCTAAATATCGTTTAAAGTCATTTGTATTGAACTAATCATACTTTTTATATTTTTATCGTTAAGTTCACATAATTTTACATCTAAAACACGTCTTTACAATACATTTGGGTGAATATAAAGGGTCGTAAAAAAATTTTGAAAAACAGGTGATGAATCCGCTAAATATCGTCTTAAGTTATTTCTATTAAACTAATCATACTTTTTATATTTTTAACGTTAAGTTCACATTATTTTACATCTTAAACACGTATTTACAATACATTTGGGTTAATACAAAAAATAGAAAAAAAATTTGGGAAAAAAATTGGTAAAAAATGGTGATAATTCCGCTAAATATCGTTTAAAGTCATTTGTATTGAACGAATCGTACTTTTTATATTTTTATCGTTAAGTTCACATAATTTTACATCTAAAACACGTCTTTAAAATACATTTGGGTGAATATAAAAGGTCGTAAAAAAATGTTTAAAAACAGGTGATGAATCCGCTAAATATCGTCTTAAGTCATTTCTATTAAACTAATCATACTTTTTATATTTTTATCGTTAAGTTAACATAATTATACATCTAAAACACGTCTTTACAATACATTTGGGTGAATATAAAAGGTGGTGAAAAAATTTTGAAAAACAGGTTATGATTCCGCTAAATATCGTCAAAAGTCATTTCTATTAAACTAATCATACTTTTTATATTTTTAACGTTAAGTTCAGATAATTTTACATCTAAAACACGTATTTACAATACATTTGGGTGAATAAAAAAAATAGAAAAAAAATTTGGGAAAAAATTTGGTAAAAAATGGTGATAATTCCGCAAAGTATCGTTTAAAGTCATTTGTATTGAACTAATCATACTATTTATATTTTTAACGTTAAGATCACATTATTTTACATCTAAAACACGTCTTTACAATACATTTGGGTGAATATAAAACGTCGTAAAAAAATTTTGAAAAACAGGTGATGAATACGCTAAATATCGTCTTAAGTCATTTCTATTAAACTAATCATACTTTTTATAATTTTATCGTTAAGTTCACGTTATTTTACATCTAAAACACGTATTTACAATACATTTGGGTGAATACAAAAAATAGAAAAAAAATTTGGTAAAAAATGGTGATAATTCCGCTAAATATCGTTTAAAGTCATTTGTATTGAACTAATCATACTTTTTATATTTTTATCGTTAAGTTCACATAATTTTACATCTAAAACACGTCTTTACAATACATTTGGATGAATATAAAAGGTCGTAAAAAAATTTTGAAAAACAGGCGATGAATCCGCTAAATATCGTCTTAAGTCACATCTATTAAACTAATCATACTTTTTATATTTTTAACGTTAAGTTCACATTATTTTACATCTTAAACACGTATTTACAATACATTTGGGTTAATACAAAAAATAGAAAAAAAATTTGGGAAAAAAATTGGTAAAAAATGGTGATAATTCTGCTAAATATCGTTTAAAGTCATTTGTATTGAACGAATCGTACTTTTTATATTTTTATCGTTAAGTTCACATAATTTTACATCTAAAACACGTCTTTACAATACATTTGGGTGAATATAAAAGGTCGTAAAAAATTTTGAAAAACAGGTGATGATTCCGCTAAATATCGTCATAAGTCATTTCTATTAAACTAATCATACTTTTTATATTTTTAACGTTAAGATCACATTATTTTACATCTCCAACACGTATTTACAATACATTTGGGTGAATAAAAAAAATAGAAAAAAAATTTGGGAAAAAATTTGGTAAAAAATGGTGATGAATCCGCTAAATATCGTCTTAAGTCATTTTTATTAAACTAATCATACTTTTTATATTTTTAACGTTAAGTTCACATTATTTTACATCTAAAACACGTATTTACAATACATTTGGGCGAATACAAAAAATAGAAAAAAAATTGGGGAAAATATTGGTAAAAAATGGTGATAATTCCGCTAAATATCGTTTAATGTCATTTCTATTAAACTAATCATACTTTTTATATTTTTAACGTTAAGTTCAGATAATTTTACATCTAAAACACGTATTTACAATACATTTGGGTGAATAAAAAAAATAGAAAAAAAATTTGGTAAAAAATGGTGATAATTCCGCTAAATATCGTTTAAAGTCATTTGTATTGAACTAATCATACTTTTTATATTTTTATCGTTAAGTTCACATAATTTTACATCTAAAACACGTCTTTACAATACATTTGGGTGAATACAAAAAATAGAAAAAAAATTTGGGAAAATATTTGGTAATAAATGGTGATAATTCCGCTAAATATCGTTTAATGTCATTTCTATTAAACTAATCATACTTTTTATATTTTTAACGTTAAGTTCAGATAATTTTACATCTAAAACACGTATTTACAATACATTTGGGTGAATAAAAAAAATAGAAAAAAAATTTGGTAAAAAATGGTGATAATTCCGCTAAATATCGTTTAAAGTCATTTGTATTGAACTAATCATACTTTTTATATTTTTATCGTTAAGTTCACATAATTTTACATCTAAAACACGTCTTTACAATACGTTTGGGTGAATATAAAACGTCGTAAAAAAATTTTGAAAAACAGGTGATGAATCCGCTAAATATGGTCTTAAGTCATTTCTATTAAACTAATCATACTTTTTATATTTTTAACGTTATGTTCACATTATTTTACATCTAAAACACGTATTTACAATACATTTGGGTGAATAAAAAAAATAGAAAAAAAATTTGGGAAAAAATTTGGTAAAAAATGGTGATAATTCCGCTAAATATCGTTTAAAGACATTTGTATTGAACTAATCATGCTTTTTATATTTTTATCGTTAAGTTAACATAATTTTACATCTAAAACACGTCTTTACAATACATTTGGGTGAATATAAAACGTCGTAATAAAATTTTGAAAAACAGGTGATGAATCCGCTAAATATCGTCTTAAGTCATTTCTATTAAACTAATCATACTTTTTATATTTTTAACGTTATGTTCAGATAATTTTACATCTAAAACACGTCTTTACAATACATTTGGGTGAATATAAAAGGTCGTAAAAAATTTTGAAAAACAGGTGATGATTCCGCTAAATATCGTCATAAGTCATTTCTATTAAACTAATCATACTTTTTATATTTTTAACGTTAAGATCACATTATTTTACATCTAAAACACCTATTTACAATACATTTGGGTGAATACAAAAAATAGAAAAAAAATTGGGGAAAAAATTTGGTATAAAATGGTGATAATTCCGCTAAATATCGTTTAAAGTCATTTGTATTGAACTAATCATACTTTTTATATTTTTATAGTTAATTTCACGTAATTTAACATCTAAAACACGTCTTTACAATACATTTGGGTGAATATAAAACGTCGTAAAAAAATTTTGAAAAACAGGTGATGAATCCGCTAAATATGGTCTTAAGACATTTCCATTAAACTAATCATACTTTTTATATTTTTAACGTTATGTTCAGATAATTTTACATCTAAAACACGTCTTTACAATACATTTGGGTGAATATAAAAGGTCGTAAAAAAATTTTGAAAAACAGGTGATGATTCCGCTAAATATCGTCATAAGTCATTTCTATTAAACTAATCATACTTTTTATATTTTTAACGTTAAGATCACATTATTTTACATCTCAAACACGTATTTACAATACATTTGGGTGAATAAAAAAAATAGAAAAAAAATTTGGGAAAAAATTTGGTAAAAAATGGTGATGAATCCGCTAAATATCGTCTTAAGTCATTTTTATTAAACTAATCATACTTTTTATATTTTTAACGTTAAGTTCACATTATATTACATCTAAACCACGTATTTACAATACATTTGGGCGAATACAAAAAATAGAAAAAAAATTGGGGTAAATATTGGTAAAAAATGGTGATAATTCCGCTAAATATCGTTTAATGTCATTTCTATTAAACTAATCATACTTTTTATATTTTTAACGTTAAGTTCAGATAATTTTACATCTAAAACACGTATTTACAATACATTTGGGTGAATAAAAAAAATAGAAAAAAAATTTGGTAAAAAATGGTGATAATTCCGCTAAATATCGTTTAAAGTTATTTGTATTGAACTAATCATACTTTTTATATTTTTATCGTTAAGTTCACATAATTTTACATCTAAAACACGTCTTTACAATACATTTGGGTGAATACAAAAAATAGAAAAAAAATTTGGGAAAATATTTGGTAATAAATGGTGATAATTCCGCTAAATATCGTTTAAAGTCATTTGTATTGAACTAATCATACTTTTTATATTTTTATCGTTAAGTTCACATAATTTTACATCTAAAACACGTCTTTACAATACGTTTGGGTGAATATAAAAGGTCGTAAAAAAATTTTGAAAAACAGGTAAAGAATCTGCTAAATATCGTCTTAAGTCATTTCTATTAAACTAAACATACTTTTTATATTTTTAACGTTAAGTTCACATTATTTTACATCTTAAACACGTATTTACAATACATTTGGGTTAAAACAAAAAATAGAAAAAAAATTTGGGAAAAAAATTGGTATAAAATGGTGATAATTCCGCTAAATATCGTCTTAAGTCATTTCTATTAAACTAATCATACTTTTTATATTTTTAACGTTAAGTTCACATTATTTTACATCTTAAACACGTATTTACAATACATTTGGGTTAATACAAAAAATAGAAAAAAAATTTGGGAAAAAAATTGGTAAAAAATGGTGATAATTCCGCTAAATATCGTTTAAAGTCATTTGTATTGAACTAATCAGACTTTTTATATTTTTAACGTTAAGTTCACATTATTTTACATCTTAAACACGTATTTACAATACATTTGGGTGAAAACAAAAAATAGAAAAAAAATTTGGGAAAAAAATTGGTAAAAAATGGTGATAATTCCGCAAAGTATCGTTTAAAGTCATTTCTATTAAACTAATCATACTTTTTATATTTTTAACGTTAAGTTCAGATAATTTTACATCTAAAACACGTATTTACAATACATTTGGGTGAATACAAAAAATAGAAAAAAAATTTGGGGAAATATTTGTTAATAAATGGTGATAATTCCGCTAAATATCGTTTAAAGTCATTTGTATGGAACTAATCATACTTTTTATATTTTTATCGTTAAGTTCACAAAATTTTACATCTAAAACACGTCTTATCATACATTTGGGTGAATATAAAAGGTCGTAAAAAAATTTGGGAAAAAATTTGGTAAAAAATAGTGGTAATTCCGCTAAATATCGTTTAAAGTCATTTGTATTGAACGAATCGTACTTTTTATATTTTTATCGTTAAGTTCACATAATTTTACATCTAAAACACGTATTTACAATACATTTGGATGAATAAAAAAAATAGAAAAAAAATTTGGGAAAAAATTTGGTAAAAAATGGTGATAATTCCGCTAAATATCGTTTAAAGTCATTTGTATTGAACTAATCATACTTTTTATATTTTTATCGTTAAGTTCACATAATTTTACATCTAAAACACGTCTTTACAATACATTTGGGTGAATATAAAGGGTCGTAAAAAAATTTTGAAAAACAGGTGATGAATCCGCTAAATATCGTCTTAAGTTATTTCTATTAAACTAATCATACTTTTTATATTTTTAACGTTAAGTTCACATTATTTTACATCTTAAACACGTATTTACAATACATTTGGGTTAATACAAAAAATAGAAAAAAAATTTGGGAAAAAAATTGGTAAAAAATGGTGATAATTCCGCTAAATATCGTTTAAAGTCATTTGTATTGAACGAATCGTACTTTTTATATTTTTATCGTTAAGTTCACATAATTTTACATCTAAAACACGTCTTTAAAATACATTTGGGTGAATATAAAAGGTCGTAAAAAAATGTTTAAAAACAGGTGATGAATCCGCTAAATATCGTCTTAAGTCATTTCTATTAAACTAATCATACTTTTTATATTTTTATCGTTAAGTTAACATAATTATACATCTAAAACACGTCTTTACAATACATTTGGGTGAATATAAAAGGTGGTGAAAAAATTTTGAAAAACAGGTTATGATTCCGCTAAATATCGTCAAAAGTCATTTCTATTAAACTAATCATACTTTTTATATTTTTAACGTTAAGTTCAGATAATTTTACATCTAAAACACGTATTTACAATACATTTGGGTGAATAAAAAAAATAGAAAAAAAATTTGGGAAAAAATTTGGTAAAAAATGGTGATAATTCCGCAAAGTATCGTTTAAAGTCATTTGTATTGAACTAATCATACTATTTATATTTTTAACGTTAAGATCACATTATTTTACATCTAAAACACGTCTTTACAATACATTTGGGTGAATATAAAACGTCGTAAAAAAATTTTGAAAAACAGGTGATGAATACGCTAAATATCGTCTTAAGTCATTTCTATTAAACTAATCATACTTTTTATAATTTTATCGTTAAGTTCACGTTATTTTACATCTAAAACACGTATTTACAATACATTTGGGTGAATACAAAAAATAGAAAAAAAATTTGGTAAAAAATGGTGATAATTCCGCTAAATATCGTTTAAAGTCATTTGTATTGAACTAATCATACTTTTTATATTTTTATCGTTAAGTTCACATAATTTTACATCTAAAACACGTCTTTACAATACATTTGGATGAATATAAAAGGTCGTAAAAAAATTTTGAAAAACAGGTGATGAATCCGCTAAATATCGTCTTAAGTCACATCTATTAAACTAATCATACTTTTTATATTTTTAACGTTAAGTTCACATTATTTTACATCTTAAACACGTATTTACAATACATTTGGGTTAATACAAAAAATAGAAAAAAAATTTGGGAAAAAAATTGGTAAAAAATGGTGATAATTCTGCTAAATATCGTTTAAAGTCATTTGTATTGAACGAATCGTACTTTTTATATTTTTATCGTTAAGTTCACATAATTTTACATCTAAAACACGTCTTTACAATACATTTGGGTGAATATAAAAGGTCGTAAAAAATTTTGAAAAACAGGTGATGATTCCGCTAAATATCGTCATAAGTCATTTCTATTAAACTAATCATACTTTTTATATTTTTAACGTTAAGATCACATTATTTTACATCTCCAACACGTATTTACAATACATTTGGGTGAATAAAAAAAATAGAAAAAAAATTTGGGAAAAAATTTGGTAAAAAATGGTGATGAATCCGCTAAATATCGTCTTAAGTCATTTTTATTAAACTAATCATACTTTTTATATTTTTAACGTTAAGTTCACATTATTTTACATCTAAAACACGTATTTACAATACATTTGGGCGAATACAAAAAATAGAAAAAAAATTGGGGAAAATATTGGTAAAAAATGGTGATAATTCCGCTAAATATCGTTTAATGTCATTTCTATTAAACTAATCATACTTTTTATATTTTTAACGTTAAGTTCAGATAATTTTACATCTAAAACACGTATTTACAATACATTTGGGTGAATAAAAAAAATAGAAAAAAAATTTGGTAAAAAATGGTGATAATTCCGCTAAATATCGTTTAAAGTCATTTGTATTGAACTAATCATACTTTTTATATTTTTATCGTTAAGTTCACATAATTTTACATCTAAAACACGTCTTTACAATACATTTGGGTGAATACAAAAAATAGAAAAAAAATTTGGGAAAATATTTGGTAATAAATGGTGATAATTCCGCTAAATATCGTTTAATGTCATTTCTATTAAACTAATCATACTTTTTATATTTTTAACGTTAAGTTCAGATAATTTTACATCTAAAACACGTATTTACAATACATTTGGGTGAATAAAAAAAATAGAAAAAAAATTTGGTAAAAAATGGTGATAATTCCGCTAAATATCGTTTAAAGTCATTTGTATTGAACTAATCATACTTTTTATATTTTTATCGTTAAGTTCACATAATTTTACATCTAAAACACGTCTTTACAATACGTTTGGGTGAATATAAAACGTCGTAAAAAAATTTTGAAAAACAGGTGATGAATCCGCTAAATATGGTCTTAAGTCATTTCTATTAAACTAATCATACTTTTTATATTTTTAACGTTATGTTCACATTATTTTACATCTAAAACACGTATTTACAATACATTTGGGTGAATAAAAAAAATAGAAAAAAAATTTGGGAAAAAATTTGGTAAAAAATGGTGATAATTCCGCTAAATATCGTTTAAAGACATTTGTATTGAACTAATCATGCTTTTTATATTTTTATCGTTAAGTTAACATAATTTTACATCTAAAACACGTCTTTACAATACATTTGGGTGAATATAAAACGTCGTAATAAAATTTTGAAAAACAGGTGATGAATCCGCTAAATATCGTCTTAAGTCATTTCTATTAAACTAATCATACTTTTTATATTTTTAACGTTATGTTCAGATAATTTTACATCTAAAACACGTCTTTACAATACATTTGGGTGAATATAAAAGGTCGTAAAAAATTTTGAAAAACAGGTGATGATTCCGCTAAATATCGTCATAAGTCATTTCTATTAAACTAATCATACTTTTTATATTTTTAACGTTAAGATCACATTATTTTACATCTAAAACACCTATTTACAATACATTTGGGTGAATACAAAAAATAGAAAAAAAATTGGGGAAAAAATTTGGTATAAAATGGTGATAATTCCGCTAAATATCGTTTAAAGTCATTTGTATTGAACTAATCATACTTTTTATATTTTTATAGTTAATTTCACGTAATTTAACATCTAAAACACGTCTTTACAATACATTTGGGTGAATATAAAACGTCGTAAAAAAATTTTGAAAAACAGGTGATGAATCCGCTAAATATGGTCTTAAGACATTTCCATTAAACTAATCATACTTTTTATATTTTTAACGTTATGTTCAGATAATTTTACATCTAAAACACGTCTTTACAATACATTTGGGTGAATATAAAAGGTCGTAAAAAAATTTTGAAAAACAGGTGATGATTCCGCTAAATATCGTCATAAGTCATTTCTATTAAACTAATCATACTTTTTATATTTTTAACGTTAAGATCACATTATTTTACATCTCAAACACGTATTTACAATACATTTGGGTGAATAAAAAAAATAGAAAAAAAATTTGGGAAAAAATTTGGTAAAAAATGGTGATGAATCCGCTAAATATCGTCTTAAGTCATTTTTATTAAACTAATCATACTTTTTATATTTTTAACGTTAAGTTCACATTATATTACATCTAAACCACGTATTTACAATACATTTGGGCGAATACAAAAAATAGAAAAAAAATTGGGGTAAATATTGGTAAAAAATGGTGATAATTCCGCTAAATATCGTTTAATGTCATTTCTATTAAACTAATCATACTTTTTATATTTTTAACGTTAAGTTCAGATAATTTTACATCTAAAACACGTATTTACAATACATTTGGGTGAATAAAAAAAATAGAAAAAAAATTTGGTAAAAAATGGTGATAATTCCGCTAAATATCGTTTAAAGTTATTTGTATTGAACTAATCATACTTTTTATATTTTTATCGTTAAGTTCACATAATTTTACATCTAAAACACGTCTTTACAATACATTTGGGTGAATACAAAAAATAGAAAAAAAATTTGGGAAAATATTTGGTAATAAATGGTGATAATTCCGCTAAATATCGTTTAAAGTCATTTGTATTGAACTAATCATACTTTTTATATTTTTATCGTTAAGTTCACATAATTTTACATCTAAAACACGTCTTTACAATACGTTTGGGTGAATATAAAAGGTCGTAAAAAAATTTTGAAAAACAGGTAAAGAATCTGCTAAATATCGTCTTAAGTCATTTCTATTAAACTAAACATACTTTTTATATTTTTAACGTTAAGTTCACATTATTTTACATCTTAAACACGTATTTACAATACATTTGGGTTAAAACAAAAAATAGAAAAAAAATTTGGGAAAAAAATTGGTATAAAATGGTGATAATTCCGCTAAATATCGTCTTAAGTCATTTCTATTAAACTAATCATACTTTTTATATTTTTAACGTTAAGTTCACATTATTTTACATCTTAAACACGTATTTACAATACATTTGGGTTAATACAAAAAATAGAAAAAAAATTTGGGAAAAAAATTGGTAAAAAATGGTGATAATTCCGCTAAATATCGTTTAAAGTCATTTGTATTGAACTAATCAGACTTTTTATATTTTTAACGTTAAGTTCACATTATTTTACATCTTAAACACGTATTTACAATACATTTGGGTGAAAACAAAAAATAGAAAAAAAATTTGGGAAAAAAATTGGTAAAAAATGGTGATAATTCCGCAAAGTATCGTTTAAAGTCATTTCTATTAAACTAATCATACTTTTTATATTTTTAACGTTAAGTTCAGATAATTTTACATCTAAAACACGTATTTACAATACATTTGGGTGAATACAAAAAATAGAAAAAAAATTTGGGGAAATATTTGTTAATAAATGGTGATAATTCCGCTAAATATCGTTTAAAGTCATTTGTATGGAACTAATCATACTTTTTATATTTTTATCGTTAAGTTCACAAAATTTTACATCTAAAACACGTCTTATCATACATTTGGGTGAATATAAAAGGTCGTAAAAAAATTTGGGAAAAAATTTGGTAAAAAATAGTGATAATTCCGTTAAATATCGTTTAAAGTCATTTGTATTGAACTAATCATACTTTTTATATTTTTATCGTTAAGTTCACATTATTTTACATCTAAAACACGTATTTACAATACATTTGGGTGAAAACAAAAAAATAGAAAAAAAATTTGGAGAAAAAATTGGTAAAAAATAGTGGTAATTCCGCTAAATATCGTTTAAAGTCATTTGTATTGAACGAATCGTACTTTTTATATTTTTATCGTTAAGTTCACATAATTTTACATCTAAAACACGTCTTTAAAATACATTTGGGTGAATACAAAAAATAGAAAAAAAATTTGGGAAAATATTTGGTAATAAATGGTGATAATTCCGCTAAATATCGTTTAAAGTCATTTGTATTGAACTAATCATACTTTTTATATTTTTAACGTTAAGTTCACATTATTTTACATCTTAAACACGTATTTACAATACATTTGGGTGAAAACAAAAAATAGAAAAAAAATTTGGGAAAAAATTTGGTAAAAAATGGTGATGAATCCGCTAAATATCGTCTTAAGTCATTTTTATTAAACTAATCATACTTTTTATATTTTTATCGTTAAGTTAACATAATTATACATCTAAAACACGTCTTTACAATACATTTGGGTGAATATAAAAGGTCGTGAAAAAATTTTGAAAAACAGGTTATGATTCCGCTAAATATCGTCAAAAGTCATTTCTATTAAACTAATCATACTTTTTATATTTTTAACGTTAAGTTCAGATAATTTTACATCTAAAACACGTATTTACAATACATTTGGGTGAATAAAAAAAATAGAAAAAAAATTTGGGAAAAAATTTGGTAAAAAATGGTGATAATTCCGCAAAGTATCGTTTAAAGTCATTTGTATTGAACTAATCATACTATTTATATTTATAACGTTAAGATCACATTATTTTACATCTAAAACACGTCTTTACAATACATTTGGGTGAATATAAAACGTCGTAAAAAAATTTTGAAAAACAGGTGATGAATACGCTAAATATCGTTTTAAGTCATTTCTATTAAACTAATCATACTTTTTATAATTTTATCGTTAAGTTCACATTATTTTACATCTAAAACACGTATTTACAATACATTTGGGTGAATACAAAAAATAGAAAAAAAATTTGGTAAAAAATGGTGATAATTCAGCTAAATATCGTTTAAAGTCATTTGTATTGAACTAATCATACTTTTTATATTTTTATCGTTAAGTTCACATAATTTTACATCTAAAACACGTCTTTACAATACATTTGGATGAATATAAAAGGTCGTAAAAAAATTTTGAAAAACAGGTGATGAATCCGCTAAATATCGTCTTAAGTCATTTCTATTAAACTAATCATACTTTTTATATTTTTAACGTTAAGTTCACATTATTTTACATCTTAAACACGTATTTACAATACATTTGGTTTAATACAAAAAATAGAAAAAAAATTTGGGAAAAAAATTGGTAAAAAATGGTGATAATTCCGCTAAATATCGTTTAAAGTCATTTGTATTGCACGAATCGTACTTTTTATATTTTTATCGTTAAGTTCACATAATTTTACATCTAAAACACGTCTTTAAAATACATTTGGGTGAATATAAAAGGTCGTAAAAAAATTTTTAAAAACAGGTGATGAATCTGCTAAATATTGTCTTAAGTCATTTCTATTAAACTAATCATACTTTTTATATTTTTAACGTTAAATTCACATTATATTACATCTTAAACACGTATTTACAATACATTTGGGTGAAAACAAAAATTAGAAAAAAAATTTGGGAAAAAATTTGGTAAAAAATGGTGATAATTCCGCTAAATATCGTTTAAAGTCATTTGTATTGAACTAATCAGACTTTTTATATTTTTATCGTTAAGTTCACATTATTTTACATCTAAAACACGTCTTTACAATACATTTGGGTGAATATAAAACGTCGTAAAAAAATTTTGAAAAACAGGTGATGAATCTGCTAAATATTGTCTTAAGTCATTTCTATTAAACTAATCATACTTTTTATATTTTTAACGTTAAGTTCACATTATTTTACATCTTAAACACGTATTTACAATACATTTGGGTGAAAACAAAAAATAGAAAAAAAATTTGGGAAAAAATTTGGTAAAAAATGGTGATGAATCCGCTAAATATCGTCTTAAGTCATTTTTATTAAACTAATCATACTTTTTATATTTTTAACGTTAAGTTCACATTATTTTACATCTTAAACACGTATTTACAATACATTTGGGTGAATACAAAAAATAGAAAAAAAATTTGGGAAAATATTTGGTAATAAATGGTGATAATTCCGCTAAATATCGTTTAAAGTCATTTGTATTGAACTAATCATACTTTTTATATTTTTATCGTTAAGTTCACATAATTTTACATCTAAAACACGTCTTTACAATACATTTGGGTGAATATAAAAGGTCGTAAAAAAATTTTGAAAAACAGGTGATGAATCTGCTAAATATTGTCTTAAGTCATTTCTATTAAACTAATCATACTTTTTATATTTTTAACGTTAAGTTCACATTATTTTACATCTTAAACACGTATTTACAATACATTTGGGTGAAAACAAAAAATAGAAAAAAAATTTGGGAAAAAATTTGGTAAAAAATGGTGATGAATCCGCTAAATATCGTCTTAAGTCATTTTTATTAAACTAATCATACTTTTTATATTTTTATCGTTAAGTTAACATAATTATACATCTAAAACACGTCTTTACAATACATTTGGGTGAATATAAAAGGTCGTGAAAAAATTTTGAAAAACAGGTTATGATTCCGCTAAATATCGTCAAAAGTCATTTCTATTAAACTAATCATACTTTTTATATTTTTAACGTTAAGTTCAGATAATTTTACATCTAAAACACGTATTTACAATACATTTGGGTGAATAAAAAAAATAGAAAAAAAATTTGGGAAAAAATTTGGTAAAAAATGGTGATAATTCCGCAAAGTATCGTTTAAAGTCATTTGTATTGAACTAATCATACTATTTATATTTATAACGTTAAGATCACATTATTTTACATCTAAAACACGTCTTTACAATACATTTGGGTGAATATAAAACGTCGTAAAAAAATTTTGAAAAACAGGTGATGAATACGCTAAATATCGTTTTAAGTCATTTCTATTAAACTAATCATACTTTTTATAATTTTATCGTTAAGTTCACATTATTTTACATCTAAAACACGTATTTACAATACATTTGGGTGAATACAAAAAATAGAAAAAAAATTTGGTAAAAAATGGTGATAATTCAGCTAAATATCGTTTAAAGTCATTTGTATTGAACTAATCATACTTTTTATATTTTTATCGTTAAGTTCACATAATTTTACATCTAAAACACGTCTTTACAATACATTTGGATGAATATAAAAGGTCGTAAAAAAATTTTGAAAAACAGGTGATGAATCCGCTAAATATCGTCTTAAGTCATTTCTATTAAACTAATCATACTTTTTATATTTTTAACGTTAAGTTCACATTATTTTACATCTTAAACACGTATTTACAATACATTTGGTTTAATACAAAAAATAGAAAAAAAATTTGGGAAAAAAATTGGTAAAAAATGGTGATAATTCCGCTAAATATCGTTTAAAGTCATTTGTATTGAACGAATCGTACTTTTTATATTTTTATCGTTAAGTTCACATAATTTTACATCTAAAACACGTATTTACAATACATTTGGGTGAATACAAAAAATAGAAAAAAAATTTGGTAAAAAATGGTGATAATTCCGCTAAATATCGTTTAAAGTCATTTGTATTGAACTAATCATACTTTTTATATTTTTATCGTTATGTTCACATAATTTTACATCTAAAACACGTCTTTACAATACATTTGGGTGAATATAAAAGGTCGTAAAAAAATTTTGAAAAACAGGTGATGAATCTGCTAAATATTGTCTTAAGTCATTTCTATTAAACTAATCATACTTTTTATATTTTTAACGTTAAATTCACATTATATTACATCTTAAACACGTATTTACAATACATTTGGGTGAAAACAAAAATTAGAAAAAAAATTTGGGAAAAAATTTGGTAAAAAATGGTGATAATTCCGCTAAATATCGTTTAAAGTCATTTGTATTGAACTAATCAGACTTTTTATATTTTTATCGTTAAGTTCACATTATTTTACATCTAAAACACGTCTTTACAATACATTTGGGTGAATATAAAACGTCGTAAAAAAATTTTGAAAAACAGGTGATGAATCTGCTAAATATCGTTTAAAATCATTTGTATTGAAATAATCATACTTTTTATATTTTTATCGTTAAGTTCACATAATTTTACATCTAAAACACGTCTTTACAATACATTTGGGTGAATATAAAAGGTCGTAAAAAAATTTTGAAAAACAGTTGATGAATCTGCTCAATATCGTCTTAAGTCATTTCTATTAAAGTAATCATACTTTTTATCGTTAAGTTCACATAATTTTACATCTAAAACACGTCTTTAAAATACATTTGGGTGAATATAAAAGGTCGTAAAAAAATTTTTAAAAACAGGTGATGAATCCGCTAAATATCGTCTTAAGTCATTTCTATTAAACTAATCATACTTTTTATATTTTTATCGTTAAGTTCACATTATTTTACATCTAAAACACGTATTTACAATACATTTGGGTGAATACAAAAAATAGAAAAAAAATTTGGTAAAAAATGGTGATAATTCCGCTAAATATCGTTTAAAGTCATTTGTATTGAACTAATCATACTTTTTATATTTTTATCGTTAAGTTCACATAATTTTACATCTAAAACACGTCTTTATAATACATTTGGGTGAATATAAAACGTCGTAAAAAAATTTGGGGAAATATTTGTTAATAAATGGTGATAATTCCGCTAAATATCGTTTAAAGTCATTTGTATTGAACTAATCATACTTTTTATATTTTTATCGTTAAGTTCACATAATTTTACATCTAAAACACGTCTTTACATACATTTGGGTGAATATAAAAGGTCGTAAAAAAATTTGGGAAAAAATTTGGTAAAAAATGGTGATAATTCCGCTAAATATCGTTTAAAGTCATTTGTATTGAACTAATCATACCTTTTATATTTTTATCGTTAAGTTCACATAATTTTACATCTAAAACACGTCTTTAAAATACATTTGGGTGAATACAAAAAATAGAAAAAAAATTTGGGGAAATATTTGTTAATAAATGGTGATAATTCCGCTAAATATCGTTTAAAGTCATTTGTATTGAACTAATCATACTTTTTATATTTTTATCGTTAAGTTCACAAAATGTTACATCTAAAACACGTCTTTACATACATTTGGGTGAATATAAAAGGTCGTAAAAAAATTTGGGAAAAAATTTGGTAAAAAATAGTGATAATTCCGTTAAATATCGTTTAAAGTCATTTGTATTGAACTAATCATACTTTTTATATTTTTATCGTTAAGTTCACATTATTTTACATCTAAAACACGTATTTACAATACATTTGGGTGAAAACAAAAAAATAGAAAAAAAATTTGGAGAAAATATTGGTAAAAAATAGTGGTAATTCCGCTAAATATCGTTTAAAGTCATTTGTATTGAACGAATCGTACTTTTTATATTTTTATCGTTAATTTCACGTAATTTTACATCTAAAACACGTCTTTAAAATACATTTGGGTGAATATAAAAGGTCGTAAAAAAATTTTTAAAAACAGGTGATGAATCCGCTAAATATCGTCTTAAGTCATTTCTATTAAACTAATCATACTTTTTATATTTTTATCGTTAAGTTCACATTATTTTACATCTAAAACACGTATTTACAATACATTTGGGTGAATACAAAAAATAGAAAAAAAATTTGGTAAAAAATGGTGATAATTCCGCTAAATATCGTTTAAAGTCATTTGTATAGAACTAATCATACTTTTTATATGTTTATCGTTAAGTTCACATTATTTTACATCTAAAACACGTCTTTAAAATACATTTGGGTGAATATAAAAGGTCGTAAAAAAATTTTTAAAAACAGGTGATGAATCCGCTAAATATCGTCTTAAGTCATTTCTATTAAACTAATCATACTTTTTATATTTTTATCGTTAAGTTCACATTATTTTACATATAAAACACGTATTTACAATACATTTGAGTGAATATAAAAGGTCGTAAAAAAATTTTGAAAAACAGGTGATGAATCTGCAAAATATCGTCTTAAGTCATTTCTATTAAACTAATCATACTTTTTATATTTTTAACGTTAAGTTCACATTATTTTACATCTTAAACACGTATTTACAATACATTTGGGTTAATACAAAAAATAGAAAAAAATTTTGGGAAAAAAATTGGTAAAAAATGGTGATAATTCCGCTAAATATCGTTTAAAGTCATTTGTATTGAACGAATCGTACTTTTTATATTTTTATCGTTAAGTTCACATAATTTTACATCTAAAACACGTCTTTAAAATACATTTGGGTGAATAAAAAAAATAGAAAAAAAATTTGGTAAAAAATGGTGATAATTCCGCTAAATATCGTTTAAAGTCATTTGTATTGAACTAATCATACTTTTTATATTTTTATCGTTAAGTTCACATAATTTTACATCTAAAACACGTCTTTACAATACATTTGGGTGAATACAAAAAATAGAAAAAAAATTTGGGAAAATATTTGGTAATAAATGGTGATAATTCCGCTAAATATCGTTTAAAGTCATTTGTATTGAACTAATCATACTTTTTATATTTTTATCGTTAAGTTCACATAATTTTACATCTAAAACACGTCTTTAAAATACATTTGGGTGAATACAAAAAATAGAAAAAAAATTTGGGAAAATATTTGGTAATAAATGGTGATAATTCCGCTAAATATCGTTTAAAGTCATTTGTATTGAACTAATCATACTTTTTATATTTTTATCGTTAAGTTCACATAATTTTACATCTAAAACACGTCTTTACAATACATTTGGGTGAATATAAAAGGTCGTAAAAAAATTTTGAAAAACAGGTGATGAATCTGCTAAATATCGTCTTAAGTCATTTCTATTAAAGTAATCATACTTTTTATATTTTTAACGTTAATTTCACATTATTTTACATCTAAAACACGTATTTACAATACATTTGGGTGAATACAAAAAATAGAAAAAAAATTTGGGAAAATATTTGGTAATAAATGGTGATAATTCCGCTAAATATCGTTTAAAGTCATTTGTATTGATCTAATCATACTTTTTATATTTTTATCGTTAAGTTCACATAATTTTACATCTAAAACACGTCTTTACAATACATTTGGGTGAATACAAAAAATAGAAAAAAAATTTGGGAAAATATTTGGTAATAAATGGTGATAATTCCGCTAAATATCGTTTAAAATCATTTGTATTGAAATAATCATACTTTTTATATTTTTATCGTTAAGTTCACATAATTTTACATCTAAAACACGTCTTTACAATACATTTGGGTGAATATAAAAGGTCGTAAAAAAATTTTGAAAAACAGTTGATGAATCTGCTCAATATCGTCTTAAGTCATTTCTATTAAAGTAATCATACTTTTTATCGTTAAGTTCACATAATTTTACATCTAAAACACGTCTTTAAAATACATTTGGGTGAATATAAAAGGTCGTAAAAAAATTTTTAAAAACAGGTGATGAATCCGCTAAATATCGTCTTAAGTCATTTCTATTAAACTAATCATACTTTTTATATTTTTATCGTTAAGTTCACATTATTTTACATCTAAAACACGTATTTACAATACATTTGGGTGAATACAAAAAATAGAAAAAAAATTTGGTAAAAAATGGTGATAATTCCGCTAAATATCGTTTAAAGTCATTTGTATTGAACTAATCATACTTTTTATATTTTTATCGTTAAGTTCACATAATTTTACATCTAAAACACGTCTTTATAATACATTTGGGTGAATATAAAACGTCGTAAAAAAATTTGGGGAAATATTTGTTAATAAATGGTGATAATTCCGCTAAATATCGTTTAAAGTCATTTGTATTGAACTAATCATACTTTTTATATTTTTATCGTTAAGTTCACATAATTTTACATCTAAAACACGTCTTTACATACATTTGGGTGAATATAAAAGGTCGTAAAAAAATTTGGGAAAAAATTTGGTAAAAAATGGTGATAATTCCGCTAAATATCGTTTAAAGTCATTTGTATTGAACTAATCATACCTTTTATATTTTTATCGTTAAGTTCACATAATTTTACATCTAAAACACGTCTTTAAAATACATTTGGGTGAATACAAAAAATAGAAAAAAAATTTGGGGAAATATTTGTTAATAAATGGTGATAATTCCGCTAAATATCGTTTAAAGTCATTTGTATTGAACTAATCATACTTTTTATATTTTTATCGTTAAGTTCACAAAATGTTACATCTAAAACACGTCTTTACATACATTTGGGTGAATATAAAAGGTCGTAAAAAAATTTGGGAAAAAATTTGGTAAAAAATAGTGATAATTCCGTTAAATATCGTTTAAAGTCATTTGTATTGAACTAATCATACTTTTTATATTTTTATCGTTAAGTTCACATTATTTTACATCTAAAACACGTATTTACAATACATTTGGGTGAAAACAAAAAAATAGAAAAAAAATTTGGAGAAAATATTGGTAAAAAATAGTGGTAATTCCGCTAAATATCGTTTAAAGTCATTTGTATTGAACGAATCGTACTTTTTATATTTTTATCGTTAATTTCACGTAATTTTACATCTAAAACACGTCTTTAAAATACATTTGGGTGAATATAAAAGGTCGTAAAAAAATTTTTAAAAACAGGTGATGAATCCGCTAAATATCGTCTTAAGTCATTTCTATTAAACTAATCATACTTTTTATATTTTTATCGTTAAGTTCACATTATTTTACATCTAAAACACGTATTTACAATACATTTGGGTGAATACAAAAAATAGAAAAAAAATTTGGTAAAAAATGGTGATAATTCCGCTAAATATCGTTTAAAGTCATTTGTATAGAACTAATCATACTTTTTATATTTTTATCGTTAAGTTCACATTATTTTACATCTAAAACACGTCTTTAAAATACATTTGGGTGAATATAAAAGGTCGTAAAAAAATTTTTAAAAACAGGTGATGAATCCGCTAAATATCGTCTTAAGTCATTTCTATTAAACTAATCATACTTTTTATATTTTTATCGTTAAGTTCACATTATTTTACATATAAAACACGTATTTACAATACATTTGAGTGAATATAAAAGGTCGTAAAAAAATTTTGAAAAACAGGTGATGAATCTGCAAAATATCGTCTTAAGTCATTTCTATTAAACTAATCATACTTTTTATATTTTTAACGTTAAGTTCACATTATTTTACATCTTAAACACGTATTTACAATACATTTGGGTTAATACAAAAAATAGAAAAAAATTTTGGGAAAAAAATTGGTAAAAAATGGTGATAATTCCGCTAAATATCGTTTAAAGTCATTTGTATTGAACGAATCGTACTTTTTATATTTTTATCGTTAAGTTCACATAATTTTACATCTAAAACACGTCTTTAAAATACATTTGGGTGAATAAAAAAAATAGAAAAAAAATTTGGTAAAAAATGGTGATAATTCCGCTAAATATCGTTTAAAGTCATTTGTATTGAACTAATCATACTTTTTATATTTTTATCGTTAAGTTCACATAATTTTACATCTAAAACACGTCTTTACAATACATTTGGGTGAATACAAAAAATAGAAAAAAAATTTGGGAAAATATTTGGTAATAAATGGTGATAATTCCGCTAAATATCGTTTAAAGTCATTTGTATTGAACTAATCATACTTTTTATATTTTTATCGTTAAGTTCACATAATTTTACATCTAAAACACGTCTTTAAAATACATTTGGGTGAATACAAAAAATAGAAAAAAAATTTGGGAAAATATTTGGTAATAAATGGTGATAATTCCGCTAAATATCGTTTAAAGTCATTTGTATTGAACTAATCATACTTTTTATATTTTTATCGTTAAGTTCACATAATTTTACATCTAAAACACGTCTTTACAATACATTTGGGTGAATATAAAAGGTCGTAAAAAAATTTTGAAAAACAGGTGATGAATCTGCTAAATATCGTCTTAAGTCATTTCTATTAAAGTAATCATACTTTTTATATTTTTAACGTTAATTTCACATTATTTTACATCTAAAACACGTATTTACAATACATTTGGGTGAATACAAAAAATAGAAAAAAAATTTGGGAAAATATTTGGTAATAAATGGTGATAATTCCGCTAAATATCGTTTAAAGTCATTTGTATTGATCTAATCATACTTTT
Source organism: Diuraphis noxia (assembly GCF_037042655.1). NCBI lineage: Eukaryota > Metazoa > Arthropoda > Insecta > Hemiptera > Aphididae > Diuraphis > Diuraphis noxia. Next base: position 4,658,839 of record NW_028301711.1, read on the forward strand.
TATATTTTTATCGTTAAGTTCACATAATTTTACATCTAAAACACGTCTTTACAATACATTTGGGTGAATACAAAAAATAGAAAAAAAATTTGGGAAAATATTTGGTAATAAATGGTGATAATTCCGCTAAATATCGTTTAAAATCATTTGTATTGAAATAATCATACTTTTTATATTTTTATCGTTAAGTTCACATAATTTTACATCTAAAACACGTCTTTACAATACATTTGGGTGAATATAAAAGGTCGTAAAAAAATTTTGAAAAACAGTTGATGAATCTGCTCAATATCGTCTTAAGTCATTTCTATTAAAGTAATCATACTTTTTATCGTTAAGTTCACATAATTTTACATCTAAAACACGTCTTTAAAATACATTTGGGTGAATATAAAAGGTCGTAAAAAAATTTTTAAAAACAGGTGATGAATCCGCTAAATATCGTCTTAAGTCATTTCTATTAAACTAATCATACTTTTTATATTTTTATCGTTAAGTTCACATTATTTTACATCTAAAACACGTATTTACAATACATTTGGGTGAATACAAAAAATAGAAAAAAAATTTGGTAAAAAATGGTGATAATTCCGCTAAATATCGTTTAAAGTCATTTGTATTGAACTAATCATACTTTTTATATTTTTATCGTTAAGTTCACATAATTTTACATCTAAAACACGTCTTTACAATACATTTGGGTGAATATAAAAGGTCGTAAAAAAATTTTTAAAAACAGGTGATGAATCCGCTAAATATCGTCTTAAGTCATTTCTATTAAACTAATCATACTTTTTATATTTTTATCGTTAAGTTCACATTATTTTACATCTAAAACACGTATTTACAATACATTTGGGTGAATACAAAAAATAGAAAAAAAATTTGGTAAAAAATGGTGATAATTCCGCTAAATATCGTTTAAAGTCATTTGTATAGAACTAATCATACTTTTTATATTTTTATCGTTAAGTTCACATTATTTTACATCTAAAACACGTCTTTAAAATACATTTGGGTGAATATAAAAGGTCGTAAAAAAATTTTTAAAAACAGGTGATGAATCCGCTAAATATCGTCTTAAGTCATTTCTATTAAACTAATCATACTTTTTATATTTTTATCGTTAAGTTCACATTATTTTACATATAAAACACGTATTTACAATACATTTGAGTGAATATAAAAGGTCGTAAAAAAATTTTGAAAAACAGGTGATGAATCTGCAAAATATCGTCTTAAGTCATTTCTATTAAACTAATCATACTTTTTATATTTTTAACGTTAAGTTCACATTATTTTACATCTTAAACACGTATTTACAATACATTTGGGTTAATACAAAAAATAGAAAAAAATTTTGGGAAAAAAATTGGTAAAAAATGGTGATAATTCCGCTAAATATCGTTTAAAGTCATTTGTATTGAACGAATCGTACTTTTTATATTTTTATCGTTAAGTTCACATAATTTTACATCTAAAACACGTCTTTAAAATACATTTGGGTGAATAAAAAAAATAGAAAAAAAATTTGGTAAAAAATGGTGATAATTCCGCTAAATATCGTTTAAAGTCATTTGTATTGAACTAATCATACTTTTTATATTTTTATCGTTAAGTTCACATAATTTTACATCTAAAACACGTCTTTACAATACATTTGGGTGAATACAAAAAATAGAAAAAAAATTTGGGAAAATATTTGGTAATAAATGGTGATAATTCCGCTAAATATCGTTTAAAGTCATTTGTATTGAACTAATCATACTTTTTATATTTTTATCGTTAAGTTCACATAATTTTACATCTAAAACACGTCTTTAAAATACATTTGGGTGAATACAAAAAATAGAAAAAAAATTTGGGAAAATATTTGGTAATAAATGGTGATAATTCCGCTAAATATCGTTTAAAGTCATTTGTATTGAACTAATCATACTTTTTATATTTTTATCGTTAAGTTCACATAATTTTACATCTAAAACACGTCTTTACAATACATTTGGGTGAATATAAAAGGTCGTAAAAAAATTTTGAAAAACAGGTGATGAATCTGCTAAATATCGTCTTAAGTCATTTCTATTAAAGTAATCATACTTTTTATATTTTTAACGTTAATTTCACATTATTTTACATCTAAAACACGTATTTACAATACATTTGGGTGAATACAAAAAATAGAAAAAAAATTTGGGAAAATATTTGGTAATAAATGGTGATAATTCCGCTAAATATCGTTTAAAGTCATTTGTATTGATCTAATCATACTTTTTATATTTTTATCGTTAAGTTCACATAATTTTACATCTAAAACACGTCTTTACAATACATTTGGGTGAATACAAAAAATAGAAAAAAAATTTGGGAAAATATTTGGTAATAAATGGTGATAATTCCGCTAAATATCGTTTAAAATCATTTGTATTGAAATAATCATACTTTTTATATTTTTATCGTTAAGTTCACATAATTTTACATCTAAAACACGTCTTTACAATACATTTGGGTGAATATAAAAGGTCGTAAAAAAATTTTGAAAAACAGTTGATGAATCTGCTCAATATCGTCTTAAGTCATTTCTATTAAAGTAATCATACTTTTTATCGTTAAGTTCACATAATTTTACATCTAAAACACGTCTTTAAAATACATTTGGGTGAATATAAAAGGTCGTAAAAAAATTTTTAAAAACAGGTGATGAATCCGCTAAATATCGTCTTAAGTCATTTCTATTAAACTAATCATACTTTTTATATTTTTATCGTTAAGTTCACATTATTTTACATCTAAAACACGTATTTACAATACATTTGGGTGAATACAAAAAATAGAAAAAAAATTTGGTAAAAAATGGTGATAATTCCGCTAAATATCGTTTAAAGTCATTTGTATTGAACTAATCATACTTTTTATATTTTTATCGTTAAGTTCACATAATTTTACATCTAAAACACGTCTTTATAATACATTTGGGTGAATATAAAACGTCGTAAAAAAATTTGGGGAAATATTTGTTAATAAATGGTGATAATTCCGCTAAATATCGTTTAAAGTCATTTGTATTGAACTAATCATACTTTTTATATTTTTATCGTTAAGTTCACATAATTTTACATCTAAAACACGTCTTTACATACATTTGGGTGAATATAAAAGGTCGTAAAAAAATTTGGGAAAAAATTTGGTAAAAAATGGTGATAATTCCGCTAAATATCGTTTAAAGTCATTTGTATTGAACTAATCATACCTTTTATATTTTTATCGTTAATTTCACGTAATTTTACATCTAAAACACGTCTTTAAAATACATTTGGGTGAATATAAAAGGTCGTAAAAAAATTTTTAAAAACAGGTGATGAATCCGCTAAATATCGTCTTAAGTCATTTCTATTAAACTAATCATACTTTTTATATTTTTATCGTTAAGTTCACATTATTTTACATCTAAAACACGTATTTACAATACATTTGGGTGAATACAAAAAATAGAAAAAAAATTTGGTAAAAAATGGTGATAATTCCGCTAAATATCGTTTAAAGTCATTTGTATAGAACTAATCATACTTTTTATATTTTTATCGTTAAGTTCACATTATTTTACATCTAAAACACGTCTTTAAAATACATTTGGGTGAATATAAAAGGTCGTAAAAAAATTTTTAAAAACAGGTGATGAATCCGCTAAATATCGTCTTAAGTCATTTCTATTAAACTAATCATACTTTTTATATTTTTATCGTTAAGTTCACATTATTTTACATATAAAACACGTATTTACAATACATTTGGGTGAATACAAAAAATAGAAAAAAAATTTGGTAAAAAATGGTGATAATTCCGCTAAATATCGTTTAAAGTCATTTGTATTGAACTAATCATACTTTTTATATTTTTATCGTTAAGTTCACATAATTTTACATCTAAAACACGTCTTTACAATACATTTGGGTGAATATAAAAGGTCGTAAAAAAATTTTGAAAAACAGGTGATGAATCTGCTAAATATCGTCTTAAGTCATTTCTATTAAACTAATCATACTTTTTATATTTTTAACGTTAAGTTCACATTATTTTACATCTTAAACACGTATTTACTATACATTTGGGTGAAAACAAAAAATAGAAAAAAAATGTGGGAAAAAAATTGGTAAAAAATGGTGATAATTCCGCTAAATATCGTTTAAAGTCATTTGTATTGAACTAATCATACTTTTTATATTTTTATCGTTAAGTTCACATAATTTTACATCTAAAACACGTCTTTATAATACATTTGGGTGAATATAAAAGGTCGTAAAAAAATTTTGAAAAACAGTTGATGAATCTGCTCAATATCGTCTTAAGTCATTTCTATTAAAGTAATCATACTTTTTATCGTTAAGTTCACATAATTTTACATCTAAAACACGTCTTTAAAATACATTTGGGTGAATATAAAAGGTCGTAAAAAAATTTTTAAAAACAGGTGATGAATCCGCTAAATATCGTCTTAAGTCATTTCTATTAAACTAATCATACTTTTAATATTTTTATCGTTAAGTTCACATTATTTTACATCTAAAACACGTATTTACAATACATTTGGGTGAATACAAAAAATAGAAAAAAAATTTGGTAAAAAATGGTGATAATTCCGCTAAATATCGTTTAAAGTCATTTGTATTGAACTAATCATACTTTTTATATTTTTATCGTTAAGTTCACATAATTTTACATCTAAAACACGTCTTTATAATACATTTGGGTGAATATAAAACGTCGTAAAAAAATTTGGGGAAATATTTGTTAATAAATGGTGATAATTCCGCTAAATATCGTTTAAAGTCATTTGTATTGAACTAATCATACTTTTTATATTTTTATCGTTAAGTTCACATAATTTTACATCTAAAACACGTCTTTACATACATTTGGGTGAATATAAAAGGTCGTAAAAAAATTTGGGAAAAAATTTGGTAAAAAATGGTGATAATTCCGCTAAATATCGTTTAAAGTCATTTGTATTGAACTAATCATACCTTTTATATTTTTATCGTTAAGTTCACATAATTTTACATCTAAAACACGTCTTTAAAATACATTTGGGTGAATACAAAAAATAGAAAAAAAATTTGGGGAAATATTTGTTAATAAATGGTGATAATTCCGCTAAATATCGTTTAAAGTCATTTGTATTGAACTAATCATACTTTTTATATTTTTATCGTTAAGTTCACAAAATTTTACATCTAAAACACGTCTTTACATACATTTGGGTGAATATAAAAGGTCGTAAAAAAATTTGGGAAAAAATTTGGTAAAAAATAGTGATAATTCCGTTAAATATCGTTTAAAGTCATTTGTATTGAACTAATCATACTTTTTATATTTTTATCGTTAAGTTCACATTATTTTACATCTAAAACACGTATTTACAATACATTTGGGTAAAAACAAAAAAATAGAAAAAAAATTTGGAGAAAAAATTGGTAAAAAATAGTGGTAATTCCGCTAAATATCGTTTAAAGTCATTTGTATTGATCGAATCGTACTTTTTATATTTTTATCGTTAAGTTCACATAATTTTACATCTAAAACACGTCTTTAAAATGCATTTGGGTGAATACAAAAAATAGAAAAAAAATTTGGGAAAATATTTGGTAATAAATGGTGATAATTCCGCTAAATATCGTTTAAAGTCATTTGTATTGAACGAATCGTACTTTTTATATTTTTATCGTTAATTTCACGTAATTTTACATCTAAAACACGTCTTTAAAATACATTTGGGTGAATATAAAAGGTCGTAAAAAAATTTTTAAAAACAGGTGATGAATCCGCTAAATATCGTCTTAAGTCATTTCTATTAAACTAATCATACTTTTTATATTTTTATCGTTAAGTTCACATTATTTTACATCTAAAACACGTATTTACAATACATTTGGGTGAATACAAAAAATAGAAAAAAAATTTGGTAAAAAATGGTGATAATTCCGCTAAATATCGTTTAAAGTCATTTGTATAGAACTAATCATACTTTTTATATTTTTATCGTTAAGTCCACATAATTTTACATCTAAAACACGTCTTTACAATACATTTGGGTGAATATAAAAGGTCGTAAAAAAATTTTGAAAAACAGGTGATGAATCTGCTAAATATCGTCTTAAGTCATTTCTATTAAACTAATCATACTTTTTATATTTTTAACGTTAAGTTCACATTATTTTACATCTAAAACACGTATTTACAATACATTTGGGTGAATACAAAAAATAGAAAAAAAATTTTGGAAAATATTTGGTAATAAATGGTGATAATTCCGCTAAATATCGTTTAAAGTCATTTGTATTGAACTAATCATACTTTTTATATTTTTATCGTTAAGTTCACATAATTTTACATCTAAAACACGTCTTTACAATACATTTGGGTGAATACAAAAAATAGAAAAAAAATTTGGGAAAATATTTGGTAATAAATGGTGATAATTCCGCTAAATATCGTTTAAAGTCATTTGTATTGAACTAATCATACTTTTTATATTTTTTTTGTTAAGTTCACATAATTTTACATCTAAAACACGTCTTTACAATACATTTGGGTGAATATAAAAGGTCGTAAAAAAATTTTGAAAAACAGGTGATGAATCTGCTAAATATCGTCTTAAGTCATTTCTATTAAACTAATCATACTTTTTATATTTTTAACGTTAAGTTCACATTATTTTACATCTTAAACACGTATTTACAATACATTTGGGTGAATACAAAAAATAGAAAAAAAATTTGGTAAAAAATGGTGATAATTCTGCTAAATATCGTTTAAAGTCATTTGTATTGAACTAATCATACTTTTTATATTTTTATCGTTAAGTTCACATAATTTTACATCTAAAACACGTCTTTACAATACATTTGGGTGAATATAAAAGGTCGTAAAAAAATTTTGAAAAACAGGTGATGAATCTGCTAAATATCGTCTTAAGTCATTTCTATTAAACTAATCATACTTTTTATATTTTTAACGTTAAGTTCATATTATTTTACATCTTAAACACGTATTTACTATACATTTGGGTGAAAACAAAAAATAGAAAAAAAATGTGGGAAAAAAATTGGTAAAAAATGGTGATAATTCCGCTAAATATCGTTTAAAGTCATTTGTATTGAACTAATCATACTTTTTATATTTTTATCGTTAAGTTCACATAATTTTACATCTAAAACACGTCTTTATAATACATTTGGGTGAATATAAAAGGTCGTAAAAAAATTTTGGAAAACAGTTGATGAATCTGCTCAATATCGTCTTAAGTCATTTCTATTAAAGTAATCATACTTTTTATCGTTAAGTTCACATAATTTTACATCTAAAACACGTCTTTAAAATACATTTGGGTGAATATAAAAGGTCGTAAAAAAATTTTTAAAAACAGGTGATGAATCCGCTAAATATCGTCTTAAGTCATTTCTATTAAACTAATCATACTTTTTATATTTTTATCGTTAAGTTCACATTATTTTACATCTAAAACACGTATTTACAATACATTTGGGTGAATACAAAAAATAGAAAAAAAATTTGGTAAAAAATGGTGATAATTCCGCTAAATATCGTTTAAAGTCATTTGTATTGAACTAATCATACTTTTTATATTTTTATCGTTAAGTTCACAAAATTTTACATCTAAAACACGTCTTTACATACATTTGGGTGAATATAAAAGGTCGTAAAAAAATTTGGGAAAAAATTTGGTAAAAAATAGTGATAATTCCGTTAAATATCGTTTAAAGTCATTTGTATTGAACTAATCATACTTTTTATATTTTTATCGTTAAGTTCACATTATTTTACATCTAAAACACGTATTTACAATACATTTGGGTGAAAACAAAAAAATAGAAAAAAAATTTGGAGAAAAAATTGGTAAAAAATAGTGGTAATTCCGCTAAATATCGTTTAAAGTCATTTGTATTGAACGAATCGTACTTTTTATATTTTTATCGTTAAGTTCACATAATTTTACATCTAAAACACGTCTTTAAAATACATTTGGGTGAATACAAAAAATAGAAAAAAAATTTGGGAAAATATTTGGTAATAAATGGTGATAATTCCGCTAAATATCGTTTAAAGTCATTTGTATTGAACGAATCGTACTTTTTATATTTTTATCGTTAATTTCACGTAATTTTACATCTAAAACACGTCTTTAAAATACATTTGGGTGAATATAAAAGGTCGTAAAAAAATTTTTAAAAACAGGTGATGAATCCGCTAAATATCGTCTTAAGTCATTTCTATTAAACTAATCATACTTTTTATATTTTTATCGTTAAGTTCACATTATTTTACATCTAAAACACGTATTTACAATACATTTGGGTGAATACAAAAAATAGAAAAAAAATTTGGTAAAAAATGGTGATAATTCCGCTAAATATCGTTTAAAGTCATTTGTATAGAACTAATCATACTTTTTATATTTTTATCGTTAAGTCCACATAATTTTACATCTAAAACACGTCTTTACAATACATTTGGGTGAATATAAAAGGTCGTAAAAAAATTTTGAAAAACAGGTGATGAATCTGCTAAATATCGTCTTAAGTCATTTCTATTAAACTAATCATACTTTTTATATTTTTAACGTTAAGTTCACATTATTTTACATCTAAAACACGTATTTACAATACATTTGGGTGAATACAAAAAATAGAAAAAAAATTTGGGAAAATATTTGGTAATAAATGGTGATAATTCCGCTAAATATCGTTTAAAGTCATTTGTATTGAACTAATCATACTTTTTATATTTTTTTTGTTAAGTTCACATAATTTTACATCTAAAACACGTCTTTACAATACATTTGGGTGAATATAAAAGGTCGTAAAAAAATTTTGAAAAACAGGTGATGAATCTGCTAAATATCGTCTTAAGTCATTTCTATTAAACTAATCATACTTTTTATATTTTTAACGTTAAGTTCACATTATTTTACATCTTAAACACGTATTTACAATACATTTGGGTGAATACAAAAAATAGAAAAAAAATTTGGTAAAAAATGGTGATAATTCTGCTAAATATCGTTTAAAGTCATTTGTATTGAACTAATCATACTTTTTATATTTTTATCGTTAAGTCCACATAATTTTACATCTAAAACACGTCTTTACAATACATTTGGGTGAATATAAAAGGTCGTAAAAAAATTTTGAAAAACAGGTGATGAATCTGCTAAATATCGTCTTAAGTCATTTCTATTAAACTAATCATACTTTTTATATTTTTAACGTTAAGTTCACATTATTTTACATCTAAAACACGTATTTACAATACATTTGGGTGAATACAAAAAATAGAAAAAAAATTTGGGAAAATATTTGGTAATAAATGGTGATAATTCCGCTAAATATCGTTTAAAGTCATTTGTATTGAACTAATCATACTTTTTATATTTTTTTTGTTAAGTTCACATAATTTTACATCTAAAACACGTCTTTACAATACATTTGGGTGAATATAAAAGGTCGTAAAAAAATTTTGAAAAACAGGTGATGAATCTGCTAAATATCGTCTTAAGTCATTTCTATTAAACTAATCATACTTTTTATATTTTTAACGTTAAGTTCACATTATTTTACATCTTAAACACGTATTTACAATACATTTGGGTGAATACAAAAAATAGAAAAAAAATTTGGTAAAAAATGGTGATAATTCTGCTAAATATCGTTTAAAGTCATTTGTATTGAACTAATCATACTTTTTATATTTTTATCGTTAAGTTCACATAATTTTACATCTAAAACACGTCTTTACAATACATTTGGGTGAATATAAAAGGTCGTAAAAAAATTTTGAAAAACAGGTGATGAATCTGCTAAATATCGTCTTAAGTCATTTCTATTAAACTAATCATACTTTTTATATTTTTAACGTTAAGTTCATATTATTTTACATCTTAAACACGTATTTACTATACATTTGGGTGAAAACAAAAAATAGAAAAAAAATGTGGGAAAAAAATTGGTAAAAAATGGTGATAATTCCGCTAAATATCGTTTAAAGTCATTTGTATTGAACTAATCATACTTTTTATATTTTTATCGTTAAGTTCACATAATTTTACATCTAAAACACGTCTTTATAATACATTTGGGTGAATATAAAAGGTCGTAAAAAAATTTTGGAAAACAGTTGATGAATCTGCTCAATATCGTCTTAAGTCATTTCTATTAAAGTAATCATACTTTTTATCGTTAAGTTCACATAATTTTACATCTAAAACACGTCTTTAAAATACATTTGGGTGAATATAAAAGGTCGTAAAAAAATTTTTAAAAACAGGTGATGAATCCGCTAAATATCGTCTTAAGTCATTTCTATTAAACTAATCATACTTTTTATATTTTTATCGTTAAGTTCACATTATTTTACATCTAAAACACGTATTTACAATACATTTGGGTGAATACAAAAAATAGAAAAAAAATTTGGTAAAAAATGGTGATAATTCCGCTAAATATCGTTTAAAGTCATTTGTATTGAACTAATCATACTTTTTATATTTTTATCGTTAAGTTCACAAAATTTTACATCTAAAACACGTCTTTACATACATTTGGGTGAATATAAAAGGTCGTAAAAAAATTTGGGAAAAAATTTGGTAAAAAATAGTGATAATTCCGTTAAATATCGTTTAAAGTCATTTGTATTGAACTAATCATACTTTTTATATTTTTATCGTTAAGTTCACATTATTTTACATCTAAAACACGTATTTACAATACATTTGGGTGAAAACAAAAAAATAGAAAAAAAATTTGGAGAAAAAATTGGTAAAAAATAGTGGTAATTCCGCTAAATATCGTTTAAAGTCATTTGTATTGAACGAATCGTACTTTTTATATTTTTATCGTTAAGTTCACATAATTTTACATCTAAAACACGTCTTTAAAATACATTTGGGTGAATACAAAAAATAGAAAAAAAATTTGGGAAAATATTTGGTAATAAATGGTGATAATTCCGCTAAATATCGTTTAAAGTCATTTGTATTGAACGAATCGTACTTTTTATATTTTTATCGTTAATTTCACGTAATTTTACATCTAAAACACGTCTTTAAAATACATTTGGGTGAATATAAAAGGTCGTAAAAAAATTTTTAAAAACAGGTGATGAATCCGCTAAATATCGTCTTAAGTCATTTCTATTAAACTAATCATACTTTTTATATTTTTATCGTTAAGTTCACATTATTTTACATCTAAAACACGTATTTACAATACATTTGGGTGAATACAAAAAATAGAAAAAAAATTTGGTAAAAAATGGTGATAATTCCGCTAAATATCGTTTAAAGTCATTTGTATTGAACTAATCATACTTTTTATATTTTTATCGTTAAGTTCACATAATTTTACATCTAAAACACATCTTTATAATACATTTGGGTGAATATAAAACGTCGTAAAAAAATTTGGGGAAATATTTGTTAATAAATGGTGATAATTCCGCTAAATATCGTTTAAAGTCATTTGTATTGAACTAATCATACTTTTTATATTTTTATCGTTAAGTTCACATAATTTTACATCTAAAACACGTCTTTACATACATTTGGGTGAATATAAAAGGTCGTAAAAAAATTTGGGAAAAAATTTGGTAAAAAATGGTGATAATTCCGCTAAATATCGTTTAAAGTCATTTGTATTGAACTAATCATACCTTTTATATTTTTATCGTTAAGTTCACATAATTTTACATCTAAAACACGTCTTTAAAATACATTTGGGTGAATACAAAAAATAGAAAAAAAATTTGGGGAAATATTTGTTAATAAATGGTGATAATTCCGCTAAATATCGTTTAAAGTCATTTGTATTGAACTAATCATACTTTTTATATTTTTATCGTTAAGTTCACAAAATTTTACATCTAAAACACGTCTTTACATACATTTGGGTGAATATAAAAGGTCGTAAAAAAATTTGGGAAAAAATTTGGTAAAAAATAGTGATAATTCCGTTAAATATCGTTTAAAGTCATTTGTATTGAACTAATCATACTTTTTATATTTTTATCGTTAAGTTCACATTATTTTACATCTAAAACACGTATTTACAATACATTTGGGTAAAAACAAAAAAATAGAAAAAAAATTTGGAGAAAAAATTGGTAAAAAATAGTGGTAATTCCGCTAAATATCGTTTAAAGTCATTTGTATTGAACGAATCGTACTTTTTATATTTTTATCGTTAAGTTCACATAATTTTACATCTAAAACACGTCTTTAAAATACATTTGGGTGAATACAAAAAATAGAAAAAAAATTTGGGAAAATATTTGGTAATAAATGGTGATAATTCCGCTAAATATCGTTTAAAGTCATTTGTATTGAACGAATCGTACTTTTTATATTTTTATCGTTAATTTCACGTAATTTTACATCTAAAACACGTCTTTAAAATACATTTGGGTGAATATAAAAGGTCGTAAAAAAATTTTTAAAAACAGGTGATGAATCCGCTAAATATCGTCTTAAGTCATTTCTATTAAACTAATCATACTTTTTATATTTTTATCGTTAAGTTCACATTATTTTACATCTAAAACACGTATTTACAATACATTTGGGTGAATACAAAAAATAGAAAAAAAATTTGGTAAAAAATGGTGATAATTCCGCTAAATATCGTTTAAAGTCATTTGTATAGAACTAATCATACTTTTTATATTTTTATCGTTAAGTCCACATAATTTTACATCTAAAACACGTCTTTACAATACATTTGGGTGAATATAAAAGGTCGTAAAAAAATTTTGAAAAACAGGTGATGAATCTGCTAAATATCGTCTTAAGTCATTTCTATTAAACTAATCATACTTTTTATATTTTTAACGTTAAGTTCACATTATTTTACATCTAAAACACGTATTTACAATACATTTGGGTGAATACAAAAAATAGAAAAAAAAATTTGGGAAAATATTTGGTAATAAATGGTGATAATTCCGCTAAATATCGTTTAAAGTCATTTGTATTGAACTAATCATACTTTTTATATTTTTTTTGTTAAGTTCACATAATTTTACATCTAAAACACGTCTTTACAATACATTTGGGTGAATATAAAAGGTCGTAAAAAAATTTTGAAAAACAGGTGATGAATCTGCTAAATATCGTCTTAAGTCATTTCTATTAAACTAATCATACTTTTTATATTTTTAACGTTAAGTTCACATTATTTTACATCTTAAACACGTATTTACAATACATTTGGGTGAATACAAAAAATAGAAAAAAAATTTGGTAAAAAATGGTGATAATTCTGCTAAATATCGTTTAAAGTCATTTGTATTGAACTAATCATACTTTTTATATTTTTATCGTTAAGTTCACATAATTTTACATCTAAAACACGTCTTTACAATACATTTGGGTGAATATAAAAGGTCGTAAAAAAATTTTGAAAAACAGGTGATGAATCTGCTAAATATCGTCTTAAGTCATTTCTATTAAACTAATCATACTTTTTATATTTTTAACGTTAAGTTCACATTATTTTACATCTTAAACACGTATTTACTATACATTTGGGTGAAAACAAAAAATAGAAAAAAAATGTGGGAAAAAAATTGGTAAAAAATGGTGATAATTCCGCTAAATATCGTTTAAAGTCATTTGTATTGAACTAATCATACTTTTTATATTTTTATCGTTAAGTTCACATAATTTTACATCTAAAACACGTCTTTATAATACATTTGGGTGAATATAAAAGGTCGTAAAAAAATTTTGAAAAACAGTTGATGAATCTGCTCAATATCGTCTTAAGTCATTTCTATTAAAGTAATCATACTTTTTATCGTTAAGTTCACATAATTTTACATCTAAAACACGTCTTTAAAATACATTTGGGTGAATATAAAAGGTCGTAAAAAAATTTTTAAAAACAGGTGATGAATCCGCTAAATATCGTCTTAAGTCATTTCTATTAAACTAATCATACTTTTTATATTTTTATCGTTAAGTTCACATTATTTTACATCTAAAACACGTATTTACAATACATTTGGGTGAATACAAAAAATAGAAAAAAAATTTGGTAAAAAATGGTGATAATTCCGCTAAATATCGTTTAAAGTCATTTGTATTGAACTAATCATACTTTTTATATTTTTATCGTTAAGTTCACATAATTTGACATCTAAAACACGTCTTTATAATACATTTGGGTGAATATAAAACGTCGTAAAAAAATTTGGGGAAATATTTGTTAATAAATGGTGATAATTCCGCTAAATATCGTTTAAAGTCATTTGTATTGAACTAATCATACTTTTTATATATTTATCGTTAAGTTCACATAATTTTACATCTAAAACACGTCTTTACATACATTTGGGTGAATATAAAAGGTCGTAAAAAAATTTGGGAAAAAATTTGGTAAAAAATAGTGATAATTCCGTTAAATATCGTTTAAAGTCATTTGTATTGAACTAATCATACTTTTTATATTTTTATCGTTAAGTTCACATTATTTTACATCTAAAACACGTATTTACAATACATTTGGGTGAAAACAAAAAAATAGAAAAAAAATTTGGAGAAAAAATTGGTAAAAAATAGTGGTAATTCCGCTAAATATCGTTTAAAGTCATTTGTATTGAACGAATCGTACTTTTTATATTTTTATCGTTAAGTTCACATAATTTTACATCTAAAACACGTCTTTAAAATACATTTGGGTGAATACAAAAAATAGAAAAAAAATTTGGGAAAATATTTGGTAATAAATGGTGATAATTCCGCTAAATATCGTTTAAAGTCATTTGTATTGAACGAATCGTACTTTTTATATTTTTATCGTTAATTTCACGTAATTTTACATCTAAAACACGTCTTTAAAATACATTTGGGTGAATATAAAAGGTCGTAAAAAAATTTTTAAAAACAGGTGTTGAATCCGCTAAATATCGTCTTAAGTCATTTCTATTAAACTAATCATACTTTTTATATTTTTATCGTTAAGTTCACATTATTTTACATCTAAAACACGTATTTACAATACATTTGGGTGAATACAAAAAATAGAAAAAAAATTTGGTAAAAAATGGTGATAATTCCGCTAAATATCGTTTAAAGTCATTTGTATAGAACTAATCATACTTTTTATATTTTTATCGTTAAGTCCACATAATTTTACATCTAAAACACGTCTTTACAATACATTTGGGTGAATATAAAAGGTCGTAAAAAAATTTTGAAAAACAGGTGATGAATCTGCTAAATATCGTCTTAAGTCATTTCTATTAAACTAATCATACTTTTTATATTTTTAACGTTAAGTTCACATTATTTTACATCTAAAACACGTATTTACAATACATTTGGGTGAATACAAAAAATAGAAAAAAAATTTGGGAAAAAATTTGGTAATAAATGGTGATAATTCCGCTAAATATCGTTTAAAGTCATTTGTATTGAACTAATCATACTTTTTATATTTTTATCGTTAAGTTCACATAATTTTACATCTAAAACACGTCTTTACAATACATTTGGGTGAATACAAAAAATAGAAAAAAAATTTGGGAAAATATTTGGTAATAAATGGTGATAATTCCGCTAAATATCGTTTAAAGTCATTTGTATTGAACTAATCATACTTTTTATATTTTTTTTGTTAAGTTCACATAATTTTACATCTAAAACACGTCTTTACAATACATTTGGGTGAATATAAAAGGTCGTAAAAAAATTTTGAAAAACAGGTGATGAATCTGCTAAATATCGTCTTAAGTCATTTCTATTAAACTAATCATACTTTTTATATTTTTAACGTTAAGTTCACATTATTTTACATCTTAAACACGTATTTACAATACATTTGGGTGAATACAAAAAATAGAAAAAAAATTTGGTAAAAAATGGTGATAATTCTGCTAAATATCGTTTAAAGTCATTTGTATTGAACTAATCATACTTTTTATATTTTTATCGTTAAGTTCACATAATTTTACATCTAAAACACGTCATTACAATACATTTGGGTGAATATAAAAGGTCGTAAAAAAATTTTGAAAAACAGGTGATGAATCTGCTAAATATCGTCTTAAGTCATTTCTATTAAACTAATCATACTTTTTATATTTTTAACGTTAAGTTCACATTATTTTACATCTTAAACACGTATTTACTATACATTTGGGTGAAAACAAAAAATAGAAAAAAAATTTGGGAAAAAAATTGGTAAAAAATGGTGATAATTCCGCTAAATATCGTTTAAAGTCATTTGTATTGAACTAATCATACTTTTTATATTTTTATCGTTAAGTTCACATAATTTTACATCTAAAACACGTCTTTATAATACATTTGGGTGAATATAAAAGGTCGTAAAAAAATTTTGAAAAACAGTTGATGAATCTGCTCAATATCGTCTTAAGTCATTTCTATTAAAGTAATCATACTTTTTATCGTTAAGTTCACATAATTTTACATCTAAAACACGTCTTTAAAATACATTTGGGTGAATATAAAAGGTCGTAAAAAAATTTTTAAAAACAGGTGATGAATCCGCTAAATATCGTCTTAAGTCATTTCTATTAAACTAATCATACTTTTTATATTTTTATCGTTAAGTTCACATTATTTTACATCTAAAACACGTATTTACAATACATTTGGGTGAATACAAAAAATAGAAAAAAAATTTGGTAAAAAATGGTGATAATTCCGCTAAATATCGTTTAAAGTCATTTGTATTGAACTAATCATACTTTTTATATTTTTATCGTTAAGTTCACATAATTTTACATCTAAAACACGTCATTACAATACATTTGGGTGAATATAAAAGGTCGTAAAAAAATTTTGAAAAACAGGTGATGAATCTGCTAAATATCGTCTTAAGTCATTTCTATTAAAGTAATCATACTTTTTATATTTTTAACGTTAATTTCACATTATTTTACATCTAAAACACGTATTTACAATACATTTGGGTGAATACAAAAAATAGAAAAAAAATTTGGGAAAATATTTGGTAATAAATGGTGATAATTCCGCTAAATATCGTTTAAAGTCATTTGTATTGATCTAATCATACTTTTTATATTTTTATCGTTAAGTTCACATAATTTTACATCTAAAACACGTCTTTACAATACATTTGGGTGAATACAAAAAATAGAAAAAAAATTTGGGAAAATATTTGGTAATAAATGGTGATAATTCTGCTAAATATCGTTTAAAGTCATTTGTATTGAAATAATCATACTTTTTATATTTTTATCGTTATGTTCACATAATTTTACATCTAAAACACGTCTTTACAATACATTTGGGTGAATATAAAAGGTCGTAAAAAAATTTTGAAAAACAGGTGATGAATCTGCTAAATATCGTCTTAAGTCATTTCTATTAAACTAATCATACTTTTTATATTTTTATCGTTAAGTTCACATAATTTTACATCTAAAACACGTCTTTAAACTACATTTGGGTGAATATAAAAGTTCGTAAAAAAATTTTTAAAAACAGGTGATGAATCCGCTAAATATCGTCTTAAGTCATTTCTATTAAACTAATCATACTTTTTATATTTTTATCGTTAAGTTCACATTATTTTACATCTAAAACACGTATTTACAATACATTTGGGTGAATACAAAAAATAGAAAAAAAATTTGGTAAAAAATGGTGATAATTCCGCTAAATATCGTATAAAGTCATTTGTATTGAACTAATCATACTTTTTATATTTTTATCGTTAAGTTCACATAATTTTACATCTAAAACACGTCTTTACAATACATTTGGGTGAATATAAAACGTCGTAAAAAAATTTGGGGAAATATTTGTTAATAAATGGTGATAATTCCGCTAAATATCGTTTAAAGTCATTTGTATTGAACTAATCATACTTTTTATATTTTTATCGTTAAGTTCACATAATTTTACATCTAAAACACGTCTTTACATACATTTGGGTAAATATAAAAGGTCGTAAAAAAATTTGGGAAAAAATTTGGGAAAAAATTTGGTAAAAAATGGTGATAATTCCGCTAAATATCGTTTAAAGTCATTTGTATTGAACTTATCATACTTTTTATATTTTTATCGTTAAGTTCACATAATTTTACATCTAAAACACGTCTTTACAATACATTTGGGTGAATATAAAACGTCGTAAAAAAATTTGGGGAAATATTTGTTAATAAATGGTGATAATTCCGCTAAATATCGTTTAAAGTCATTTGTATTGAACTAATCATACTTTTTATATTTTTATCGTTAAGTTCACATAATTTTACATCTAAAACACGTCTTTACATACATTTGGGTGATTATAAAAGGTCGTAAAAAAATTTGGGAAAAAATTTGGTAAAAAATGGTGATAATTCCGCTAAATATCGTTTAAAGTCATTTGTATTGAACTAATCATACCTTTTATATTTTTATCGTTAAGTTCACATAGTTTTACATCTAAAACACGTCTTTAAAATACATTTGGGTGAATACAAAAAATAGAAAAAAAATTTGGGGAAATATTTGTTAATAAATGGTGATAATTCCGCTAAATATCGTTTAAAGTCATTTGTATTGAACTAATCATACTTTTTATATTTTTATCGCTAAGTTCACATAATTTTAGATCTAAAACACGTCTTTAAAATACATTTGGGTGAATATAAAAGGTCGTAAAAAAATTTTGAAAAACAGGTGATGAATCTGCTAAATATCGTCTTAAGTCATTTCTATTAAACTAATCATACTTTTTATATTTTTAACGTTAAGTTCACATTATTTTACATCTTAAACACGTATTTACAATACATTTGGGTGAATACAAAAAATAGAATAAAAATTTGGTAAAAAATGGTGATAATTCCGCTAAATATCGTTTAAAGTCATTTGTATTGAACTAATCATACTTTTTATATTTTTATCGTTAAGTTCACATAATTTTACATCTAAAACACGTCTTTACAATACATTTGGGTGAATATAAAAGGTCGTAAAAAAATTTTGAAAAACAGGTGATGAATCTGCTAAATATCGTCTTAAGTCATTTCTATTAAACTAATCATACTTTTTATATTTTTAACGTTAAGTTCACATTATTTTACATCTAAAACACGTATTTACAATACACTTGGGTGAATACAAAAAATAGAAAAAAAATTTGGGAAAATATTTGGTAATAAATGGTGATAATTCCGCTAAATATCGTTTAAAGTCATTTGTATTGAACTAATCATACTTTTTATATTTTTATCGTTAAGTTCACATAATTTTACATCTAAAACACGTCTTTACAATACATTTGGGTGAATACAAAAAATAGAAAAAAAATTTGGGAAAATATTTGGTAATAAATGGTGATAATTCCGCTAAATATCGTTTAAAGTCATTTGTATTGAACTAATCATACTTTTTATATTTTTTTTGTTAAGTTCACATAATTTTACATCTAAAACACGTCTTTACAATACATTTGGGTGAATATAAAAGGTCGTAAAAAAATTTTGAAAAACAGGTGATGGATCTGCTAAATATCGTCTTAAGTCATTTCTATTAAACTAATCATACTTTTTATATTTTTAACGTTAAGTTCACATTATTTTACATCTTAAACACGTATTTACAATACATTTGGGTGAATACAAAAAATAGAAAAAAAATTTGGTAAAAAATGGTGATAATTCCGCTAAATATCGTTTAAAGTCATTTGTATTGAACTAATCATACTTTTTATATTTTTATCGTTAAGTTCACATAATTTTACATCTAAAACACGTCTTTACAATACATTTGGGTGAATATAAAAGGTCGTAAAAAAATTTTGAAAAACAGGTGATGAATCTGCTAAATATCGTCTTAAGTCATTTCTATTAAAGTAATCATACTTTTTATATTTTTAACGTTAATTTCACATTATTTTACATCTAAAACACGTATTTACAATACATTTGGGTGAATACAAAAAATAGAAAAAAAATTTGGGAAAATATTTGGTAATAAATGGTGATAATTCCGCTAAATATCGTATAAAGTCATTTGTATTGAACTAATCATACTTTTTATATTTTTATCGTTAAGTTCACATAATTTTACATCTAAAACACGTCTTTACAATACATTTGGGTGAATATAAAACGTCGTAAAAAAATTTGGGGAAATATTTGTTAATAAATGGTGATAATTCCGCTAAATATCGTTTAAAGTCATTTGTATTGAACTAATCATACTTTTTATATTTTTATCGTTAAGTTCACATAATTTTACATCTAAAACACGTCTTTACATACATTTGGGTAAATATAAAAGGTCGTAAAAAAATTTGGGAAAAAATTTGGGAAAAAATTTGGTAAAAAATGGTGATAATTCCGCTAAATATCGTTTAAAGTCATTTGTATTGAACTAATCATACTTTTTATATTTTTATCGTTAAGTTCACATAATTTTACATCTAAAACACGTCTTTACAATACATTTGGGTGAATATAAAACGTCGTAAAAAAATTTGGGGAAATATTTGTTAATAAATGGTGATAATTCCGCTAAATATCGTTTAAAGTCATTTGTATTGAACTAATCATACTTTTTATATTTTTATCGTTAAGTTCACATAATTTTACATCTAAAACACGTCTTTACATACATTTGGGTGATTATAAAAGGTCGTAAAAAAATTTGGGAAAAAATTTGGTAAAAAATGGTGATAATTCCGCTAAATATCGTTTAAAGTCATTTGTATTGAACTAATCATACCTTTTATATTTTTATCGTTAAGTTCACATAGTTTTACATCTAAAACACGTCTTTAAAATACATTTGGGTGAATACAAAAAATAGAAAAAAAATTTGGGGAAATATTTGTTAATAAATGGTGATAATTCCGCTAAATATCGTTTAAAGTCATTTGTATTGAACTAATCATACTTTTTATATTTTTATCGCTAAGTTCACATAATTTTACATCTAAAACACGTCTTTACATACATTTGGGTGAATATAAAAGGTCGTAAAAAAATTTGGGAAAAAATTTGGTAAAAAATAGTGATAATTCCGTTAAATATCGTTTAAAGTCATTTGTATTGAACTAATCATACTTTTTATATTTTTATCGTTAAGTTCACATTATTTTACATCTAAAACACGTATTTAAAATACATTTGGGTGAAATCAAAAAAATAGAAAAAAAATTTGGAGAAAAAATTGGTAAAAAATAGTGGTAATTCCGCTAAATATCGTTTAAAGTCATTTGTATTGAACGAATCGTACTTTTTATATTTTTATCGTTAATTTCACATAATTTTAGATCTAAAACACGTCTTTAAAATACATTTGGGTGAATATAAAAGGTCGTAAAAAAATTTTGAAAAACAGGTGATGAATCTGCTAAATATCGTCTTAAGTCATTTCTATTAAACTAATCATACTTTTTATATTTTTAACGTTAAGTTCACATTATTTTACATCTTAAACACGTATTTACAATACATTTGGGTGAATACAAAAAATAGAATAAAAATTTGGTAAAAAATGGTGATAATTCCGCTAAATATCGTTTAAAGTCATTTGTATTGAACTAATCATACTTTTTATATTTTTATCGTTAAGTTCACATAATTTTACATCTAAAACACGTCTTTACAATACATTTGGGTGAATATAAAAGGTCGTAAAAAAATTTTGAAAAACAGGTGATGAATCTGCTAAATATCGTCATAAGTCATTTATATTAAACTAATCATACTTTTTATATTTTTAACGTTAAGTTCACATTATTTTACATCTAAAACACGTATTTACAATACATTTGGGTGAATACAAAAAATAGAAAAAAAATTTGGGAAAATATTTGGTAATAAATGGTGATAATTCCGCTAAATATCGTTTAAAGTCATTTGTATTGAACTAATCATACTTTTTATATTTTTATCGTTAAGTTCACATAATTTTACATCTAAAACACGTCTTTACAATACATTTGGGTGAATACAAAAAATAGAAAAAAAATTTGGGAAAATATTTGGTAATAAATGGTGATAATTCCGCTAAATATCGTTTAAAGTCATTTGTATTGAACTAATCATACTTTTTATATTTTTTTTGTTAAGTTCACATAATTTTACATCTAAAACACGTCTTTACAATACATTTGGGTGAATATAAAAGGTCGTAAAAAAATTTTGAAAAACAGGTGATGAATCTGCTAAATATCGTCTTAAGTCATTTCTATTAAACTAATCATACTTTTTATATTTTTAACGTTAAGTTCACATTATTTTACATCTTAAACACGTATTTACAATACATTTGGGTGAATACAAAAAATAGAAAAAAAATTTGGTAAAAAATGGTGATAATTCCGCTAAATATCGTTTAAAGTCATTTGTATTGAACTAATCATACTTTTTATATTTTTATCGTTAAGTTCACATAATTTTACATCTAAAACACGTCTTTACAATACATTTGGGTGAATATAAAAGGTCGTAAAAAAATTTTGAAAAACAGGTGATGAATCTGCTAAATATCGTCTTAAGTCATTTCTATTAAAGTAATCATACTTTTTATATTTTTAACGTTAATTTCACATTATTTTACATCTAAAACACGTATTTACAATACATTTGGGTGAATACAAAAAATAGAAAAAAAATTTGGGAAAATATTTGGTAATAAATGGTGATAATTCCGCTAAATATCGTTTAAAGTCATTTGTATTGAACTAATCATACTTTTTATATTTTTATCGTTAAGTTCACATAATTTTACATCTAAAACACGTATTTACAATACATTTGGGTGAATATAAAACGTCGTAAAAAAATTTGGGGAAATATTTGTTAATAAATGGTGATAATTCCGCTAAATATCGTTTAAAGTCATTTGTATTGAACTAATCATACTTTTTATATTTTTATCGTTAAGTTCACATAATTTTACATCTAAAACACGTCTTTACAATACATTTGGGTGAATATAAAAGGTCGTAAAAAAATTTTGAAAAACAGGTGATGAATCTGCTAAATATCGTCTTAAGTCTAAGAAAAAAAATTTGGGAAAAAATTTAGTAATAAATGGTGATAATTCCGCTAAATATCGTTTAAAGTCATTTGTATTGATCTAATCATACTTTTTATATTTTTATCGTTAAGTTCACATAATTTTACATCTAAAACACGTCTTTACAATACATTTGGGTGAATACAAAAAATAGAAAAAAAATTTGGGAAAATATTTGGTAATAAATGGTGATAATTCTCCTAAATATCGTTTAAAGTCATTTGTATTGAAATAATCATACTTTTTATATTTTTATCGTTAAGTTCACATAATTTTACATCTAAAACACGTCTTTACAATAAATTTGGGTGAATATAAAAGGTCGTAAAAAAATTTTGAAAAACAGGTGATGAATCTGCTAAATATCGTCTTAAGTCATTTCTATTAAACTAATCATACTTTTTATATTTTTATCGTTAAGTTCACATAATTTTACATCTAAAACACGTCTTTAAAATACATTTGGGTGAATATAAAAGGTCGTAAAAAAATTTTTAAAAACAGGTGATGAATCCGCTAAATATCGTCTTAAGTCATTTCTATTAAACTAATCATACTTTTTATATTTTTATCGTTAAGTTCACATTATTTTACATCTAAAACACGTATTTACAATACATTTGGGTGAATACAAAAAATAGAAAAAAAATTTGGTAAAAAATGGTGATAATTCCGCTAAATATCGTTTAAAGTCATTTGTATTGAACTAATCATACTTTTTATATTTTTATCGTTAAGTTCACATAATTTTACATCTAAAACACGTCTTTACAATACATTTGGGTGAATATAAACTGTCGTAAAAAAATTTGGGGAAATATTTGTTAATAAATGGTGATAATTCCGCTAAATATCGTTTAAAGTCATTTGTATTGAACTAATCATACTTTTTATATTTTTATCGTTAAGTTCACATAATTTTACATCTAAAACACGTCTTTACATACATTTGGGTGAATATAAAAGGTCGTAAAAAAATTTGGGAAAAAATTTGGGAAAAAATTTGGTAAAAAATGGTGATAATTCGGCTAAATATCGTTTAAAGTCATTTGTATTGAACTAATCATACTTTTTATATTTTTATCGTTAAGTTCACATAATTTTACATCTAAAACACGTCTTTACAATACATTTGGGTGAATATAAAAGGTCGTAAAAAAATTTTGAAAAACAGGTGATGAATCTGCTAAATATCGTCTTAAGTCTAAGAAAAAAAATTTGGGAAAAAATTTAGTAATAAATGGTGATAATTCCGCTAAATATCGTTTAAAGTCATTTGTATTGAACTAATCATACTTTTTATATTTTTATCGTTAAGTTCACATAATTTTACATCTAAAACACGTCTTTACAATACATTTGGGTGAATATAAAAGGTCGTAAAAAAATTTTGAAAAACAGGTGATGAATCTGCTAAATATCGTCTTAAGTCTAAGAAAAAAAATTTGGGAAAAAATTTAGTAATAAATGGTGATAATTCCGCTAAATATCGTTTAAAGTCATTTGTATTGATCTAATCATACTTTTTATATTTTTATCGTTAAGTTCACATAATTTTACATCTAAAACACGTCTTTACAATACATTTGGGTGAATACAAAAAATAGAAAAAAAATTTGGGAAAATATTTGGTAATAAATGGTGATAATTCTCCTAAATATCGTTTAAAGTCATTTGTATTGAAATAATCATACTTTTTATATTTTTATCGTTAAGTTCACATAATTTTACATCTAAAACACGTCTTTACAATACATTTGGGTGAATATAAAAGGTCGTAAAAAAATTTTGAAAAACAGGTGATGAATCTGCTAAATATCGTCTTAAGTCATTTCTATTAAACTAATCATACTTTTTATATTTTTATCGTTAAGTTCACATAATTTTACATCTAAAACACGTCTTTAAAATACATTTGGGTGAATATAAAAGGTCGTAAAAAAATTTTTAAAAACAGGTGATGAATCCGCTAAATATCGTCTTAAGTCATTTCTATTAAACTAATCATACTTTTTATATTTTTATCGTTAAGTTCACATTATTTTACATCTAAAACACGTATTTACAATACATTTGGGTGAATACAAAAAATAGAAAAAAAATTTGGTAAAAAATGGTGATAATTCCGCTAAATATCGTTTAAAGTCATTTGTATTGAACTAATCATACTTTTTATATTTTTATCGTTAAGTTCACATAATTTTACATCTAAAACACGTCTTTACAATACATTTGGGTGAATATAAACTGTCGTAAAAAAATTTGGGGAAATATTTGTTAATAAATGGTGATAATTCCGCTAAATATCGTTTAAAGTCATTTGTATTGAACTAATCATACTTTTTATATTTTTATCGTTAAGTTCACATAATTTTACATCTAAAACACGTCTTTACATACATTTGGGTGAATATAAAAGGTCGTAAAAAAATTTGGGAAAAAATTTGGGAAAAAATTTGGTAAAAAATGGTGATAATTCGGCTAAATATCGTTTAAAGTCATTTGTATTGAACTAATCATACTTTTTATATTTTTATCGTTAAGTTCACATAATTTTACATCTAAAACACGTCTTTACAATACATTTGGGTGAATATAAAAGGTCGTAAAAAAATTTTGAAAAACAGGTGATGAATCTGCTAAATATCGTCTTAAGTCATTTCTATTAAAGTAATCATACTTTTTATATTTTTAACGTTAATTTCACATTATTTTACATCTAAAACACGTATTTACAATACATTTGGGTGAATACAAAAAATAGAAAAAAAATTTGGGAAAATATTTGGTAATAAATGGTGATAATTCCGCTAAATATCGTTTAAAGTCATTTGTATTGATCTAATCATACTTTTTATATTTTTATCGTTAAGTTCACATAATTTTACATCTAAAACACGTCTTTACAATACATTTGGGTGAATACAAAAAATAGAAAAAAAATTTGGGAAAAAATTTGGTAATAAATGGTGATAATTCTGCTAAATATCGTTTAAAGTCATTTGTATTGAAATAATCATACTTTTTATATTTTTATCGTTAAGTTCACATAATTTTACATCTAAAACACGTCTTTACAATACATTTGGGTGAATATAAAAGGTCGTAAAAAAATTTTGAAAAACAGGTGATGAATCTGCTAAATATCGTCTTAAGTCTAAGAAAAAAAATTTGGGAAAAAATTTAGTAATAAATGGTGATAATTCCGCTAAATATCGTTTAAAGTCATTTGTATTGAACTAATCATACTTTTTATATTTTTATCGTTAAGTTCACATAATTTTACATCTAAAACACGTCTTTACAATACATTTGGGTGAATATAAAAGGTCGTAAAAAAATTTTGAAAAACAGGTGATGAATCTGCTAAATATCGTCTTAAGTCTAAGAAAAAAAATTTGGGAAAAAATTTAGTAATAAATGGTGATAATTCCGCTAAATATCGTTTAAAGTCATTTGTATTGATCTAATCATACTTTTTATATTTTTATCGTTAAGTTCACATAATTTTACATCTAAAACACGTCTTTACAATACATTTGGGTGAATACAAAAAATAGAAAAAAAATTTGGGAAAATATTTGGTAATAAATGGTGATAATTCTCCTAAATATCGTTTAAAGTCATTTGTATTGAACTAATCATACTTTTTATATTTTTATCGTTAAGTTCACATAATTTTACATCTAAAACACGTCTTTACAATACATTTGGGTGAATATAAACTGTCGTAAAAAAATTTGGGGAAATATTTGTTAATAAATGGTGATAATTCCGCTAAATATCGTTTAAAGTCATTTGTATTGAACTAATCATACTTTTTATATTTTTATCGTTAAGTTCACATAATTTTACATCTAAAACACGTCTTTACATACATTTGGGTGAATATAAAAGGTCGTAAAAAAATTTGGGAAAAAATTTGGGAAAAAATTTGGTAAAAAATGGTGATAATTCGGCTAAATATCGTTTAAAGTCATTTGTATTGAACTAATCATACTTTTTATATTTTTATCGTTAAGTTCACATAATTTTACATCTAAAACACGTCTTTACAATACATTTGGGTGAATATAAAAGGTCGTAAAAAAATTTTGAAAAACAGGTGATGAATCTGCTAAATATCGTCTTAAGTCTAAGAAAAAAAATTTGGGAAAAAATTTAGTAATAAATGGTGATAATTCCGCTAAATATCGTTTAAAGTCATTTGTATTGAACTAATCATACTTTTTATATTTTTATCGTTAAGTTCACATAATTTTACATCTAAAACACGTCTTTACAATACATTTGGGTGAATATAAAAGGTCGTAAAAAAATTTTGAAAAACAGGTGATGAATCTGCTAAATATCGTCTTAAGTCTAAGAAAAAAAATTTGGGAAAAAATTTTAGTAATAAATGGTGATAATTCCGCTAAATATCGTTTAAAGTCATTTGTATTGATCTAATCATACTTTTTATATTTTTATCGTTAAGTTCACATAATTTTACATCTAAAACACGTCTTTACAATACATTTGGGTGAATACAAAAAATAGAAAAAAAATTTGGGAAAATATTTGGTAATAAATGGTGATAATTCTCCTAAATATCGTTTAAAGTCATTTGTATTGAAATAATCATACTTTTTATATTTTTATCGTTAAGTTCACATAATTTTACATCTAAAACACGTCTTTACAATACATTTGGGTGAATATAAAAGGTCGTAAAAAAATTTTGAAAAACAGGTGATGAATCTGCTAAATATCGTCTTAAGTCTAAGAAAAAAAATTTGGGAAAAAATTTAGTAATAAATGGTGATAATTCCGCTAAATATCGTTTAAAGTCATTTGTATTGAACTAATCATACTTTTTATATTTTTATCGTTAAGTTCACATAATTTTACATCTAAAACACGTCTTTACAATACATTTGGGTGAATATAAAAGGTCGTAAAAAAATTTTGAAAAACAGGTGATGAATCTGCTAAATATCGTCTTAAGTCTAAGAAAAAAAATTTGGGAAAAAATTTAGTAATAAATGGTGATAATTCCGCTAAATATCGTTTAAAGTCATTTGTATTGATCTAATCATACTTTTTATATTTTTATCGTTAAGTTCACATAATTTTACATCTAAAACACGTCTTTACAATACATTTGGGTGAATACAAAAAATAGAAAAAAAATTTGGGAAAATATTTGGTAATAAATGGTGATAATTCTCCTAAATATCGTTTAAAGTCATTTGTATTGAAATAATCATACTTTTTATATTTTTATCGTTAAGTTCACATAATTTTACATCTAAAACACGTCTTTACAATACATTTGGGTGAATATAAAAGGTCGTAAAAAAATTTTGAAAAACAGGTGATGAATCTGCTAAATATCGTCTTAAGTCATTTCTATTAAACTAATCATACTTTTTATATTTTTATCGTTAAGTTCACATAATTTTACATCTAAAACACGTCTTTAAAATACATTTGGGTGAATATAAAAGGTCGTAAAAAAATTTTTAAAAACAGGTGATGAATCCGCTAAATATCGTCTTAAGTCATTTCTATTAAACTAATCATACTTTTTATATTTTTATCGTTAAGTTCACATTATTTTACATCTAAAACACGTATTTACAATACATTTGGGTGAATACAAAAAATAGAAAAAAAATTTGGTAAAAAATGGTGATAATTCCGCTAAATATCGTTTAAAGTCATTTGTATTGAACTAATCATACTTTTTATATTTTTATCGTTAAGTTCACATAATTTTACATCTAAAACACGTCTTTACATACATTTGGGTGAATATAAAAGGTCGTAAAAAAATTTGGGAAAAAATTTGGGAAAAAATTTGGTAAAAAATGGTGATAATTCGGCTAAATATCGTTTAAAGTCATTTGTATTGAACTAATCATACTTTTTATATTTTTATCGTTAAGTTCACATAATTTTACATCTAAAACACGTCTTTACAATACATTTGGGTGAATATAAAAGGTCGTAAAAAAATTTTGAAAAACAGGTGATGAATCTGCTAAATATCGTCTTAAGTCATTTCTATTAAAGTAATCATACTTTTTATATTTTTAACGTTAATTTCACATTATTTTACATCTAAAACACGTATTTACAATACATTTGGGTGAATACAAAAAATAGAAAAAAAATTTGGGAAAATATTTGGTAATAAATGGTGATAATTCCGCTAAATATCGTTTAAAGTCATTTGTATTGATCTAATCATACTTTTTATATTTTTATCGTTAAGTTCACATAATTTTACATCTAAAACACGTCTTTACAATACATTTGGGTGAATACAAAAAATAGAAAAAAAATTTGGGAAAAAATTTGGTAATAAATGGTGATAATTCTGCTAAATATCGTTTAAAGTCATTTGTATTGAAATAATCATACTTTTTATATTTTTATCGTTAAGTTCACATAATTTTACATCTAAAACACGTCTTTACAATACATTTGGGTGAATATAAAAGGTCGTAAAAAAATTTTGAAAAACAGGTGATGAATCTGCTAAATATCGTCTTAAGTCATTTCTATTAAACTAATCATACTTTTTATATTTTTATCGTTAAGTTCACATAATTTTACATCTAAAACACGTCTTTAAAATACATTTGGGTGAATATAAAAGGTCGTAAAAAAATTTTTAAAAACAGGTGATGAATCCGCTAAATATCGTCTTAAGTCATTTCTATTAAACTAATCATACTTTTTATATTTTTATCGTTAAGTTCACATTATTTTACATCTAAAACACGTATTTACAATACATTGGGGTGAATACAAAAAATAGAAAAAAAATTTGGTAAAAAATGGTGATAATTCCGCTAAATATCGTTTAAAGTCATTTGTATTGAACTAATCATACTTTTTATATTTTTATCGTTAAGTTCACATAATTTTACATCTAAAACACGTCTTTACAATACATTTGGGTGAATATAAAACGTCGTAAAAAAATTTGGGGAAATATTTGTTAATAAATGGTGATAATTACGCTAAATATCGTTTAAAGTCATTTGTATTGAACTAATCATACTTTTTATATTTTTATCGTTAAGTTCACATAATTTTACATCTAAAACACGTCTTTACACACATTTGGGTGAATATAAAAGGTCGTAAAAAAATTTGGGAAAAAATTTGGGAAAAAATTTGGTAAAAAATGGTGATAATTCCGCTAAATATCGTTTAAAGTCATTTGTATTGAACTAATCATACTTTTTATATTTTTATCGTTAAGTTCACATAATTTTACATCTAAAACACGTCTTTACAATACATTTGGGTGAATATAAAACGTCGTAAAAAAATTTGGGGAAATATTTGTTAATAAATGGTGATAATTCCGCTAAATATCGTTTAAAGTCATTTGTATTGAACTAATCATACCTTTTATATTTTTATCGTTAAGTTCACATAGTTTTACATCTAAAACACGTCTTTAAAATACATTTGGGTGAATACAAAAAATAGAAAAAAAATTTGGGGAAATATTTGTTAATAAATGGTGATAATTCCGCTAAATATCGTTTAAAGTCATTTGTATTGAACTAATCATACTTTTTATATTTTTATCGCTAAGTTCACATAATTTTACATCTAAAACACGTCTTTACATACATTTGGGTGAATATAAAAGGTCGTAAAAAAATTTGGGAAAAAATTTGGTAAAAAATAGTGATAATTCCGTTAAATATCGTTTAAAGTCATTTGTATTGAACTAATCATACTTTTTATATTTTTATCGTTAAGTTCACATTATTTTACATCTAAAACACGTATTTACAATACATTTGGGTGAAAACAAAAAAATAGAAAAAAAATTTGGAGAAAAAATTGGTAAAAAATAGTGGTAATTCCGCTAAATATCGTTTAAAGTCATTTGTATTGAACGAATCGTACTTTTTATATTTTTATCGTTAAGTTCACATAATTTTACATCTAAAACACGTCTTTAAAATACATTTGGGTGAATACAAAAAATAGAAAAAAAATTTGGGATAATATTTGGTAATAAATGGTGATAATTCCGCTAAATATCGTTTAAAGTCATTTGTATTGAACGAATCGTACTTTTTATATTTTTATCGTTAATTTCACATAATTTTAGATCTAAAACACGTCTTTAAAATACATTTGGGTGAATATAAAAGGTCGTAAAAAAATTTTTAAAAACAGGTGATGAATCCGCTAAATATCGTCTTAAGTAATTTCTATTAAACTAATCATACTTTTTATATTTTTATCGTTAAGTTCACATTATTTTACATCTAAAACACGTATTTACAATACATTTGGGTGAATACAAAAAATAGAAAAAAAATTTGGTAAAAAATGGTGATAATTCCGCTAAATATCGTTTAAAGTCATTTGTATAGAACTAATCATACTTTTTATATTTTTATCGTTAAGTTCATTTAATTTTACATCTAAAACACGTCTTTACAATACATTTGGGTGAATATAAAAGGTCGTAAAAAAATTTTGAAAAACAGGTGATGAATCTGCTAAATATCGTCTTAAGTCATTTCTATTAAACTAATCATACTTTTTATATTTTTAACGTTAAGTTCACATTATTTGAAATCTTAAACACGTATTTACAATACATTTGGGTTAATACAAAAAATAGAAAAAAAATTTGGGAAAAAAATTGGTAAAAAATGGTGATAATTCCGCTAAATATCGTTTAAAGTCATTTTTAGTGAACGAATCGTACTTTTTATATTTTTATCGTTAAGTTCACATAATTTTACATCTAAAGCACGTCTTTAAAATACATTTGGGTGAATATAAAAGGTCGTAAAAAAATTTTTAAAAACAGGTGATGAATCCGCAAAATATCGTCTTAAGTCATTTCTATTAAACTAATCATACTTTTTATATTTTTATCGTTAAGTTCACATTATTTTACATCTAAAACAAGTATTTACAATACATTTGGGTGAATACAAAAAATAGAAAAAAAATTTGGTAAAAAATGGTGATAATTCCGCTAAATATCGTTTAAAGTCATTTGTATTGAACTAATCATACTTTTTATATTTTTATCGTTAAGTTCACATAATTTTACATCTAAAACACGTCTTTACAATACATTTGGGTGAATATAAAACGTCGTAAAAAAATTTGGGGAAATATTTGTTAATAAATGGTGATAATTCCGCTAAATATCGTTTAAAGTCATTTGTATTGAACTAATCATACTTTTTATATTTTTATCGTTAAGTTCACATAATTTTACATCTAAAATACGTCTTTACATACATTTGGGTGAATATAAAAGGTCGTAAAAAAATTTGGGAAAAAATTTGGTAAAAAATGGTGATAATTCCGCTAAATATCGTTTAAAGTCATTTGTATTGAACTAATCATACCTTTTATATTTTTATCGTTAAGTTCACATAATTTTACATCTAAAACACGTCTTTAAAATACATTTGGGTGAATACAAAAAATAGAAAAAAAATATGGGGAAATATTTGTTAATATATGGAGATAATTCCGCTAAATATCGTTTAAAGTCATTTGTATTGAACTAATCATACTTTTTATATTTTTATCGCTAAGTTCACATAATTTTACATCTAAAACATGTCTTTACATACATTTGGGTGAATATAAAAGGTCGTAAAAAAATTTGGGAAAAAATTTGGTAAAAAATAGTGATAATTCCGTTAAATATCGTTTAAAGTCATTTGTATTGAACTAATCATACTTTTTATATTTTTATCGTTAAGTTCACATAATTTTACATCTAAAACACGTCTTTACATACATTTGGGTGAATATAAAAGGTCGTAAAAAAATTTGGAAAAAATTTGGTAAAAAATAGTGATAATTCCGTTAAATATCGTTTAAAGTCATTTGTATTGAACTAATCATACTTTTTATATTTTTATCGTTAAGTTCACATAATTTTACATCTAAAACACGTCTTTACAATACATTTGGGTGAATATAAAACGTCGTAAAAAAATTTGGGGAAATATTTGTTAATAAATGGTGATAATTCCGCTAAATATCGTTTAAAGTCATTTGTATTGAACTAATCATACTTTTTATATTTTTATCGTTAAGTTCACATAATTTTACATCTAAAACACGTCTTTACATACATTTGGGTGAATATAAAAGGTCGTAAAAAAATTTGGGAAAAAATTTGGTAAAAAATGGTGATAATTCCGCTAAATATCGTTTAAAGTCATTTGTATTGAACTAATCATACCTTTTATATTTTTATCGTTAAGTTCACATAGTTTTACATCTAAAACACGTCTTTAAAATACATTTGGGTGAATACAAAAAATAGAAAAAAAATTTGGGGAAATATTTGTTAATAAATGGTGATAATTCCGCTAAATATCGTTTAAAGTCATTTGTATTGAACTAATCATACTTTTTATATTTTTATCGCTAAGTTCACATAATTTTACATCTAAAACACGTCTTTACATACATTTGGGTGAATATAAAAGGTCGTAAAAAAATTTGGGAAAAAATTTGGTAAAAAATAGTGATAATTCCGTTAAATATCGTTTAAAGTCATTTGTATTGAACTAATCATACTTTTTATATTTTTATCGTTAAGTTCACATTATTTTACATCTAAAACACGTATTTACAATACATTTGGGTGAAAACAAAAAAATAGAAAAAAAATTTGGAGAAAAAATTGGTAAAAAATAGTGGTAATTCCGCTAAATATCGTTTAAAGTCATTTGTATTGAACGAATCGTACTTTTTATATTTTTATCGTTAAGTTCACATAATTTTACATCTAAAACACGTCTTTAAAATACATTTGGGTGAATACAAAAAATAGAAAAAAAATTTGGGATAATATTTGGTAATAAATGGTGATAATTCCGCTAAATATCGTTTAAAGTCATTTGTATTGAACGAATCGTACTTTTTATATTTTTATCGTTAATTTCACATAATTTTAGATCTAAAACACGTCTTTAAAATACATTTGGGTGAATATAAAAGGTCGTAAAAAAATTTTTAAAAACAGGTGATGAATCCGCTAAATATCGTCTTAAGTAATTTCTATTAAACTAATCATACTTTTTATATTTTTATCGTTAAGTTCACATTATTTTACATCTAAAACACGTATTTACAATACATTTGGGTGAATACAAAAAATAGAAAAAAAATTTGGTAAAAAATGGTGATAATTCCGCTAAATATCGTTTAAAGTCATTTGTATAGAACTAATCATACTTTTTATATTTTTATCGTTAAGTTCATTTAATTTTACATCTAAAACACGTCTTTACAATACATTTGGGTGAATATAAAAGGTCGTAAAAAAATTTTGAAAAACAGGTGATGAATCTGCTAAATATCGTCTTAAGTCATTTCTATTAAACTAATCATACTTTTTATATTTTTAACGTTAAGTTCACATTATTTGAAATCTTAAACACGTATTTACAATACATTTGGGTTAATACAAAAAATAGAAAAAAAATTTGGGAAAAAAATTGGTAAAAAATGGTGATAATTCCGCTAAATATCGTTTAAAGTCATTTTTAGTGAACGAATCATACTTTTTATATTTTTATCGTTAAGTTCACATAATTTTACATCTAAAACACGTCTTTACATACATTTGGGTGAATATAAAAGGTCGTAAAAAAATTTGGAAAAAATTTGGTAAAAAATAGTGATAATTCCGTTAAATATCGTTTAAAGTCATTTGTATTGAACTAATCATACTTTTTATATTTTTATCGTTAAGTTCACATAATTTTACATCTAAAACACGTCTTTACAATACATTTGGGTGAATATAAAACGTCGTAAAAAAATTTGGGGAAATATTTGTTAATAAATGGTGATAATTCCGCTAAATATCGTTTAAAGTCATTTGTATTGAACTAATCATACTTTTTATATTTTTATCGTTAAGTTCACATAATTTTACATCTAAAACACGTCTTTACATACATTTGGGTGAATATAAAAGGTCGTAAAAAAATTTGGGAAAAAATTTGGTAAAAAATGGTGATAATTCCGCTAAATATCGTTTAAAGTCATTTGTATTGAACTAATCATACTTTTTATATTTTTATCGTTAAGTTCACATTATTTTACATCTAAAACACGTATTTACAATACATTTGGGTGAATACAAAAAATAGAAAAAAAATTTGGTAAAAAATGGTGATAATTCCGCTAAATATCGTTTAAAGTCATTTGTATAGAACTAATCATACTTTTTATATTTTTATCGTTAAGTTCACATAATTTTACATCTAAAACACGTCTTTAAAATACATTTGGGTGAATATAAAAGGTCGTAAAAAAATTTTTAAAAACAGGTGATGAATCCGCTAAATATCGTCTTAAGTCATTTCTATTAAACTAATCATACTTTTTATATTTTTATCGTTAAGTTCACATTATTTTACATCTAAAACACGTATTTACAATACATTTGGGTGAATACAAAAAATAGAAAAAAAATTTGGTAAAAAATGGTGATAATTCCGCTAAATATCGTTTAAAGTCATTTGTATTGAACGAATCGTACTTTTTATATTTTTATCGTTAAGTTCACATAATTTTACATCTAAAACACGTCTTTAAAATACATTTGGGTGAATACAAAAAATAGAAAAAAAATTTGGGAAAATATTTGGTAATAAATGGTGATAATTCCGCTAAATATCGTTTAAAGTCATTTGTATTGAACTAATCATACTTTTTATATTTTTATCGTTAAGTTCACATAATTTTACATCTAAAACACGTCTTTACATACATTTGGGTGAATATAAAAGGTCGTAAAAAAATTTGGGAAAAAATTTGGTAAAAAATAGTGATAATTCCGTTAAATATCGTTTAAAGTCATTTGTATTGAACTAATCATACTTTTTATATTTTTATCGTTAAGTTCACATTATTTTACATCTAAAACACGTATTTACAATACATTTGGGTGAAAAAAAAAAATAGAAAAAAAATTTGGAGAAAAAATTGGTAAAAAATAGTGGTAATTCCGCTAAATATCGTTCAAAGTCATTTGTATTGAACGAATCGTACTTTTTATATTTTTATCATTAAGTTCACATAATTTTACATCTAAAACACGTCTTTAAAATACATTTGGGTGAATATAAAAGTTCGTAAAAAACTTTTTAAAAACAGGTGATGAATCCGCTAAATATCGTCTTAAGTCATTTCTATTAAACTAATCATACTTTTTATATTTTTATCGTTAAGTTCACATTATTTTACATCTAAAACACGTATTTACAATACATTTGGGTGAATTCAAAAAATAGAAAAAAAATTTGGTAAAAAATGGTGATAATTCCGCTAAATATCGTTTAAAGTCATTTGTATTGAACTAATCATACTTTTTATATTTTTATCGTTAAGTTCACATAATTTTACATCTAAAACACGTCTTTACAATACATTTGGGTGAATATAAAAGGTCGTAAAAAAATTTTGAAAAACAGGTGATGAATCTGCTAAATATCGTCTTAAGTCATTTCTATTAAACTAATCATACTTTTTATATTTTTAACGTTAAGTTCACATTATTTGAAATCTTAAACACGTATTTACAATACATTTGGGTGAAAACAAAAAATAGAAAAAAAATTTGGGAAAAAAATTGGTAAAAAATTGTGATAAATCCGCAAAGTATCGTTTAAAGTCATTTGTATTGAACTAATCATACTTTTTATATTTTTATCGGTAAGTTCACATATTTTTACATCTAAAACACGTCTTTACAATACATTTGGGTGAATATAAAAGGTCGTAAAAAAATTTTGAAAAACAGGTGATGAATCTGCTAAATATCGTCTTAAGTCATTTGTATTTAACTAATCATAATTTTTATATTTTTATCGTTAAGTTCACATTATTTTACATCTAAAACACGTCTTTACAATACATTTGGGTGAATATAAAAGGTTGTAAAAAAATTTTGAAAAAATGGTGATAATTCCGCTAAATATCGTTTAAAGTCATTTGTATTGAACGAATCGTACTTTTTATATTTTTATCGTTAAGTTCACATAATTTTACATCTAAAACACGTCTTTAAAATACATTTGGGTGAATACAAAAAATAGAAAAAAAATTTGTGAAAATATTTGGTAATAAATGGTGATAATTCCGCTAAATATCGTTTAAAGTCATTTGTATTGAACTAATCATACTTTTTATATTTTTATCGTTAAGTTCACATTATTTTACATCTAAAACACATATTTACAATACATTTGGGTGAAAAAAAAAAATAGAAAAAAAATTTGGAGAAAAAATTGGTAAAAAATAGTGGTAATTCCGCTAAATATCGTTCAAAGTCATTTGTATTGAACGAATCGTACTTTTTATATTTTTATCATTAAGTTCACATAATTTTACATCTAAAACACGTCTTTAAAATACATTTGGGTGAATATAATAGTTCGTAAAAAAATTTTTAAAAACAGGTGATGAATCCGCTA
The DNA here is from genome assembly GCF_037042655.1 of Diuraphis noxia. Taxonomy (NCBI): domain Eukaryota; kingdom Metazoa; phylum Arthropoda; class Insecta; order Hemiptera; family Aphididae; genus Diuraphis; species Diuraphis noxia. The sequence continues at coordinate 4,696,417 of NW_028301711.1, forward strand.
AATATCGTCTTAAGTCATTTCTATTAAACTAATCATACTTTTTATATTTTTATCGTTAAGTTCACATTATTTTACATCTAAAACACGTATTTACAATACATTTGGGTGAATTCAAAAAATAGAAAAAAAATTTGGTAAAAAATGGTGATAATTCCGCTAAATATCGTTTAAAGTCATTTGTATTGAACTAATCATACTTTTTATATTTTTATCGTTAAGTTCACATAATTTTACATCTAAAACACGTCTTTACAATACATTTGGGTGAATATAAAAGGTCGTAAAAAAATTTGGGAAAATATTTGTTAATAAATGGTGATAATTCCGCTAAATATCGTTTAAAGTCATTTGTATTGAACTAATCATACTTTTTATATTTTTATCGTTAAGTTCAAATAATTTTACATCTAAAATACGTCTTTACATACATTTGGGTGAATATAAAAGGTCGTAAAAAAATTTGGGAAAAAATTTGGTAAAAAATGGTGATAATTCCGCTAAATATCGTTTAAAGTCATTTGTATTGAACTAATCATACCTTTTATATTTTTATCGTTAAGTTCACATAATTTTACATCTAAAACACGTCTTTAAAATACATTTGGGTGAATACAAAAAATAGAAAAAAAATTTGGGGAAATATTTGTTAATATATGGAGATAATTCCGCTAAATATCGTTTAAAGTCATTTGTATTGAACTAATCATACTTTTTATATTTTTATCGCTAAGTTCACATAATTTTACATCTAAAACACGTCTTTACATACATTTGGGTGAATATAAAAGGTCGTAAAAAAATTTGGGAAAAAATTTGGTAAAAAATAGTGATAATTCCGTTAAATATCGTTTAAAGTCATTTGTATTGAACTAATCATACTTTTTATATTTTTATCGTTAAGTTCACATAATTTTACATCTAAAACACGTCTTTACATACATTTGGGTGAATATAAAAGGTCGTAAAAAAATTTGGAAAAAATTTGGTAAAAAATAGTGATAATTCCGTTAAATATCGTTTAAAGTCATTTGTATTGAACTAATCATACTTTTTATATTTTTATCGTTAAGTTCACATAATTTTACATCTAAAACACGTCTTTACAATACATTTGGGTGAATATAAAACGTCGTAAAAAAATTTGGGGAAATATTTGTTAATAAATGGTGATAATTCCGCTAAATATCGTTTAAAGTCATTTGTATTGAACTAATCATACTTTTTATATTTTTATCGTTAAGTTCACATAATTTTACATCTAAAACACGTCTTTACATACATTTGGGTGAATATAAAAGGTCGTAAAAAAATTTGGGAAAAAATTTGGTAAAAAATGGTGATAATTCCGCTAAATATCGTTTAAAGTCATTTGTATTGAACTAATCATACCTTTTATATTTTTATCGTTAAGTTCACATAATTTTACATCTAAAACACGTCTTTAAAATACATTTGGGTGAATACAAAAAATAGAAAAAAAATTTGGGGAAATATTTGTTAATAAATGGTGATAATTCCGCTAAATATCGTTTAAAGTCATTTGTATTGAACTAATCATACTTTTTATATTTTTATCGCTAAGTTCACATAATTTTACATCTAAAACACGTCTTTACATACATTTGGGTGAATATAAAAGGTCGTAAAAAAATTTGGGAAAAAATTTGGTAAAAAATAGTGATAATTCGGTTAAATATCGTTTAAAGTCATTTGTATTGAACTAATCATACTTTTTATATTTTTATCGTTAAGTTCACATTATTTTACATCTAAAACACGTATTTACAATACATTTGGGTGAAAACAAAAAAATAGAAAAAAAATTTGGAGAAAAAATTGGTAAAAAATAGTGGTAATTCCGCTAAATATCGTTTAAAGTCATTTGTATTGAACGAATCGTACTTTTTATATTTTTATCGTTAAGTTCACATAATTTTACATCTAAAACACGTCTTTAAAATACATTTAGGTGAATACAAAAAATAGAAAAAAAATTTGGGAAATATTTGGTAATAAATGGTGATAATTCCGCTAAATATCGTTTAAAGTCATTTGTATTGAACGAATCGTACTTTTTATATTTTTATCGTTAATTTCACATAATTTTACATCTAAAACACGTCTTTAAAATACATTTGGGTGAATATAAAAGGTCGTAAAAAAATTTTTAAAAACAGGTGATGAATCCGCTAAATATCGTCTTAAGTCATTTCTATTAAACTAATCATACTTTTTATATTTTTATCGTTAAGTTCACATTATTTTACATCTAAAACACGTATTTACAATACATTTGGGTGAATACAAAAAATAGAAAAAAAATTTGGTAAAAAATGGTGATAATTCCGCTAAATATCGTTTAAAGTCATTTGTATAGAACTAATCATACTTTTTATATTTTTATCGTTAAGTTCACATAATTTTACATCTAAAACACGTCTTTAAAATACATTTGGGTGAATATAAAAGGTCGTAAAAAAATTTTTAAAAACAGGTGATGAATCCGCTAAATATCGTCTTAAGTCATTTCTATTAAACTAATCATACTTTTTATATTTTTATCGTTAAGTTCACATTATTTTACATCTAAAACACGTATTTACAATACATTTGGGTGAATACAAAAAATAGAAAAAAAATTTGGTAAAAAATGGTGATAATTCCGCTAAATATCGTTTAAAGTCATTTGTATTGAACGAATCGTACTTTTTATATTTTTATCGTTAAGTTCACATAATTTTACATCTAAAACACGTCTTTAAAATACATTTGGGTGAATACAAAAAATAGAAAAAAAATTTGGGAAAATATTTGGTAATAAATGGTGATAATTCCGCTAAATATCGTTTAAAGTCATTTGTATTGAACTAATCATACTTTTTATATTTTTATCGTTAAGTTCACATAATTTTACATCTAAAACACGTCTTTACATACATTTGGGTGAATATAAAAGGTCGTAAAAAAATTTGGGAAAAAATTTGGTAAAAAATAGTGATAATTCGGTTAAATATCGTTTAAAGTCATTTGTATTGAACTAATCATACTTTTTATATTTTTATCGTTAAGTTCACATAATTTTACATCTAAAATACGTCTTTACATACATTTGGGTGAATATAAAAGGTCGTAAAAAAATTTGGGAAAAAATTTGGTAAAAAATGGTGATAATTCCGCTAAATATCGTTTAAAGTCATTTGTATTGAACTAATCATACCTTTTATATTTTTATCGTTAAGTTCACATAATTTTACATCTAAAACACGTCTTTAAAATACATTTGGGTGAATACAAAAAATAGAAAAAAAATTTGGGGAAATATTTGTTAATATATGGAGATAATTCCGCTAAATATCGTTTAAAGTCATTTGTATTGAACTAATCATACTTTTTATATTTTTATCGCTAAGTTCACATAATTTTACATCTAAAACACGTCTTTACATACATTTGGGTGAATATAAAAGGTCGTAAAAAAATTTGGGAAAAAATATGGTAAAAAATAGTGATAATTCCGTTAAATATCGTTTAAAGTCATTTGTATTGAACTAATCATACTTTTTATATTTTTATCGTTATGTTCACATAATTTTACATCTAAAACACGTCTTTACATACATTTGGGTGAATATAAAAGGTCGTAAAAAAATTTGGAAAAAATTTGGTAAAAAATAGTGATAATTCCGTTAAATATCGTTTAAAGTCATTTGTATTGAACTAATCATACTTTTTATATTTTTATCGTTAAGTTCACATAATTTTACATCTAAAACACGTCTTTACATACATTTGGGTGAATATAAAAGGTCGTAAAAAAATTTGGGAAAAAATTTGGTAAAAAATAGTGATGAATCTGCTAAATATCGTCTTAAGTCATTTCTATTAAACTAATCATACTTTTTATATTTTTAACGTTAAGTTCACATTATTTTACATCTTAAACACGTATTTACAATACATTTGGGTGAAAACAAAAAATAGAAAAAAAATTTGGGAAAAAAATTGGTAAAAAATTGTGATAATTCCGCAAAGTATCGTTTAAAGTCATTTGTATTGAACTAATCATACTTTTTATATTTTTATCGTTAAGTTCACATTATTTTACATCTAAAACACGTCTTTAAAATACATTTGGGTGAATACAAAAAATAGAAAAAAAATTTGGGAAAATATTTGGTAATAAATGGTGATAATTCCGCTAAATATCGTTTAAAGTCATTTGTATTGAACTAATCATACTTTTTATATTTTTATCGTTAAGTTCACATAATTTTACATCTAAAACACGTCTTTACATACATTTGGGTGAATATAAAAGGTCGTAAAAAAAATTGGGAAAAAATTTGGTAAAAAATAGTGATAATTCCGTTAAATATCGTTTAAAGTCATTTGTATTGAACTAATCATACTTTTTATATTTTTATCTTTAAGTTCACATTATTTTACATCTAAAACACGTATTTACAATACATTTGGGTGAAAAAAAAAAATAGAAAAAAAATTTGGAGGAAAAATTGGTAAAAAATAGTGGTAATTCCGCTAAATATCGTTCAAAGTCATTTGTATTGAACGAATCGTACTTTTTATATTTTTATCGTTAAGTTCACATAATTTTACATCTAAAACACGTCTTTAAAATACATTTGGGTGAATATAAAAGGTCGTAAAAAAATTTTTAAAAACAGGTGATGAATCCGCTAAATATCGTCTTAAGTCATTTCTATTAAACTAATCATACTTTTTATATTTTTATCGTTAAGTTCACATTATTTTACATCTATAACACGTATTTACAATACATTTGGGTGAATACAAAAAATAAAAAAAAAATTTGGTAAAAAATGGTGATAATTCCGCTAAATATCGTTTAAAGTCATTTGTATTGAACTAATCATACTTTTTATATTTTTATCGTTAAGTTCACATTATTTTACATCTAAAACACGTATTTACAATACATTTGGGTGAATACAAAAAATAGAAAAAAAATTTGGTAAAAAATGGTGATAATTCCGCTAAATATCGTTTAAAGTCATTTGTATTGAACTAATCATACTTTTTATATTTTTATCGTTACGTTCACATAATTTTACATCTAAAACACGTCTTTACAATACATTTGGGTGAATATAAAAGGTCGTAAAAAAATTTTGAAAAACAGGTGATGAATCTGCTAAATATCGTCTTAAGTCATTTCTATTAAACTAATCATACTTTTTATATTTTTAACGTTAAGTTCACATTATTTTACATCTTAAACACGTATTTACAATACATTTGGGTGAAAACAAAAAATAGAAAAAAAATTTGGGAAAAAAATTGGTAAAAAATTGTGATAATTCCGCAAAGTATCGTTTAAAGTCATTTGTATTGAACTAATCATACTTTTTATATTTTTATCGTTAAGTGTACATTATTTTACATCTAAAACACGTCTTTACAATACATTTGGGTGAATAACAAAGGTCGTAAAAAAATTTTGAAAAACAGGTGATGAATCTGCTAAATATCGTCTTAAGTCATTTCTATTAAACTAATCATACTTTTTATATTTTTAACGTTAAGTTCACATTATTTTACATCTTAAACACGTATTTACAATACATTTGGGTGAAAAAAAAAAATAGAAAAAAATTTTGGGAAAAAAATTGGTAAAAAATGGTGATAATTCCGCTAAATATCGTTTAAAGTCATTTGTATTGAACGAATCGTACTTTTTATATTTTTATCGTTAAGTTCACATAATTTTACATCTAAAACACGTCTTTACATACATTTGGGTGAATATAAAAGGTCGTAAAAAAAATTGGGAAAAAATTTGGTAAAAAATAGTGATAATTCCGTTAAATATCGTTTAAAGTCATTTGTATTGAACTAATCATACTTTTTATATTTTTATCTTTAAGTTCACATTATTTTACATCTAAAACACGTATTTACAATACATTTGGGTGAAAAAAAAAAATAGAAAAAAAATTTGGAGGAAAAATTGGTAAAAAATAGTGGTAATTCCGCTAAATATCGTTCAAAGTCATTTGTATTGAACGAATCGTACTTTTTATATTTTTATCGTTAAGTTCACATAATTTTACATCTAAAACACGTCTTTAAAATACATTTGGGTGAATATAAAAGGTCGTAAAAAAATTTTTAAAAACAGGTGATGAATCCGCTAAATATCGTCTTAAGTCATTTCTATTAAACTAATCATACTTTTTATATTTTTATCGTTAAGTTCACATTATTTTACATCTAAAACACGTATTTACAATACATTTGGGTGAATACAAAAAATAGAAAAAAAATTTGGTAAAAAATGGTGATAATTCCGCTAAATATCGTTTAAAGTCATTTGTATTGAACTAATCATACTTTTTATATTTTTATCGTTAAGTTCACATAATTTTACATCTAAAACACGTCTTTACAATACATTTGGGTGAATATAAAAGGTCGTAAAAAAATTTTGAAAAACAGGTGATGAATCTGCTAAATATCGTCTTAAGTCATTTCTATTAAACTAATCATACTTTTTATATTTTTAACGTTAAGTTCACATTATTTTACATCTTAAACACGTATTTACAATACATTTGGGTGAAAACAAAAAATAGAAAAAAAATTTGGGAAAAAAATTGGTAAAAAATTGTGATAATTCCGCAAAGTATCGTTTAAAGTCATTTGTATTGAACTAATCATACTTTTTATATTTTTATCGTTAAGTTCACATTATTTTACATCTAAAACACGTCTTTAAAATACATTTGGGTGAATACAAAAAATAGAAAAAAAATTTGGGAAAATATTTGGTAATAAATGGTGATAATTCCGCTAAATATCGTTTAAAGTCATTTGTATTGAACTAATCATACTTTTTATATTTTTATCGTTAAGTTCACATAATTTTACATCTAAAACACGTCTTTACATACATTTGGGTGAATATAAAAGGTCGTAAAAAAAATTGGGAAAAAATTTGGTAAAAAATAGTGATAATTCCGTTAAATATCGTTTAAAGTCATTTGTATTGAACTAATCATACTTTTTATATTTTTATCTTTAAGTTCACATTATTTTACATCTAAAACACGTATTTACAATACATTTGGGTGAAAAAAAAAAATAGAAAAAAAATTTGGAGGAAAAATTGGTAAAAAATAGTGGTAATTCCGCTAAATATCGTTCAAAGTCATTTGTATTGAACGAATCGTACTTTTTATATTTTTATCGTTAAGTTCACATAATTTTACATCTAAAACACGTCTTTAAAATACATTTGGGTGAATATAAAAGGTCGTAAAAAAATTTTTAAAAACAGGTGAGGAATCCGCTAAATATCGTCTTAAGTCATTTCTATTAAACTAATCATACTTTTTATATTTTTATCGTTAAGTTCACATTATTTTACATCTATAACACGTATTTACAATACATTTGGGTGAATACAAAAAATAGAAAAAAAATTTGGTAAAAAATGGTGATAATTCCGCTAAATATCGTTTAAAGTCATTTGTATTGAACTAATCATACTTTTTATATTTTTATCGTTAAGTTCACATAATTTTACATCTAAAACACGTCTTTACAATACATTTGGGTGAATATAAAAGGTCGTAAAAAAATTTTGAAAAACAGGTGATGAATCTGCTAAATATCGTCTTAAGTCATTTCTATTAAACTAATCATACTTTTTATATTTTTAACGTTAAGTTCACATTATTTTACATCTTAAACACGTATTTACAATACATTTGGGTGAAAACAAAAAATAGAAAAAAAATTTGGGAAAAAAATTGGTAAAAAATTGTGATAATTCCGCAAAGTATCGTTTAAAGTCATTTGTATTGAACTAATCATACTTTTTATATTTTTATCGTTAAGTTCACATTATTTTACATCTAAAACACGTCTTTACAATACATTTGGGTGAATAACAAAGGTCGTAAAAAAATTTTGAAAAACAGGTGATGAATCTGCTAAATATCGTCTTAAGTCATTTCTATTAAACTAATCATACTTTTTATATTTTTAACGTTAAGTTCACATTATTTTACATCTTAAACACGTATTTACAATACATTTGGGTGAAAAAAAAAAATAGAAAAAAATTTTGGGAAAAAAATTGGTAAAAAATGGTGATAATTCCGCTAAATATCTTTTAAAGTCATTTGTATTGAACTAATCATACCTTTTATATTTTTATCGTTAAGTTCACATAATTTTACATCTAAAACACGTCTTTACATACATTTGGGTGAATATAAAAGGTCGTAAAAAAAATTGGGAAAAAATTTGGTAAAAAATAGTGATAATTCCGTTAAATATCGTTTAAAGTCATTTGTATTGAACTAATCATACTTTTTATATTTTTATCTTTAAGTTCACATTATTTTACATCTAAAACACGTATTTACAATACATTTGGGTGAAAAAAAAAAATAGAAAAAAAATTTGGAGGAAAAATTGGTAAAAAATAGTGGTAATTCCGCTAAATATCGTTCAAAGTCATTTGTATTGAACGAATCGTACTTTTTATATTTTTATCGTTAAGTTCACATAATTTTACATCTAAAACACGTCTTTAAAATACATTTGGGTGAATATAAAAGGTCGTAAAAAAATTTTTAAAAACAGGTGATGAATCCGCTAAATATCGTCTTAAGTCATTTCTATTAAACTAATCATACTTTTTATATTTTTATCGTTAAGTTCACATTATTTTACATCTAAAACACGTATTTACAATACATTTGGGTGAATACAAAAAATAGAAAAAAAATTTGGTAAAAAATGGTGATAATTCCGCTAAATATCGTTTAAAGTCATTTGTATTGAACTAATCATACTTTTTATATTTTTATCGTTAAGTTCACATAATTTTACATCTAAAACACGTCTTTACAATACATTTGGGTGAATATAAAAGGTCGTAAAAAAATTTTGAAAAACAGGTGATGAATCTGCTAAATATCGTCTTAAGTCATTTCTATTAAACTAATCATACTTTTTATATTTTTAACGTTAAGTTCACATTATTTTACATCTTAAACACGTATTTACAATACATTTGGGTGAAAACAAAAAATAGAAAAAAAATTTGGGAAAAAAATTGGTAAAAAATTGTGATAATTCCGCAAAGTATCGTTTAAAGTCATTTGTATTGAACTAATCATACTTTTTATATTTTTATCGTTAAGTTCACATTATTTTACATCTAAAACACGTCTTTAAAATACATTTGGGTGAATACAAAAAATAGAAAAAAAATTTGGGAAAATATTTGGTAATAAATGGTGATAATTCCGCTAAATATCGTTTAAAGTCATTTGTATTGAACTAATCATACTTTTTATATTTTTATCGTTAAGTTCACATAATTTTACATCTAAAACACGTCTTTACATACATTTGGGTGAATATAAAAGGTCGTAAAAAAAATTGGGAAAAAATTTGGTAAAAAATAGTGATAATTCCGTTAAATATCGTTTAAAGTCATTTGTATTGAACTAATCATACTTTTTATATTTTTATCTTTAAGTTCACATTATTTTACATCTAAAACACGTATTTACAATACATTTGGGTGAAAAAAAAAAATAGAAAAAAAATTTGGAGGAAAAATTGGTAAAAAATAGTGGTAATTCCGCTAAATATCGTTCAAAGTCATTTGTATTGAACGAATCGTACTTTTTATATTTTTATCGTTAAGTTCACATTATTTTACATCTAAAACACGTCTTTACAATACATTTGGGTGAATAACAAAGGTCGTAAAAAAATTTTGAAAAACAGGTGATGAATCTGCTAAATATCGTCTTAAGTCATTTCTATTAAACTAATCATACTTTTTATATTTTTAACGTTAAGTTCACATTATTTTACATCTTAAACACGTATTTACAATACATTTGGGTGAAAAAAAAAAATAGAAAAAAATTTTGGGAAAAAAATTGGTAAAAAATGGTGATAATTCCGCTAAATATCGTTTAAAGTCATTTGTATTGAACTAATCATACCTTTTATATTTTTATCGTTAAGTTCACATAATTTTACATCTAAAACACGTCTTTACATACATTTGGGTGAATATAAAAGGTCGTAAAAAAAATTGGGAAAAAATTTGGTAAAAAATAGTGATAATTCCGTTAAATATCGTTTAAAGTCATTTGTATTGAACTAATCATACTTTTTATATTTTTATCTTTAAGTTCACATTATTTTACATCTAAAACACGTATTTACAATACATTTGGGTGAAAAAAAAAAATAGAAAAAAAATTTGGAGGAAAAATTGGTAAAAAATAGTGGTAATTCCGCTAAATATCGTTCAAAGTCATTTGTATTGAACGAATCGTACTTTTTATATTTTTATCGTTAAGTTCACATAATTTTACATCTAAAACACGTCTTTAAAATACATTTGGGTGAATATAAAAGGTCGTAAAAAAATTTTTAAAAACAGGTGATGAATCCGCTAAATATCGTCTTAAGTCATTTCTATTAAACTAATCATACTTTTTATATTTTTATCGTTAAGTTCACATTATTTTACATCTAAAACACGTATTTACAATACATTTGGGTGAATACAAAAAATAGAAAAAAAATTTGGTAAAAAATGGTGATAATTCCGCTAAATATCGTTTAAAGTCATTTATATTGAACTAATCATACTTTTTATATTTTTATCGTTAAGTTCACATAATTTTACATCTAAAACACGTCTTTACAATACATTTGGGTGAATATAAAAGGTCGTAAAAAAATTTTGAAAAACAGGTGATGAATCTGCTAAATATCGTCTTAAGTCATTTCTATTAAACTAATCATACTTTTTATATTTTTAACGTTAAGTTCACATTATTTTACATCTTAAACACGTATTTACAATACATTTGGGTGAAAACAAAAAATAAAAAAAAATTTGGGAAAAAAATTGGTAAAAAATTGTGATAATTCCGCAAAGTATCGTTTAAAGTCATTTGTATTGAACTAATCATACTTTTTATATTTTTATCGTTAAGTTCACATTATTTTACATCTAAAACACGTCTTTAAAATACATTTGGGTGAATACAAAAAATAGAAAAAAAATTTGGGAAAAAATTTGGTAATAAATGGTGATAATTCCGCTAAATATCGTTTAAAGTCATTTGTATTGAACTAATCATACTTTTTATATTTTTGTCGTTAAGTTCACATAATTTTACATCTAAAACACGTCTTTACATACATTTGGGTGAATATAAAAGGTCGTAAAAAAAAATTGGGAAAAAATTTGGTAAAAAATAGTGATAATTCCGTTAAATATCGTTTAAAGTCATTTGTATTGAACTAATCATACTTTTTATATTTTTATCTTTAAGTTCACATTATTTTACATCTAAAACACGTATTTACAATACATTTGGGTGAAAAAAAAAAATAGAAAAAAAATTTGGAGGAAAAATTGGTAAAAAATAGTGGTAATTCCGCTAAATATCGTTCAAAGTCATTTGTATTGAACGAATCGTACTTTTTATATTTTTATCGTTAAGTTCACATAATTTTACATCTAAAACACGTCTTTAAAATACATTTGGGTGAATATAAAAGGTCGTAAAAAAATTTTTAAAAACAGGTGATGAATCCGCTAAATATCGTCTTAAGTCATTTCTATTAAACTAATCATACTTTTTATATTTTTATCGTTAAGTTCACATTATTTTACATCTATAACACGTATTTACAATACATTTGGGTGAATACAAAAAATAGAAAAAAAATTTGGTAAAAAATAGTGGTAATTCCGCTAAATATCGTTCAAAGTCATTTGTATTGAACGAATCGTACTTTTTATATTTTTATCGTTAAGTTCACATAATTTTACATCTAAAACACGTCTTTAAAATACATTTGGGTGAATATAAAAGGTCGTAAAAAAATTTTTAAAAACAGGTGATGAATCCGCTAAATATCGTCTTAAGTCATTTCTATTAAACTAATCATACTTTTTATATTTTTATCGTTAAGTTCACATTATTTTACATCTATAACACGTATTTACAATACATTTGGGTGAATACAAAAAATAGAAAAAAAATTTGGTAAAAAATGGTGATAATTCCGCTAAATATCGTTTAAAGTCATTTGTATTGAACTAATCATACTTTTTATATTTTTATCGTTAAGTTCACATAATTTTACATCTAAAACACGTCTTTACAATACATTTGGGTGAATATAAAAGGTCGTAAAAAAATTTTGAAACACAGGTGATGAATCCGCTAAATATCGTCTTAGGTCATTTCTATTAAACTAATCATACTTTTTATATTTTTAACGTTAATTTCACATTATTTTACATCTAAAACACGTATTTACAATACATTTGGGTGAATATAAAACGTTGTAAAAAAATTTTGAAAAACAGGCGATGAATCCGCTAAATATCGTCTTAAGTCATTTCTATTAAACTAATCATACTTTTTATATTTTTAACGTTAAGTTCACATTATTTTACATCTTAAACACGTATTTACAATACATTTGGGTGAAAACAAAAAATAGAAAAAAAATTTGGGAAAAAAATTGGTAAAAAATTGTGATAATTCCGCAAAGTATCGTTTAAAGTCATTTGTATTGAACTAATCATACTTTTTATATTTTTATCGTTAAGTTCACATTATTTTACATCTAAAACACGTCTTTACAATACATTTGGGTGAATAACAAAGGTCGTAAAAAAATTTTGAAAAACAGGTGATGAATCTGCTAAATATCGTCTTAAGTCATTTCTATTAAACTAATCATACTTTTTATATTTTTAACGTTAAGTTCACATTATTTTACATCTTAAACACGTATTTACAATACATTTGGGTGAAAAAAAAAAATAGAAAAAAATTTTGGGAAAAAAATTGGTAAAAAATGGTGATAATTCCGCTAAATATCGTTTAAAGTCATTTGTATTGAACTAATCATACCTTTTATATTTTTATCGTTAAGTTCACATAATTTTACATCTAAAACACGTCTTTAAAATACATTTGGGTGAATACAAAAAATAGAAAAAAAATTTGGGAATAAATTTGGTAATAAATGGTGATAATTCCGCTAAATATCGTTTAAAGTCATTTGTATTGAACTAATCATACTTTTTATATTTTTATCGTTAAGTTCACATAATTTTACATCTAAAACACGTCTTTACATACATTTGGGTGAATATAAAAGGTCGTAAAAAAAATTGGGAAAAAATTTGGTAAAAAATAGTGATAATTCCGTTAAATATCGTTTAAAGTCATTTGTATTGAACTAATCATACTTTTTATATTTTTATCGTTAAGTTCACATTATTTTACATCTAAAACACGTATTTACAATACATTTGGGTGAAAAAAAAAAATAGAAAAAAAATTTGGAGGAAAAATTGGTAAAAAATAGTGGTAATTCCGCTAAATATCGTTCAAAGTCATTTGTATTGAACTAATCATACTTTTTATATTTTTGTCGTTAAGTTCACATAATTTTACATCTAAAACACGTCTTTACATACATTTGGGTGAATATAAAAGGTCGTAAAAAAAATTGGGAAAAAATTTGGTATAAAATAGTGATAATTCCGTTAAATATCGTTTAAAGTCATTTGTATTGAACTAATCATACTTTTTATATTTTTATCTTTAAGTTCACATTATTTTACATCTAAAACACGTATTTACAATACATTTGGGTGAAAAAAAAAAATAGAAAAAAAATTTGGAGGAAAAATTGGTAAAAAATAGTGGTAATTCCGCTAAATATCGTTCAAAGTCATTTGTATTGAACTAATCATACTTTTTATATTTTTGTCGTTAAGTTCACATAATTTTACATCTAAAACACGTCTTTACATACATTTGGGTGAATATAAAAGGTCGTAAAAAAAATTGGGAAAAAATTTGGTAAAAAATAGTGATAATTCCGTTAAATATCGTTTAAAGTCATTTGTATTGAACTAATCATACTTTTTATATTTTTATCTTTAAGTTCACATTATTTTACATCTAAAACACGTATTTACAATACATTTGGGTGAAAAAAAAAAATAGAAAAAAAATTTGGAGGAAAAATTGGTAAAAAATAGTGGTAATTCCGCTAAATATCGTTCAAAGTCATTTGTATTGAACGAATCGTACTTTTTATATTTTTATCGTTAAGTTCACATAATTTTACATCTAAAACACGTCTTTAAAATACATTTGGGTGAATATAAAAGGTCGTAAAAAAATTTTTAAAAACAGGTGATGAATCCGCTAAATATCGTCTTAAGTCATTTCTATTAAACTAATCATACTTTTTATATTTTTATCGTTAAGTTCACATTATTTTACATCTATAACACGTATTTACAATACATTTGGGTGAATACAAAAAATAGAAAAAAAATTTGGTAAAAAATGGTGATAATTCCGCTAAATATCGTTTAAAGTCATTTGTATTGAACTAATCATACTTTTTATATTTTTATCGTTAAGTTCACATAATTTTACATCTAAAACACGTCTTTACAATACATTTGGGTGAATATAAAAGGTCGTAAAAAAATTTTGAAAAACAGGTGATGAATCCGCTAAATATCGTCTTAGGTCATTTCTATTAAACTAATCATACTTTTTATATTTTTAACGTTAATTTCACATTATTTTACATCTAAAACACGTATTTACAATACATTTGGGTGAATATAAAACGTTGTAAAAAAATTTTGAAAAACAGGCGATGAATCCGCTAAATATCGTCTTAAGTCATTTCTATTAAACTAATCATACTTTTTATATTTTTAACGTTAAGTTCACATTATTTTACATCTTAAACACGTATTTACAATACATTTGGGTGAAAACAAAAAATAGAAAAAAAATTTGGGAAAAAAATTGGTAAAAAATTGTGATAATTCCGCTAAATATCGTTCAAAGTCATTTGTATTGAACTAATCATACTTTTTATATTTTTGTCGTTAAGTTCACATAATTTTACATCTAAAACACGTCTTTACATACATTTGGGTGAATATAAAAGGTCGTAAAAAAAATTGGGAAAAAATTTGGTAAAAAATAGTGATAATTCCGTTAAATATCGTTTAAAGTCATTTGTATTGAACTAATCATACTTTTTATATTTTTATCTTTAAGTTCACATTATTTTACATCTAAAACACGTATTTACAATACATTTGGGTGAAAAAAAAAAATAGAAAAAAAATTTGGAGGAAAAATTGGTAAAAAATAGTGGTAATTCCGCTAAATATCGTTCAAAGTCATTTGTATTGAACGAATCGTACTTTTTATATTTTTATCGTTAAGTTCACATAATTTTACATCTAAAACACGTCTTTAAAATACATTTGGGTGAATATAAAAGGTCGTAAAAAAATTTTTAAAAACAGGTGATGAATCCGCTAAATATCGTCTTAAGTCATTTCTATTAAACTAATCATACTTTTTATATTTTTATCGTTAAGTTCACATTATTTTACATCTATAACACGTATTTACAATACATTTGGGTGAATACAAAAAATAGAAAAAAAATTTGGTAAAAAATGGTGATAATTCCGCTAAATATCGTTTAAAGTCATTTGTATTGAACTAATCATACTTTTTATATTTTTATCGTTAAGTTCACATAATTTTACATCTAAAACACGTCTTTACAATACATTTGGGTGAATATAAAAGGTCGTAAAAAAATTTTGAAAAACAGGTGATGAATCCGCTAAATATCGTCTTAGGTCATTTCTATTAAACTAATCATACTTTTTATATTTTTAACGTTAATTTCACATTATTTTACATCTAAAACACGTATTTACAATACATTTGGGTGAATATAAAACGTTGTAAAAAAATTTTGAAAAACAGGCGATGAATCCGCTAAATATCGTCTTAAGTCATTTCTATTAAACTAATCATACTTTTTATATTTTTAACGTTAAGTTCACATTATTTTACATCTTAAACACGTATTTACTATACATTTGGGTGAAAACAAAAAATAGAAAAAAAATTTGGGAAAAAAATTGGTAAAAAATGGTGATAATTCCGCTAAATATCGTTTAAAGTCATTTGTATTGAACGAATCGTACTTTTTATATTTTTATCGTTAAGTTCACATTATTTTACATCTAAAACACGTCTTTACAATACATTTGGGTGAATAACAAAGGTCGTAAAAAAATTTTGAAAAACAGGTGATGAATCTGCTAAATATCGTCTTAAGTCATTTCTATTAAACTAATCATACTTTTTATATTTTTAACGTTAAGTTCACATTATTTTACATCTTAAACACGTATTTACAATACATTTGGGTGAAAAAAAAAAATAGAAAAAAATTTTGGGAAAAAAATTGGTAAAAAATGGTGATAATTCCGCTAAATATCGTTTAAAGTCATTTGTATTGAACTAATCATACCTTTTATATTTTTATCGTTAAGTTCACATAATTTTACATCTAAAACACGTCTTTAAAATACATTTGGGTGAATACAAAAAATAGAAAAAAAATTTGGGAATAAATTTGGTAATAAATGGTGATAATTCCGCTAAATATCGTTTAAAGTCATTTGTATTGAACTAATCATACTTTTTATATTTTTATCGTTAAGTTCACATAATTTTACATCTAAAACACGTCTTTACATACATTTGGGTGAATATAAAAGGTCGTAAAAAAAATTGGGAAAAAATTTGGTAAAAAATAGTGATAATTCCGTTAAATATCGTTTAAAGTCATTTGTATTGAACTAATCATACTTTTTATATTTTTATCGTTAAGTTCACATTATTTTACATCTAAAACACGTATTTACAATACATTTGGGTGAAAAAAAAAAATAGAAAAAAAATTTGGAGGAAAAATTGGTAAAAAATAGTGGTAATTCCGCTAAATATCGTTCAAAGTCATTTGTATTGAACTAATCATACTTTTTATATTTTTATCGTTAAGTTCACATTATTTTACATCTATAACACGTCTTTAAAATACATTTGGGTGAATATAAAAGGTCGTAAAAAAATTTTTAAAAACAGGTGATGAATCCGCTAAATATCGTCTTAAGTCATTTCTATTAAACTAATCATACTTTTTATATTTTTATCGTTAAGTTCACATTATTTTACATCTAAAACACGTATTTACAATACATTTGGGTGAATACAAAAAATAGAAAAAAAATTTGGTAAAAAATGGTGATAATTCCGCTAAATATCGTTTAAAGTCATTTGTATTGAACTAATCATACTTTTTATATTTTTATCGTTAAGTTCACATAATTTTACATCTAAAACACGTCTTTACAATACATTTGGGTGAATATAAAAGGTCGTAAAAAAATTTTGAAAAACAGGTGATGAATCCGCTAAATATCGTCTTAGGTCATTTCTATTAAACTAATCATACTTTTTATATTTTTAACGTTAATTTCACATTATTTTACATCTAAAACACGTATTTACAATACATTTGGGTGAATATAAAACGTTGTAAAAAAATTTTGAAAAACAGGCGATGAATCCGCTAAATATCGTCTTAAGTCATTTCTATTAAACTAATCATACTTTTTATATTTTTAACGTTAAGTTCACATTATTTTACATCTTAAACACGTATTTACAATACATTTGGGTGAAAACAAAAAATAGAAAAAAAATTTGGGAAAAAAATTGGTAAAAAATTGTGATAATTCCGCAAAGTATCGTTTAAAGTCATTTGTATTGAACTAATCATACTTTTTATATTTTTATCGTTAAGTTCACATTATTTTACATCTAAAACACGTCTTTACAATACATTTGGGTGAATAACAAAGGTCGTAAAAAAATTTTGAAAAACAGGTGATGAATCTGCTAAATATCGTCTTAAGTCATTTCTATTAAACTAATCATACTTTTTATATTTTTAACGTTAAGTTCACATTATTTTACATCTTAAACACGTATTTACAATACATTTGGGTGAAAAAAAAAAATAGAAAAAAATTTTGGGAAAAAAATTGGTAAAAAATGGTGATAATTCCGCTAAATATCGTTTAAAGTCATTTGTATTGAACTAATCATACCTTTTATATTTTTATCGTTAAGTTCACATAATTTTACATCTAAAACACGTCTTTAAAATACATTTGGGTGAATACAAAAAATAGAAAAAAAATTTGGGAATAAATTTGGTAATAAATGGTGATAATTCCGCTAAATATCGTTTAAAGTCATTTGTATTGAACTAATCATACTTTTTATATTTTTATCGTTAAGTTCACATAATTTTACATCTAAAACACGTCTTTACATACATTTGGGTGAATATAAAAGGTCGTAAAAAAAATTGGGAAAAAATTTGGTAAAAAATAGTGATAATTCCGTTAAATATCGTTTAAAGTCATTTGTATTGAACTAATCATACTTTTTATATTTTTATCGTTAAGTTCACATTATTTTACATCTAAAACACGTATTCACAATACATTTGGGTGAAAAAAAAAAATAGAAAAAAAATTTGGAGGAAAAATTGGTAAAAAATAGTGGTAATTCCGCTAAATATCGTTCAAAGTCATTTGTATTGAACTAATCATACTTTTTATATTTTTGTCGTTAAGTTCACATAATTTTACATCTAAAACACGTCTTTACATACATTTGGGTGAATATAAAAGGTCGTAAAAAAAATTGGGAAAAAATTTGGTAAAAAATAGTGATAATTCCGTTAAATATCGTTTAAAGTCATTTGTATTGAACTAATCATACTTTTTATATTTTTATCTTTAAGTTCACATTATTTTACATCTAAAACACGTATTTACAATACATTTGGGTGAAAAAAAAAAATAGAAAAAAAATTTGGAGGAAAAATTGGTAAAAAATAGTGGTAATTCCGCTAAATATCGTTCAAAGTCATTTGTATTGAACGAATCGTACTTTTTATATTTTTATCGTTAAGTTCACATAATTTTACATCTAAAACACGTCTTTAAAATACATTTGGGTGAATATAAAAGGTCGTAAAAAAATTTTTAAAAACAGGTGATGAATCCGCTAAATATCGTCTTAAGTCATTTCTATTAAACTAATCATACTTTTTATATTTTTATCGTTAAGTTCACATTATTTTACATCTATAACACGTATTTACAATACATTTGGGTGAATACAAAAAATAGAAAAAAAATTTGGTAAAAAATGGTGATAATTCCGCTAAATATCGTTTAAAGTCATTTGTATTGAACTAATCATACTTTTTATATTTTTATCGTTAAGTTCACATAATTTTACATCTAAAACACGTCTTTACAATACATTTGGGTGAATATAAAAGGTCGTAAAAAAATTTTGAAAAACAGGTGATGAATCCGCTAAATATCGTCTTAGGTCATTTCTATTAAACTAATCATACTTTTTATATTTTTAACGTTAATTTCACATTATTTTACATCTAAAACACGTATTTACAATACATTTGGGTGAATATAAAACGTTGTAAAAAAATTTTGAAAAACAGGCGATGAATCCGCTAAATATCGTCTTAAGTCATTTCTATTAAACTAATCATACTTTTTATATTTTTAACGTTAAGTTCACATTATTTTACATCTTAAACACGTATTTACAATACATTTGGGTGAAAACAAAAAATAGAAAAAAAATTTGGGAAAAAAATTGGTAAAAAATTGTGATAATTCCGCTAAATATCGTTCAAAGTCATTTGTATTGAACTAATCATACTTTTTATATTTTTGTCGTTAAGTTCACATAATTTTACATCTAAAACACGTCTTTACATACATTTGGGTGAATATAAAAGGTCGTAAAAAAAATTGGGAAAAAATTTGGTAAAAAATAGTGATAATTCCGTTAAATATCGTTTAAAGTCATTTGTATTGAACTAATCATACTTTTTATATTTTTATCGTTAAGTTCACATAATTTTACATCTAAAACACGTCTTTACAATACATTTGGGTGAATATAAAAGGTCGTAAAAAAATTTTGAAAAACAGGTGATGAATCCGCTAAATATCGTCTTAGGTCATTTCTATTAAACTAATCATACTTTTTATATTTTTAACGTTAATTTCACATTATTTTACATCTAAAACACGTATTTACAATACATTTGGGTGAATATAAAACGTTGTAAAAAAATTTTGAAAAACAGGCGATGAATCCGCTAAATATCGTCTTAAGTCATTTCTATTAAACTAATCATACTTTTTATATTTTTAACGTTAAGTTCACATTATTTTACATCTTAAACACGTATTTACAATACATTTGGGTGAAAACAAAAAATAGAAAAAAAATTTGGGAAAAAAATTGGTAAAAAATTGTGATAATTCCGCAAAGTATCGTTTAAAGTCATTTGTATTGAACTAATCATACTTTTTATATTTTTATCGTTAAGTTCACATTATTTTACATCTAAAACACGTCTTTACAATACATTTGGGTGAATAACAAAGGTCGTAAAAAAATTTTGAAAAACAGGTGATGAATCTGCTAAATATCGTCTTAAGTCATTTCTATTAAACTAATCATACTTTTTATATTTTTAACGTTAAGTTCACATTATTTTACATCTTAAACACGTATTTACAATACATTTGGGTGAAAAAAAAAAATAGAAAAAAATTTTGGGAAAAAAATTGGTAAAAAATGGTGATAATTCCGCTAAATATCGTTTAAAGTCATTTGTATTGAACTAATCATACCTTTTATATTTTTATCGTTAAGTTCACATAATTTTACATCTAAAACACGTCTTTAAAATACATTTGGGTGAATACAAAAAATAGAAAAAAAATTTGGGAATAAATTTGGTAATAAATGGTGATAATTCCGCTAAATATCGTTTAAAGTCATTTGTATTGAACTAATCATACTTTTTATATTTTTATCGTTAAGTTCACATAATTTTACATCTAAAACACGTCTTTACATACATTTGGGTGAATATAAAAGGTCGTAAAAAAAATTGGGAAAAAATTTGGTAAAAAATAGTGATAATTCCGTTAAATATCGTTTAAAGTCATTTGTATTGAACTAATCATACTTTTTATATTTTTATCGTTAAGTTCACATTATTTTACATCTAAAACACGTATTTACAATACATTTGGGTGAAAAAAAAAAATAGAAAAAAAATTTGGAGGAAAAATTGGTAAAAAATAGTGGTAATTCCGCTAAATATCGTTCAAAGTAATTTGTATTGAACTAATCATACTTTTTATATTTTTATCGTTAAGTTCACATTATTTTACATCTATAACACGTATTTACAATACATTTGGGTGAATACAAAAAATAGAAAAAAAATTTGGTAAAAAATGGTGATAATTCCGCTAAATATCGTTTAAAGTCATTTGTATTGAACTAATCATACTTTTTATATTTTTATCGTTAAGTTCACATAATTTTACATCTAAAACACGTCTTTACAATACATTTGGGTGAATATAAAAGGTCGTAAAAAAATTTTGAAAAACAGGTGATGAATCCGCTAAATATCGTCTTAGGTCATTTCTATTAAACTAATCATACTTTTTATATTTTTAACGTTAATTTCACATTATTTTACATCTAAAACACGTATTTACAATACATTTGGGTGAATATAAAACGTTGTAAAAAAATTTTGAAAAACAGGCGATGAATCCGCTAAATATCGTCTTAAGTCATTTCTATTAAACTAATCATACTTTTTATATTTTTAACGTTAAGTTCACATTATTTTACATCTTAAACACGTATTTACAATACATTTGGGTGAAAACAAAAAATAGAAAAAAAATTTGGGAAAAAAATTGGTAAAAAATTGTGATAATTCCGCAAAGTATCGTTTAAAGTCATTTGTATTGAACTAATCATACTTTTTATATTTTTATCGTTAAGTTCACATTATTTTACATCTAAAACACGTCTTTACAATACATTTGGGTGAATAACAAAGGTCGTAAAAAAATTTTGAAAAACAGGTGATGAATCTGCTAAATATCGTCTTAAGTCATTTCTATTAAACTAATCATACTTTTTATATTTTTAACGTTAAGTTCACATTATTTTACATCTTAAACACGTATTTACAATACATTTGGGTGAAAAAAAAAAATAGAAAAAAATTTTGGGAAAAAAATTGGTAAAAAATGGTGATAATTCCGCTAAATATCGTTTAAAGTCATTTGTATTGAACTAATCATACCTTTTATATTTTTATCGTTAAGTTCACATAATTTTACATCTAAAACACGTCTTTAAAATACATTTGGGTGAATACAAAAAATAGAAAAAAAATTTGGGAATAAATTTGGTAATAAATGGTGATAATTCCGCTAAATATCGTTTAAAGTCATTTGTATTGAACTAATCATACTTTTTATATTTTTATCGTTAAGTTCACATAATTTTACATCTAAAACACGTCTTTACATACATTTGGGTGAATATAAAAGGTCGTAAAAAAAATTGGGAAAAAATTTGGTAAAAAATAGTGATAATTCCGTTAAATATCGTTTAAAGTCATTTGTATTGAACTAATCATACTTTTTATATTTTTATCGTTAAGTTCACATTATTTTACATCTAAAACACGTATTTACAATACATTTGGGTGAAAAAAAAAAATAGAAAAAAAATTTGGAGGAAAAATTGGTAAAAAATAGTGGTAATTCCGCTAAATATCGTTCAAAGTCATTTGTATTGAACTAATCATACTTTTTATATTTTTATCGTTAAGTTCACATTATTTTACATCTATAACACGTCTTTAAAATACATTTGGGTGAATATAAAAGGTCGTAAAAAAATTTTTAAAAACAGGTGATGAATCCGCTAAATATCGTCTTAAGTCATTTCTATTAAACTAATCATACTTTTTATATTTTTATCGTTAAGTTCACATTATTTTACATCTAAAACACGTATTTACAATACATTTGGGTGAATACAAAAAATAGAAAAAAAATTTGGGAAAAAATTTGGTAATAAATGGTGATAATTCCACTAAATATCGTTTAAAGTCATTTGTATTGAACTAATCATACCTTTTATATTTTTATCGTTAAGTTCACATAATTTTACATCTAAAACACGTCTTTACAATACATTTGGGTGAATATAAAAGGTCGTAAAAAAATTTTGAAAAACAGGTGATGAATCCGCTAAATATCGTCTTAGGTCATTTCTATTAAACTAATCATACTTTTTATATTTTTAACGTTAATTTCACATTATTTTACATCTAAAACACGTATTTACAATACATTTGGGTGAATATAAAACGTTGTAAAAAAATTTTGAAAAACAGGCGATGAATCCGCTAAATATCGTCTTAAGTCATTTCTATTAAACTAATCATACTTTTTATATTTTTAACGTTAAGTTCACATTATTTTACATCTTAAACACGTATTTACAATACATTTGGGTGAAAACAAAAAATAGAAAAAAAATTTGGGAAAAAAATTGGTAAAAAATTGTGATAATTCCGCAAAGTATCGTTTAAAGTCATTTGTATTGAACTAATCATACTTTTTATATTTTTATCGTTAAGTTCACATTATTTTACATCTAAAACACGTCTTTACAATACATTTGGGTGAATAACAAAGGTCGTAAAAAAATTTTGAAAAACAGGTGATGAATCTGCTAAATATCGTCTTAAGTCATTTCTATTAAACTAATCATACTTTTTATATTTTTAACGTTAAGTTCACATTATTTTACATCTTAAACACGTATTTACAATACATTTGGGTGAAAAAAAAAAATAGAAAAAAATTTTGGGAAAAAAATTGGTAAAAAATGGTGATAATTCCGCTAAATATCGTTTAAAGTCATTTGTATTGAACTAATCATACCTTTTATATTTTTATCGTTAAGTTCACATAATTTTACATCTAAAACACGTCTTTAAAATACATTTGGGTGAATACAAAAAATAGAAAAAAAATTTGGGAATAAATTTGGTAATAAATGGTGATAATTCCGCTAAATATCGTTTAAAGTCATTTGTATTGAACTAATCATACTTTTTATATTTTTATCGTTAAGTTCACATAATTTTACATCTAAAACACGTCTTTACATACATTTGGGTGAATATAAAAGGTCGTAAAAAAAATTGGGAAAAAATTTGGTAAAAAATAGTGATAATTCCGTTAAATATCGTTTAAAGTCATTTGTATTGAACTAATCATACTTTTTATATTTTTATCGTTAAGATCACATTATTTTACATCTAAAACACGTATTTACAATACATTTGGGTGAAAAAAAAAAAATAGAAAAAAAATTTGGAGGAAAAATTGGTAAAAAATAGTGGTAATTCCGCTAAATATCGTTCAAAGTCATTTGTATTGAACGAATCGTACTTTTTATATTTTTATCGTTAAGTTCACATAATTTTACATCTAAAACACGTCTTTAAAATACATTTGGGTGAATATAAAAGGTCGTAAAAAAATTTTTAAAA
The DNA here is from genome assembly GCF_037042655.1 of Diuraphis noxia. Taxonomy (NCBI): domain Eukaryota; kingdom Metazoa; phylum Arthropoda; class Insecta; order Hemiptera; family Aphididae; genus Diuraphis; species Diuraphis noxia. Next base: position 4,720,900 of record NW_028301711.1, read on the forward strand.
ACAGGTGATGAATCCGCTAAATATCGTCTTAAGTCATTTCTATTAAACTAATCATACTTTTTATATTTTTATCGTTAAGTTCACATTATTTTACATCTAAAACACGTATTTACAATACATTTGGGTGAATACAAAAAATAGAAAAAAAATTTGGGAAAAAATTTGGTAATAAATGGTGATAATTCCACTAAATATCGTTTAAAGTCATTTGTATTGAACTAATCATACCTTTTATATTTTTATCGTTAAGTTCACATAATTTTACATCTAAAACACGTCTTTAAAATACATTTGGGTGAATACAAAAAATAGAAAAAAAATTTGGGAAAAAATTTGGTAATAAATGGTGATAATTCCGCTAAATATCGTTTAAAGTCATTTGTATTGAACTAATCATACTTTTTATATTTTTATCGTTAAGTTCACATAATTTTACATCTAAAACACGACTTTACATACATTTGGGTGAATATAAAAGGTCGTAAAAAAATTTGAAAAAAAATTTGGAGGAAAAATTGGTAAAAAATAGTGGTAATTCCGCTAAATATCGTTCAAAGTCATTTGTATTGAACGAATCGTACTTTTTATATTTTTATCGTTAAGTTCACATAATTTTACATCTAAAACACGTCTTTAAAATACATTTGGGTGAATATAAAAGGTCGTAAAAAAAATTGGGAAAAAATTTGGTAAAAAATAGTGATAATTCCGTTAAATATCGTTTAAAGTCATTTGTATTGAACTAATCATACTTTTTATATTTTTATCGTTAAGTTTACATAATTTTACATCTAAAACACGTCTTTAAAATACATTTGGGTGAATATAAAAGGTCGTAAAAAAATTTTTAAAAACAGGTGATGAATCCGCTAAATATCGTCTTAAGTCTAAGAAAAAAAATTTAGTTATAAATGGTGATAATTCCGCTAAATATCGTTTAAAGTCATTTGTATTGAACTAATCATACCTTTTATATTTTTATCGTTAAGTTCACATAATTTTACATCTAAAACACGTCTTTAAAATACATTTGGGTGAATATAAAAGGTCGTAAAAAAATTTGGGAAAAAATTTGGTAAAAAATAGTGATAATTCCGTTAAATATCGTTTAAAGTCATTTGTATTGAACTAATCATACTTTTTATATTTTTATCGTTAAGTTTACATAATTTTACATCTAAAACACGTCTTTAAAATACATTTGGGTGAATACAAAAAATAGAAAAAAAATTTGGGAAAATATTTGGTAATAAATGGTGATAATTCCGCTAAATATCGTTTAAAGTCATTTGTATTGAACTAATCATACTTTTTATATTTTTATCGTTAAGTTCACATTATTTTACATCTATAACACGTCTTTAAAATACATTTGGGTGAATATAAAAGGTCGTAAAAAAATTTTTAAAAACAGGTGATGAATCCGCTAAATATCGTCTTAAGTCATTTCTATTAAACTAATCATACTTTTTATATTTTTATCGTTAAGTTCACATAATTTTACATCTAAAACACGTCTTTACATACATTTGGGTGAATATAAAAGGTCGTAAAAAAAATTGGGAAAAAATTTGGTAAAAAATAGTGATAATTCCGTTAAATATCGTTTAAAGTCATTTGTATTGAACTAATCATACTTTTTATATTTTTATCGTTAAGTTCACATAATTTTACATCTAAAACACGTCTTTACATACATTTGGGTGAATATAAAATGTCGTAAAAAAAATTGGGAAAAAATTTGGTAAAAAATAGTGATAATTCCGTTAAATATCGTTTAAAGTCATTTGTATTGAACTAATCATACTTTTTATATTTTTATCGTTAAGTTCACATTATTTTACATCTAAAACACGTATTTACAATACATTTGGGTGAAAAAAAAAAATAGAAAAAAAATTTGGAGGAAAAATTGGTAAAAAATAGTGGTAATTCCGCTAAATATCGTTCAAAGTCATTTGTATTGAACGAATCGTACTTTTTATATTTTTATCGTTAAGTTCACATAATTTTACATCTAAAACACGTCTTTAAAATACATTTGGGTGAATATAAAAGGTCGTAAAAAAATTTTTAAAAACAGGTGATGAATCCGCTAAATATCGTCTTAAGTCATTTCTATTAAACTAATCATACTTTTTATATTTTTATCGTTAAGTTCACATTATTTTACATCTAAAACACGTATTTACAATACATTTGGGTGAATACAAAAAATAGAAAAAAAATTTGGGAAAAAATTTGGTAATAAATGGTGATAATTCCACTAAATATCGTTTAAAGTCATTTGTATTGAACTAATCATACCTTTTATATTTTTATCGTTAAGTTCACATAATTTTACATCTAAAACACGTCTTTAAAATACATTTGGGTGAATACAAAAAATAGAAAAAAAATTTGGGAAAAAATTTGGTAATAAATGGTGATAATTCCGCTAAATATCGTTTAAAGTCATTTGTATTGAGCTAATCATACTTTTTATATTTTTATCGTTAAGTTCACATAATTTTACATCTAAAACACGACTTTACATACATTTGGGTGAATATAAAAGGTCGTAAAAAAATTTGGGAAAAAATTTGGTAAAAAACAGGTGATGAATCCGTTAAATATCGTTTAAAGTCATTTGTATTGAACTAATCATACTTTTTATATTTTTATCGTTAAGTTCACATTATTTTACATCTAAAACACGTATTTACAATACATTTGGGTGAAAAAAAAAAATAGAAAAAAAATTTGGAGGAAAAATTGGTAAAAAATAGTGGTAATTCCGCTAAATATCGTTCAAAGTCATTTGTATTGAACGAATCGTACTTTTTATATTTTTATCGTTAAGTTCACATAATTTTACATCTAAAACACGTCTTTAAAATACATTTGGGTGAATATAAAAGGTCGTAAAAAAATTTTTAAAAACAGGTGATGAATCCGCTAAATATCGTCTTAAGTCATTTCTATTAAACTAATCATACTTTTTATATTTTTATCGTTAAGTTCACATTATTTTACATCTAAAACACGTATTTACAATACATTTGGGTGAATACAAAAAATAGAAAAAAAATTTGGGAAAAAATTTGGTAATAAATGGTGATAATTCCACTAAATATCGTTTAAAGTCATTTGTATTGAACTAATCATACTTTTTATATTTTTATCGTTAAGTTCACATAATTTTACATCTAAAACACGACTTTACATACATTTGGGTGAATATAAAAGGTCGTAAAAAAATTTGGGAAAAAATTTGGTAAAAAATAGTGATAATTCCGTTAAATATCGTTTAAAGTCATTTGTATTGAACTAATCATACTTTTTATATTTTTATCGTTAAGTTCACATTATTTTACATCTAAAACACGTATTTACAATACATTTGGGTGAAAAAAAAAAATAGAAAAAAAATTTGGAGGAAAAATTGGTAAAAAATAGTGGTAATTCCGCTAAATATCGTTCAAAGTCATTTGTATTGAACGAATCGTACTTTTTATATTTTTATCGTTAAGTTCACATAATTTTACATCTAAAACACGTCTTTAAAATGCATTTGGGTGAATATAAAAGGTCGTAAAAAAATTTTTAAAAACAGGTGATGAATCCGCTAAATATCGTCTTAAGTCATTTCTATTAAACTAATCATACTTTTTATATTTTTATCGTTAAGTTCACATTATTTTACATCTAAAACACGTATTTACAATACATTTGGGTGAATACAAAAAATAGAAAAAAAATTTGGGAAAAAATTTGGTAATAAATGGTGATAATTCCACTAAATATCGTTTAAAGTCATTTGTATTGAACTAATCATACCTTTTATATTTTTATCGTTAAGTTCACATAATTTTACATCTAAAACACGTCTTTAAAATACATTTGGGTGAATACAAAAAATAGAAAAAAAATTTGGGAAAAAATTTGGTAATAAATGGTGATAATTCCGCTAAATATCGTTTAAAGTCATTTGTATTGAACTAATCATACTTTTTATATTTTTATCGTTAAGTTCACATAATTTTACATCTAAAACACGACTTTACATACATTTGGGTGAATATAAAAGGTCGTAAAAAAATTTGGGAAAAAATTTGGTAAAAAATAGTGATAATTCCGTTAAATATCGTTTAAAGTCATTTGTATTGAACTAATCATACTTTTTATATTTTTATCGTTAAGTTCACATTATTTTACATCTAAAACACGTATTTACAATACATTTGGGTGAAAAAAAAAAATAGAAAAAAAATTTGGAGGAAAAATTGGTAAAAAATAGTGGTAATTCCGCTAAATATCGTTCAAAGTCATTTGTATTGAACGAATCGTACTTTTTATATTTTTATCGTTAAGTTCACATAATTTTACATCTAAAACACGTCTTTAAAATACATTTGGGTGAATACAAAAAATAGAAAAAAAATTTGGGAAAAAATTTGGTAATAAATGGTGATAATTCCGCTAAATATCGTTTAAAGTCATTTGTATTGAGCTAATCATACTTTTTATATTTTTATCGTTAAGTTCACATAATTTTACATCTAAAACACGACTTTACATACATTTGGGTGAATATAAAAGGTCGTAAAAAAATTTGGGAAAAAATTTGGTAAAAAACAGGTGATGAATCCGTTAAATATCGTTTAAAGTCATTTGTATTGAACTAATCATACTTTTTATATTTTTATCGTTAAGTTCACATTATTTTACATCTAAAACACGTATTTACAATACATTTGGGTGAAAAAAAAAAATAGAAAAAAAATTTGGAGGAAAAATTGGTAAAAAATAGTGGTAATTCCGCTAAATATCGTTCAAAGTCATTTGTATTGAACGAATCGTACTTTTTATATTTTTTTCGTTAAGTTCACATAATTTTACATCTAAAACACGTCTTTAAAATACATTTGGGTGAATATAAAAGGTCGTAAAAAAATTTTTAAAAACAGGTGATGAATCCGCTAAATATCGTCTTAAGTCATTTCTATTAAACTAATCATACTTTTTATATTTTTATCGTTAAGTTCACATTATTTTACATCTAAAACACGTATTTACAATACATTTGGGTGAATACAAAAAATAGAAAAAAAATTTGGGAAAAAATTTGGTAATAAATGGTGATAATTCCACTAAATATCGTTTAAAGTCATTTGTATTGAACTAATCATACCTTTTATATTTTTATCGTTAAGTTCACATAATTTTACATCTAAAACACGTCTTTACAATACATTTGGGTGAATATAAAAGGTCGTAAAAAAATTTTGAAAAACAGGTGATGAATCCGCTAAATATCGTCTTAGGTCATTTCTATTAAACTAATCATACTTTTTATATTTTTAACGTTAATTTCACATTATTTTACATCTAAAACACGTATTTACAATACATTTGGGTGAATATAAAACGTTGTAAAAAAATTTTGAAAAACAGGCGATGAATCCGCTAAATATCGTCTTAAGTCATTTCTATTAAACTAATCATACTTTTTATATTTTTAACGTTAAGTTCACATTATTTTACATCTTAAACACGTATTTACAATACATTTGGGTGAAAACAAAAAATAGAAAAAAAATTTGGGAAAAAAATTGGTAAAAAATTGTGATAATTCCGCAAAGTATCGTTTAAAGTCATTTGTATTGAACTAATCATACTTTTTATATTTTTATCGTTAAGTTCACATTATTTTACATCTAAAACACGTCTTTACAATACATTTGGGTGAATAACAAAGGTCGTAAAAAAATTTTGAAAAACAGGTGATGAATCTGCTAAATATCGTCTTAAGTCATTTCTATTAAACTAATCATACTTTTTATATTTTTAACGTTAAGTTCACATTATTTTACATCTTAAACACGTATTTACAATACATTTGGGTGAAAAAAAAAAATAGAAAAAAATTTTGGGAAAAAAATTGGTAAAAAATGGTGATAATTCCGCTAAATATCGTTTAAAGTCATTTGTATTGAACTAATCATACCTTTTATATTTTTATCGTTAAGTTCACATAATTTTACATCTAAAACACGTCTTTAAAATACATTTGGGTGAATACAAAAAATAGAAAAAAAATTTGGGAATAAATTTGGTAATAAATGGTGATAATTCCGCTAAATATCGTTTAAAGTCATTTGTATTGAACTAATCATACTTTTTATATTTTTATCGTTAAGTTCACATAATTTTACATCTAAAACACGTCTTTACATACATTTGGGTGAATATAAAAGGTCGTAAAAAAAATTGGGAAAAAATTTGGTAAAAAATAGTGATAATTCCGTTAAATATCGTTTAAAGTCATTTGTATTGAACTAATCATACTTTTTATATTTTTATCGTTAAGATCACATTATTTTACATCTAAAACACGTATTTACAATACATTTGGGTGAAAAAAAAAAAATAGAAAAAAAATTTGGAGGAAAAATTGGTAAAAAATAGTGGTAATTCCGCTAAATATCGTTCAAAGTCATTTGTATTGAACGAATCGTACTTTTTATATTTTTATCGTTAAGTTCACATAATTTTACATCTAAAACACGTCTTTAAAATACATTTGGGTGAATATAAAAGGTCGTAAAAAAATTTTTAAAAACAGGTGATGAATCCGCTAAATATCGTCTTAAGTCATTTCTATTAAACTAATCATACTTTTTATATTTTTATCGTTAAGTTCACATTATTTTACATCTAAAACACGTATTTACAATACATTTGGGTGAATACAAAAAATAGAAAAAAAATTTGGGAAAAAATTTGGTAATAAATGGTGATAATTCCACTAAATATCGTTTAAAGTCATTTGTATTGAACTAATCATACCTTTTATATTTTTATCGTTAAGTTCACATAATTTTACATCTAAAACACGTCTTTAAAATACATTTGGGTGAATACAAAAAATAGAAAAAAAATTTGGGAAAAAATTTGGTAATAAATGGTGATAATTCCGCTAAATATCGTTTAAAGTCATTTGTATTGAACTAATCATACTTTTTATATTTTTATCGTTAAGTTCACATAATTTTACATCTAAAACACGACTTTACATACATTTGGGTGAATATAAAAGGTCGTAAAAAAATTTGAAAAAAAATTTGGAGGAAAAATTGGTAAAAAATAGTGGTAATTCCGCTAAATATCGTTCAAAGTCATTTGTATTGAACGAATCGTACTTTTTATATTTTTATCGTTAAGTTCACATAATTTTACATCTAAAACACGTCTTTAAAATACATTTGGGTGAATATAAAAGGTCGTAAAAAAAATTGGGAAAAAATTTGGTAAAAAATAGTGATAATTCCGTTAAATATCGTTTAAAGTCATTTGTATTGAACTAATCATACTTTTTATATTTTTATCGTTAAGTTTACATAATTTTACATCTAAAACACGTCTTTAAAATACATTTGGGTGAATATAAAAGGTCGTAAAAAAATTTTTAAAAACAGGTGATGAATCCGCTAAATATCGTCTTAAGTCTAAGAAAAAAAATTTAGTTATAAATGGTGATAATTCCGCTAAATATCGTTTAAAGTCATTTGTATTGAACTAATCATACCTTTTATATTTTTATCGTTAAGTTCACATAATTTTACATCTAAAACACGTCTTTAAAATACATTTGGGTGAATATAAAAGGTCGTAAAAAAATTTGGGAAAAAATTTGGTAAAAAATAGTGATAATTCCGTTAAATATCGTTTAAAGTCATTTGTATTGAACTAATCATACTTTTTATATTTTTATCGTTAAGTTTACATAATTTTACATCTAAAACACGTCTTTAAAATACATTTGGGTGAATACAAAAAATAGAAAAAAAATTTGGGAAAATATTTGGTAATAAATGGTGATAATTCCGCTAAATATCGTTTAAAGTCATTTGTATTGAACTAATCATACTTTTTATATTTTTATCGTTAAGTTCACATTATTTTACATCTATAACACGTCTTTAAAATACATTTGGGTGAATATAAAAGGTCGTAAAAAAATTTTTAAAAACAGGTGATGAATCCGCTAAATATCGTCTTAAGTCATTTCTATTAAACTAATCATACTTTTTATATTTTTATCGTTAAGTTCACATAATTTTACATCTAAAACACGTCTTTACATACATTTGGGTGAATATAAAAGGTCGTAAAAAAAATTGGGAAAAAATTTGGTAAAAAATAGTGATAATTCCGTTAAATATCGTTTAAAGTCATTTGTATTGAACTAATCATACTTTTTATATTTTTATCGTTAAGTTCACATAATTTTACATCTAAAACACGTCTTTACATACATTTGGGTGAATATAAAATGTCGTAAAAAAAATTGGGAAAAAATTTGGTAAAAAATAGTGATAATTCCGTTAAATATCGTTTAAAGTCATTTGTATTGAACTAATCATACTTTTTATATTTTTATCGTTAAGTTCACATTATTTTACATCTAAAACACGTATTTACAATACATTTGGGTGAAAAAAAAAAATAGAAAAAAAATTTGGAGGAAAAATTGGTAAAAAATAGTGGTAATTCCGCTAAATATCGTTCAAAGTCATTTGTATTGAACGAATCGTACTTTTTATATTTTTATCGTTAAGTTCACATAATTTTACATCTAAAACACGTCTTTAAAATACATTTGGGTGAATATAAAAGGTCGTAAAAAAATTTTTAAAAACAGGTGATGAATCCGCTAAATATCGTCTTAAGTCATTTCTATTAAACTAATCATACTTTTTATATTTTTATCGTTAAGTTCACATTATTTTACATCTAAAACACGTATTTACAATACATTTGGGTGAATACAAAAAATAGAAAAAAAATTTGGGAAAAAATTTGGTAATAAATGGTGATAATTCCACTAAATATCGTTTAAAGTCATTTGTATTGAACTAATCATACCTTTTATATTTTTATCGTTAAGTTCACATAATTTTACATCTAAAACACGTCTTTAAAATACATTTGGGTGAATACAAAAAATAGAAAAAAAATTTGGGAAAAAATTTGGTAATAAATGGTGATAATTCCGCTAAATATCGTTTAAAGTCATTTGTATTGAGCTAATCATACTTTTTATATTTTTATCGTTAAGTTCACATAATTTTACATCTAAAACACGACTTTACATACATTTGGGTGAATATAAAAGGTCGTAAAAAAATTTGGGAAAAAATTTGGTAAAAAACAGGTGATGAATCCGTTAAATATCGTTTAAAGTCATTTGTATTGAACTAATCATACTTTTTATATTTTTATCGTTAAGTTCACATTATTTTACATCTAAAACACGTATTTACAATACATTTGGGTGAAAAAAAAAAATAGAAAAAAAATTTGGAGGAAAAATTGGTAAAAAATAGTGGTAATTCCGCTAAATATCGTTCAAAGTCATTTGTATTGAACGAATCGTACTTTTTATATTTTTATCGTTAAGTTCACATAATTTTACATCTAAAACACGTCTTTAAAATACATTTGGGTGAATATAAAAGGTCGTAAAAAAATTTTTAAAAACAGGTGATGAATCCGCTAAATATCGTCTTAAGTCATTTCTATTAAACTAATCATACTTTTTATATTTTTATCGTTAAGTTCACATTATTTTACATCTAAAACACGTATTTACAATACATTTGGGTGAATACAAAAAATAGAAAAAAAATTTGGGAAAAAATTTGGTAATAAATGGTGATAATTCCACTAAATATCGTTTAAAGTCATTTGTATTGAACTAATCATACTTTTTATATTTTTATCGTTAAGTTCACATAATTTTACATCTAAAACACGACTTTACATACATTTGGGTGAATATAAAAGGTCGTAAAAAAATTTGGGAAAAAATTTGGTAAAAAATAGTGATAATTCCGTTAAATATCGTTTAAAGTCATTTGTATTGAACTAATCATACTTTTTATATTTTTATCGTTAAGTTCACATTATTTTACATCTAAAACACGTATTTACAATACATTTGGGTGAAAAAAAAAAATAGAAAAAAAATTTGGAGGAAAAATTGGTAAAAAATAGTGGTAATTCCGCTAAATATCGTTCAAAGTCATTTGTATTGAACGAATCGTACTTTTTATATTTTTATCGTTAAGTTCACATAATTTTACATCTAAAACACGTCTTTAAAATGCATTTGGGTGAATATAAAAGGTCGTAAAAAAATTTTTAAAAACAGGTGATGAATCCGCTAAATATCGTCTTAAGTCATTTCTATTAAACTAATCATACTTTTTATATTTTTATCGTTAAGTTCACATTATTTTACATCTAAAACACGTATTTACAATACATTTGGGTGAATACAAAAAATAGAAAAAAAATTTGGGAAAAAATTTGGTAATAAATGGTGATAATTCCACTAAATATCGTTTAAAGTCATTTGTATTGAACTAATCATACCTTTTATATTTTTATCGTTAAGTTCACATAATTTTACATCTAAAACACGTCTTTAAAATACATTTGGGTGAATACAAAAAATAGAAAAAAAATTTGGGAAAAAATTTGGTAATAAATGGTGATAATTCCGCTAAATATCGTTTAAAGTCATTTGTATTGAACTAATCATACTTTTTATATTTTTATCGTTAAGTTCACATAATTTTACATCTAAAACACGACTTTACATACATTTGGGTGAATATAAAAGGTCGTAAAAAAATTTGGGAAAAAATTTGGTAAAAAATAGTGATAATTCCGTTAAATATCGTTTAAAGTCATTTGTATTGAACTAATCATACTTTTTATATTTTTATCGTTAAGTTCACATTATTTTACATCTAAAACACGTATTTACAATACATTTGGGTGAAAAAAAAAAATAGAAAAAAAATTTGGAGGAAAAATTGGTAAAAAATAGTGGTAATTCCGCTAAATATCGTTCAAAGTCATTTGTATTGAACGAATCGTACTTTTTATATTTTTATCGTTAAGTTCACATAATTTTACATCTAAAACACGTCTTTAAAATACATTTGGGTGAATACAAAAAATAGAAAAAAAATTTGGGAAAAAATTTGGTAATAAATGGTGATAATTCCGCTAAATATCGTTTAAAGTCATTTGTATTGAGCTAATCATACTTTTTATATTTTTATCGTTAAGTTCACATAATTTTACATCTAAAACACGACTTTACATACATTTGGGTGAATATAAAAGGTCGTAAAAAAATTTGGGAAAAAATTTGGTAAAAAACAGGTGATGAATCCGTTAAATATCGTTTAAAGTCATTTGTATTGAACTAATCATACTTTTTATATTTTTATCGTTAAGTTCACATTATTTTACATCTAAAACACGTATTTACAATACATTTGGGTGAAAAAAAAAAATAGAAAAAAAATTTGGAGGAAAAATTGGTAAAAAATAGTGGTAATTCCGCTAAATATCGTTCAAAGTCATTTGTATTGAACGAATCGTACTTTTTATATTTTTTTCGTTAAGTTCACATAATTTTACATCTAAAACACGTCTTTAAAATACATTTGGGTGAATATAAAAGGTCGTAAAAAAATTTTTAAAAACAGGTGATGAATCCGCTAAATATCGTCTTAAGTCATTTCTATTAAACTAATCATACTTTTTATATTTTTATCGTTAAGTTCACATTATTTTACATCTAAAACACGTATTTACAATACATTTGGGTGAATACAAAAAATAGAAAAAAAATTTGGGAAAAAATTTGGTAATAAATGGTGATAATTCCACTAAATATCGTTTAAAGTCATTTGTATTGAACTAATCATACCTTTTATATTTTTATCGTTAAGTTCACATAATTTTACATCTAAAACACGTCTTTAAAATACATTTGGGTGAATACAAAAAATAGAAAAAAAATTTGGGAAAAAATTTGGTAATAAATGGTGATAATTCCGCTAAATATCGTTTAAAGTCATTTGTATTGAACTAATCATACTTTTTATATTTTTATCGTTAAGTTCACATAATTTTACATCTAAAACACGACTTTACATACATTTGGGTGAATATAAAAGGTCGTAAAAAAATTTGGGAAAAAATTTGGTAAAAAATAGTGATAATTCCGTTAAATATCGTTTAAAGTCATTTGTATTGAACTAATCATACTTTTTATATTTTTATCGTTAAGTTCACATTATTTTACATCTAAAACACGTATTTACAATACATTTGGGTGAAAAAAAAAAATAGAAAAAAAATTTGGAGGAAAAATTGGTAAAAAATAGTGGTAATTCCGCTAAATATCGTTCAAAGTCATTTGTATTGAACGAATCGTACTTTTTATATTTTTATCGTTAAGTTCACATAATTTTACATCTAAAACACGTCTTTAAAATGCATTTGGGTGAATATAAAAGGTCGTAAAAAAATTTTTAAAAACAGGTGATGAATCCGCTAAATATCGTCTTAAGTCATTTCTATTAAACTAATCATACTTTTTATATTTTTATCGTTAAGTTCACATTATTTTACATCTAAAACACGTATTTACAATACATTTGGGTGAATACAAAAAATAGAAAAAAAATTTGGGAAAAAATTTGGGAAAAAATTTGGTAATAAATGGTGATAATTCCACTAAATATCGTTTAAAGTCATTTGTATTGAACTAATCATACCTTTTATATTTTTATCGTTAAGTTCACATAATTTTACATCTAAAACACGTCTTTAAAATACATTTGGGTGAATACAAAAAATAGAAAAAAAATTTGGGAAAAAATTTGGTAATAAATGGTGATAATTCCGCTAAATATCGTTTAAAGTCATTTGTATTGAACTAATCATACTTTTTATATTTTTATCGTTAAGTTCACATAATTTTACATCTAAAACACGACTTTACATACATTTGGGTGAATATAAAAGGTCGTAAAAAAATTTGGGAAAAAATTTGGTAAAAAATAGTGATAATTCCGTTAAATATCGTTTAAAGTCATTTGTATTGAACTAATCATACTTTTTATATTTTTATCGTTAAGTTCACATTATTTTACATCTAAAACACGTATTTACAATACATTTGGGTGAAAAAAAAAAATAGAAAAAAAATTTGGAGAAAAAATTGGTAAAAAATAGCGGTAATTCCGCTAAATATCGTTTAAAGTCATTTGTATTGAACGAATCGTACTTTTTATAATTTTATCGTTAAGTTCACATAATTTTACATCTAAAACACATCTTTAAAATACATTTGGGTGAATATAAAAGGTCGTAAAAAAATTTTTAAAATCAGGTGATGAATCCGCTAAATATCGTCTTAAGTCATTTCTATTAAACTAATCATACTTTTTATATTTTTATCGTTAAGTTCACATTATTTTACATCTAAAACACGTATTTACAATACATTTGGGTGAATACAAAAAATAGAAAAAAAATTTGGTAAAAAATGGTGATAATTCCGCTAAATATCGTTTAAAGTCATTTGTATTGAACTAATCATACTTTTTATATTTTTATCGTTAAGTTCACATAATTTTACATCTAAAACACGTCTTTAAAATACATTTGGGTGAATACAAAAAATAGAAAAAAAATTTGGGAAAATATTTGGTAATAAATGGTGATAATTCCGCTAAATATCGTTCAAAGTCATTTGTATTGAACTAATCATACTTTTTATATTTTTATCGTTAAGTTCACATTATTTTACATCTAAAACACGTATTTACAATACATTTGGGTGAATATAAAAGGTCGTAAAAAAATTTGGGAAAAAATTTGGTAAAAAATAGTGATAATTCCTTTAAATATCTTTTAAAGTCATTTGTATTGAACTAATCATACTTTTTATATTTTTATCGTTAAGTTCACATTATTTTACATCTAAAACACGTATTTACAATACATTTGGGTGAAAAAAAAAAATAGAAAAAAAATTTGGAGAAAAAATTGGTAAAAAATAGTGGTAATTCCGCTAAATATCGTTCAAAGTCATTTGTATTGAACGAATCGTACTTTTTATATTTTTATCGTTAAGTTCACATAATTTTACATCTAAAACACGTCTTTAAAATACATTTGGGTGAATATAAAAGGTCGTAAAAAAATTTTTAAAAACAGGTGATGAATCCGCTAAATATCGTCTTAAGTCTAAGAAAAAAAATTTGGGAAAAAATTTAGTAATAAATGGTGATAATTCCGCTAAATATCGTTTAAAGTCATTTGTATTGAACTAATCATACCTTTTATATTTTTATCGTTAAGTTCACATAATTTTACATCTAAAACACGTCTTTAAAATACATTTGGGTGAATATAAAAGGTCGTAAAAAAATTTGGGAAAAAATTTGGTAAAAAATAGTGATAATTCCGTTAAATATCGTTTAAAGTCATTTGTATTGAACTAATCATACTTTTTATATTTTTATCGTTAAGTTCACATTATTTTACATCTATAACACGTCTTTAAAATACATTTGGGTGAATATAAAAGGTCGTAAAAAAATTTTTAAAAACAGGTGATGAATCCGCTAAATATCGTCTTAAGTCATTTCTATTAAACTAATCATACTTTTTATATTTTTATCGTTAAGTTCACATTATTTTACATCTAAAACACGTATTTACAATACATTTGGGTGAATACAAAAAATAGAAAAAAAATTTGGTAAAAAATGGTGATAATTCCGCTAAATATCGTCTTAAGTCATTTCTATTAAACTAATCATACTTTTTATATTTTTAACGTTAATTTCACATTATTTTACATCTAAAACACGTATTTACAATACATTTGGGTGAATACAAAAAATAGAAAAAAAATTTGGGAAAAAATTTGGTAAAAAATGGTGATGAATCCGCTAAATATCGTCTTAAGTCATTTCTATTAAACTAATCATACTTTTTATATTTTTAACGTTAAGTTCACATTATTTTACATCTAAAACACGTATTTACAATACATTTGGGTGAATACAAAAAATAGAAAAAAAATTTGGGAAAAAATTTGGTAATAAATGGTGATAATTCCACTAAATATCGTTTAAAGTCATTTGTATTGAACTAATCATACTTTTTATATTTTTATCGTTAAGTTCACATTATTTTACATCTAAAACACGTCTTTACAATACATTTGGGTGAATAACAAAGGTCGTAAAAAAATTTTGAAAAACAGGTGATGAATCTGCTAAATATCGTCTTAAGTCATTTCTATTAAACTAATCATACTTTTTATATTTTTAACGTTAAGTTCACATTATTTTACATCTAAAACACGTATTTACAATACATTTGGGTGAAAAAAAAAAATAGAAAAAAAATTTGGAGAAAAAATTGGTAAAAAATAGTGGTAATTCCGCTAAATATCGTTCAAAGTCATTTGTATTGAACGAATCGTACTTTTTATATTTTTATCGTTAAGTTCACATAATTTTACATCTAAAACACGTCTTTAAAATACATTTGGGTGAATATAAAAGGTCGTAAAAAAATTTTTAAAAACAGGTGATGAATCCGCTAAATATCGTCTTAAGTCTAAGAAAAAAAATTTGGGAAAAAATTTAGTAATAAATGGTGATAATTCAGCTTAATATCGTTTAAAGTCATTTGTATTGAACTAATCATACCTTTTATATTTTTATCGTTAAGTTCACATAATTTTACATCTAAAACACGTCTTTAAAATACATTTGGGTGAATATAATAGGTCGTAAAAAAATTTGGGAAAAAATTTGGTAAAAAATAGTGATAATTCCGTTAAATATCGTTTAAAGTCATTTGTATTGAACTAATCATACTTTTTATATTTTTATCGTTAAGTTTACATAATTTTACATCTAAAACACGTCTTTAAAATACATTTGGGTGAATACAAAAAATAGAAAAAAAATTTGGGAAAATATTTGGTAATAAATGGTGATAATTCCGCTAAATATCGTTTAAAGTCATTTGTATTGAACTAATCATACTTTTTATATTTTTATCGTTAAGTTCACATTATTTTACATCTAAAACACGTCTTTAAAATACATTTGGGTGAATATAAAAGGTCGTAAAAAAATTTTTAAAAACAGGTGATGAATCCGCTAAATATCGTCTTAAGTCATTTCTATTAAACTAATCATACTTTTTATATTTTTATCGTTAAGTTCACATTATTTTACATCTAAAACACGTATTTACAATACATTTGGGTGAATACAAAAAATAGAAAAAAAAATTGGTAAAAAATGGTGATAATTCCGCTAAATATCGTCTTAAGTCATTTCTATTAAACTAATCATACTTTTTATATTTTTAACGTTAATTTCACATTATTTTACATCTAAAACACGTATTTACAATACATTTGGGTGAATACAAAAAATAGAAAAAAAATTTGGGAAAAAATTTGGTAAAAAATGGTGATGAATCCGCTAAATATCGTCTTAAGTCATTTCTATTAAACTAATCATACTTTTTATATTTTTAACGTTAAGTTCACATTATTTTACATCTAAAACAAGTATTTACAATACATTTGGGCGAATACAAAAAATAGAAAAAAAATTTGGGAAAAAATTTGGTAAAAAATGGTGATAATTCCGCTAAATATCGTTTAAAGTCATTTGTATTGAACTAATCATACTTTTTATATTTTTATCGTTAAGTTAACATAATTATACATCTAAAACACGTCTTTACAATACATTTGGGTGAATATAAAAGGTCGTAAAAAAATTTTGAAAAACAGGTTATGATTCCGCTAAATATCGTCATAAGTCATTTCTATTAAACTAATCATACTTTTTATATTTTTAACGTTAAGTTCAGATAATTTTACATCTAAAACACGTATTTACAATACATTTGGGTGAATCAATAAAATAGAAAAAAAATTTGGGAAAAAATTTGGTAAAAAATGGTGATGATTCCGCTAAATATCGTCTTAAGTCATTTCTATTAAACTAATCATACTTTTTATATTTTTAACGTGAAGTATACATTATTTTACATCTAAAACACGTATTTACAATACATTTGGGTGAATACAAAAAATAGAAAAAAAATTGGGGAAAAAATTTGGTAAAAAATGGTGATAATTCCGCTAAATATCGTTTAAAGTCATTTGTATTGAACTAATCATACTTTTTATATTTTTATCGTTAAGTTCACATTATTTTACATCTAAAACACGTCTTTACAATACATTTGGGTGAATAACAAAGGTCGTAAAAAAATTTTGAAAAACAGGTGATGAATCTGCTAAATATCGTCTTAAGTCATTTCTATTAAACTAATCATACTTTTTATATTTTTAACGTTAAGTTCACATTATTTTACATCTTAAACACGTATTTACAATACATTTGGGTGAAAAAAAAAAATAGAAAAAAATTTTGGGAAAAAAATTGGTAAAAAATGGTGATAATTCCGCTAAATATCGTTTAAAGTCATTTGTATTGAACGAATCGTACTTTTTATATTTTTATCGTTAAGTTCACATAATTTTACATCTAAAACACGTCTTTAAAATACATTTGGGTGAATATAAAAGGTCGTAAAAAAATTTTTAAAAACAGGTGATGAATCCGCTAAATATCGTCTTAAGTCATTTCTATTAAACTAATCATACTTTTTATATTTTTAACGTTAAGTTCACATTATTTTACATCTAAAACACGTATTTACAATACATTTGGGTGAATACAAAAAATAGAAAAAAAATTTGGGAAAAAATTTAGTAATAAATGGTGATAATTCCGCTAAATATCGTTTAAAGTCATTTGTATTGAACTAATCATACCTTTTATATTTTTATCGTTAAGTTCACATAATTTTACATCTAAAACACGTCTTTAAAATACATTTGGGTGAATACAAAAAATAGAAAAAAAATTTGGGAAAATATTTGGTAATAAATGGTGATAATTCCGCTAAATATCGTTTAAAGTCATTTGTATTGAACTAATCATACTTTTTATATTTTTATCGTTAAGTTCACATAATTTTACATCTAAAACACGTCTTTACATACATTTGGGTGAATATAAAAGGTCGTAAAAAAATTTGGGAAAAAATTTGGTAAAAAATAGTGATAATTCCGTTAAATATCGTTTAAAGTCATTTGTATTGAACTAATCATACTTTTTATATTTTTATCTTTAAGTTCACATTATTTTACATCTAAAACACGTATTTACAATACATTTGGGTGAATACAAAAAATAGAAAAAAAATTTGGAGAAAAAATTGGTAAAAAATAGCGGTAATTCCGCTAAATATCGTTTAAAGTCATTTGTATTGAACGAATCGTACTTTTTATATTTTTATCGTTAAGTTCACATAATTTTACATCTAAAACACGTCTTTAAAATACATTTGGGTGAATATAAAAGGTCGTAAAAAAATTTTTAAAAACAGGTGATGAATCCGCTAAATATCGTCTTAAGTCATTTCTATTAAACTAATCATACTTTTTATATTTTTATCGTTAAGTTCACATTATTTAACATCTAAAACACGTATTTACAATACATTTGGGTGAATACAAAAAATAGAAAAAAAATTTGGTAAAAAATGGTGATAATTCCGCTAAATATCGTTTAAAGTCATTTGTATTGAACTAATCATACCTTTTATATTTTTATCGTTAAGTTCACATAATTTTACATCTAAAACACGTCTTTAAAATACATTTGGGTGAATACAAAAAATAGAAAAAAAATTTGGGAAAATATTTGGTAATAAATGGTGATAATTCCGCTAAATATCGTCTTAAGTCATTTCTATTAAACTAATCATACTTTTTATATTTTTAACGTTAAGTTCACATTATTTTACATCTAAAACACGTATTTACAATACATTTGGGTGAATACAAAAAATAGAAAAAAAATTTGGGAAAAAATTTGGTAAAAAATCGTGATGAATCCGCTAAATATCGTCTTAAGTCATTTCTATTAAACTAATCATACTTTTTATATTTTTAACGTTAAGTTCACATTATTTTACATCTAAAACAAGTATTTACAATACATTTGGGCGAATACAAAAAATAGAAAAAAAATTTGGGAAAAAATTTGGTAAAAAATGGTGATAATTCCGCTAAATATCGTTTAAAGTCATTTGTATTGAACTAATCATACTTTTTATATTTTTATCGTTAAGTTAACATAATTATACATCTAAAACACGTCTTTACAATACATTTGGGTGAATATAAAAGGTCGTAAAAAAATTTTGAAAAACAGGTTATGATTCCGCTAAATATCGTCATAAGTCATTTCTATTAAACTAATCATACTTTTTATATTTTTAACGTTAAGTTCAGATAATTTTACATCTAAAACACGTATTTACAATACATTTGGGTGAATCAATAAAATAGAAAAAAAATTTGGTAAAAAATGGTGATGATTCCGCTAAATATCGTCTTAAGTCATTTCTATTAAACTAATCATACTTTTTATATTTTTAACGTTAAGTTCACATTATTTTACATCTAAAACACGTATTTACAATACATTTGGGTGAATACAATAAATAGAAAAAAAATTTGGTAAAAAATGGTGATAATTCCGCTAAATATCGTTTAAAGTCATTTGTATTGAACTAATCATACTTTTTATATTTTTATCGTTAAGTTCACATTATTTTACATCTAAAACACGTCTTTACAATACATTTGGGTGAATAACAAAGGTCGTAAAAAAATTTTGAAAAACAGGTGATGAATCTGCTAAATATCGTCTTAAGTCATTTCTATTAAACTAATCATACTTTTTATATTTTTAACGTTAAGTTCACATTATTTTACATCTTAAACACGTATTTACAATACATTTGGGTGAAAAAAAAAATAGAAAAAAATTTTGGGAAAAAAATTGGTAAAAAATGGTGATAATTCCGCTAAATATCGTTTAAAGTCATTTGTATTGAACGAATCGTACTTTTTATATTTTTATCGTTAAGTTCACATAATTTTACATCTAAAACACGTCTTTAAAATACATTTGGGTGAATATAAAAGGTCGTAAAAAAATTTTTAAAAACAGGTGATGAATCCGCTAAATATCGTCTTAAGTCATTTCTATTAAACTAATCATACTTTTTATATTTTTAACGTTAAGTTCACATTATTTTACATCTAAAACACGTATTTACAATACATTTGGGTGAATACAAAAAATAGAAAAAAAATTTGGGAAAAAATTTAGTAATAAATGGTGATAATTCCGCTAAATATCGTTTAAAGTCATTTGTATTGAACTAATCATACCTTTTATATTTTTATCGTTAAGTTCACATAATTTTACATCTAAAACACGTCTTTAAAATACATTTGGGTGAATACAAAAAATAGAAAAAAAATTTGGGAAAATATCTGGTAATAAATGGTGATAATTCCGCTAAATATCGTTTAAAGTCATTTGTATTGAACTAATCATACTTTTTATATTATTATCGTTAAGTTCACATAATTTTACATCTAAAACACGTCTTTACATACATTTGGGTGAATATAAAAGGTCGTAAAAAAGTTTGGGAAAAAATTTGGTAAAAAATAGTGATAATTCCGTTAAATATCGTTTAAAGTCATTTGTATTGAACTAATCATACTTTTTATATTTTTATCTTTAAGTTCACATTATTTTACATCTAAAACACGTATTTACAATACATTTGGGTGAATACAAAAAATAGAAAAAAAATTTGGAGAAAAAATGGTGATAATTCCGCTAAATATCGTTTAAAGTCATTTGTATTGAACTAATCATACCTTATATATTTTTATCGTTAAGTTCACATAATTTTACATCTAAAACACGTCTTTAAAATACATTTGGGTGAATACAAAAAATAGAAAAAAAATTTGGGAAAATATTTGGTAATAAATGGTGATAATTCCGCTAAATATCGTCTTAAGTCATTTCTATTAAACTAATCATACTTTTTATATTTTTAACGTTAAGTTCACATTATTTTACATCTAAAACACGTATTTACAATACATTTGGGTGAATACAAAAAATAGAAAAAAAATTTGGGAAAAAATTTGGTAAAAAATGGTGATGAATCCGCTAAATATCGTCTTAAGTCATTTTTTATTAAACTAATCATACTTTTTATATTTTTAACGTTAAGTTCACATTATTTTACATCTAAAACACGTATTTACAATACATTTGGGCGAATACAAAAAATAGAAAAAAAATTTGGGAAAAAATTTGGTAAAAAATGGTGATAATTCCGCTAAATATCGTTTAAAGTCATTTGTATTGAACTAATCATACTTTTTATATTTTTATCGTTAAGTTAACATAATTATACATCTAAAACACGTCTTTACAATACATTTGGGTGAATATAAAAGGTCGTAAAAAAATTTTGAAAAACAGGTTATGATTCCGCTAAATATCGTCATAAGTCATTTCTATTAAACTAATCATACTTTTTATATTTTTAACGTTAAGTTCAGATAATTTTACATCTAAAACACGTATTTACAATACATTTGGGTGAATCAATAAAATAGAAAAAAAATTTGGGAAAAAATTTGGTAAAAAATGGTGATAATTCCGCTAAATATCGTTTAAAGTCATTTGTATTGAACTAATCATACTTTTTATATTTTTATCGTTAAGTTCACGTAATTTAACATCTAAAACACGTCTTTACAATACATTAGGGTAAATATAAAAGGTCGTAAAAAAATTTTGAAAAACAGGTGATGATTCCGCTAAATATCGTCTTAAGTCATTTCTATTAAACTAATCATACTTTTTATATTTTTAACGTTAAGTTCACATTATTTTACATCTAAAACACGTATTTACAATACATTTGGGTGAATACAAAAAATAGAAAAAAAATTGGGGAAAAAATTTGGTAAAAAATGGTGATAATTCCGCTAAATATCGTTTAAAGTCATTTGTATTGAACTAATCATACTTTTTATATTTTTATCGTTAAGTTAACATAATTTTACATCTAAAACACGTCTTTACAATACATTTGGGTGAATATAAAACGTCGTAAAAAAATTTTGAAAAACAGGTGATGAATCCGCTAAATATCGTTTAAAGTCATTTGTATTGAACTAATCATACTTTTTATATTTTTATCGTTAAGTTCACATAATTTTACATCTAAAACACGTCTTTACAATACATTTGGGTGAATATAAAAGGTCGTAAAAAAATTTTGAAAAACAGGTGATGAATCTGCTAAATATCGTCTTAAGTCATTTCTATTAACCTAATCATACTTTTTATATTTTTAACGTTAAGTTCACATTATTTTACATCTTAAACACGTATTTACTATACATTTGGGTGAAAACAAAAAATAGAAAAAAAATTTGGGAAAAAAATTGGTAAAAAATGGTGATAATTCCGCTAAATATCGTTTAAAGTCATTTGTATTGAACGAATCGTACTTTTTATATTTTTATCGTTAAGTTCACATAATTTTACATCTAAAACACGTCTTTAAAATACATTTGGGTGAATATAAAAGGTCGTAAAAAAATTTTTAAAAACAGGTGATGAATCCGCTAAATATCGTCTTAAGTCATTTCTATTAAACTAATCATACTTTTTATATTTTTAACGTTAAGTTCACATTATTTTACATCTAAAACACGTCTTTACAATACATTTGGGTGAATAACAAAGGTCGTAAAAAAATTTTGAAAAACAGGTGATGAATCTGCTAAATATCGTCTTAAGTCATTTCTATTAAACTAATCATACTTTTTATATTTTTAACGTTAAGTTCACATTATTTTACATCTTAAACACGTATTTACAATACATTTGGGTGAAAAAAAAAAATAGAAAAAAATTTTGGGAAAAAAATTGGTAAAAAATGGTGATAATTCCGATAAATATCGTTTAAAGTCATTTGTATTGAACGAATCGTACTTTTTATATTTTTATCGTTAAGTTCACATAATTTTACATCTAAAACACGTCTTTAAAATACATTTGGGTGAATATAAAAGGTCGTAAAAAAATTTTTAAAAACAGGTGATGAATCCGCTAAATATCGTCTTAAGTCATTTCTATTAAACTAATCATACTTTTTATATTTTTAACGTTAAGTTCACATTATTTTACATCAAAAACACGTATTTACAATACATTTGGGTGAATACAAAAAATAGAAAAAAAATTTGGGAAAAAATTTAGTAATAAATGGTGATAATTCCGCTAAATATCGTTTAAAGTCATTTGTATTGAACTAATCATACCTTTTATATTTTTATCGTTAAGTTAACATAATTTTACATCTAAAACACGTCTTTAAAATACATTTGGGTGAATACAAAAAATAGAAAAAAAATTTGGGAAAATATTTGGTAATAAATGGTGATAATTCCGCTAAATATCGTTTAAAGTCATTTGTATTGAACTAATCATACTTTTTATATTTTTATCGTTAAGTTCACATTATTTTACATCTAAAACACGTCTTTAAAATACATTTGGGTGAATATAAAAGGTCGTAAAAAAATTTTTAAAAACAGGTGATGAATCCGCTAAATATCGTCTTAAGTCATTTCTATTAAACTAATCATACTTTTTATATTTTTATCGTTAAGTTCACATTATTTTACATCTAAAACACGTATTTACAATACATTTGGGTGAATACAAAAAATAGAAAAAAAATTTGGTAAAAAATGGTGATAATTCCGGTAAATATCGTTTAAAGTCATTTGTATTGAACTAATCATACTTTTTATATTTTTATCGTTAAGTTCACATTATTTTACATCTAAAACACGTATTTACAATACATTTGGGTGAAAAAAAAAAATAGAAAAAAAATTTGGAGAAAAAATTGGTAAAAAATAGCGGTAATTCCGCTAAATATCGTTTAAAGTCATTTGTATTGAACGAATCGTACTTTTTATATTTTTATCGTTAAGTTCACATAATTTTACATCTAAAACACGTCTTTAAAATACATTTGGGTGAATATAAAAGGTCGTAAAAAAATTTTTAAAAACAGGTGATGAATCCGCTAAATAGCGTCTTAAGTCATTTCTATTAAACTAATCATACTTTTTATATTTTTATCGTTAAGTTCACATTATTTTACATCTAAAACACGTATTTACAATACATTTGGGTGAATACAAAAAATAGAAAAAAAATTTGGTAAAAAATGGTGATAATTCCGCTAAATATCGTTTAAAGTTATTTGTATTGAACTAATCATACTTTTTATATTTTTATCGTTAAGTTCACATTATTTTACATCTAAAACACGTCTTTAAAATACATTTGGGTGAATATAAAAGGTCGTAAAAAAATTTTTAAAAACAGGTGATGAATCCGCTAAATATCGTCTTAAGTCATTTCTATTAAACTAATCATACTTTTTATATTTTTATCGTTAAGTTCACATTATTTTACATCTAAAACACGTATTTACAATACATTTGGGTGAATACAAAAAATAGAAAAAAAATTTGGTAAAAAATGGTGATAATTCCGGTAAATATCGTTTAAAGTCATTTGTATTGAACTAATCATACTTTTTATATTTTTATCGTTAAGTTCACATTATTTTACATCTAAAACACGTATTTACAATACATTTGGGTGAAAAAAAAAAATAGAAAAAAAATTTGGAGAAAAAATTGGTAAAAAATAGCGGTAATTCCGCTAAATATCGTTTAAAGTCATTTGTATTGAACGAATCGTACTTTTTATATTTTTATCGTTAAGTTCACATAATTTTACATCTAAAACACGTCTTTAAAATACATTTGGGTGAATATAAAAGGTCGTAAAAAAATTTTTAAAAACAGGTGATGAATCCGCTAAATAGCGTCTTAAGTCATTTCTATTAAACTAATCATACTTTTTATATTTTTATCGTTAAGTTCACATTATTTTACATCTAAAACACGTATTTACAATACATTTGGGTGAATACAAAAAATAGAAAAAAAATTTGGTAAAAAATGGTGATAATTCCGCTAAATATCGTTTAAAGTTATTTGTATTGAACTAATCATACTTTTTATATTTTTATCGTTAAGTTCACATTATTTTACATCTAAAACACGTCTTTAAAATACATTTGGGTGAATATAAAAGGTCGTAAAAAAATTTTTAAAAACAGGTGATGAATCCGCTAAATATCGTCTTAAGTCATTTCTATTAAACTAATCATACTTTTTATATTTTTATCGTTAAGTTCACATTATTTTACATCTAAAACACGTATTTACAATACATTTGGGTGAATACAAAAAATAGAAAAAAAATTTGGTAAAAAATGGTGATAATTCCGCTAAATATCGTTTAAAGTCATTTGTATTGAACTAATCATACTTTTTATATTTTTATCGTTAAGTTCACATAATTTTACATCTAAAACACGTCTTTACAATACATTTGGGTGAATATAAAAGGTCGTAAAAAAATTTTGAAAAACAGGTGATGAATCTGCTAAATATCGTCTTAAGTCATTTCTATTAAACTAATCATACTTTTTATATTTTTAACGTTAAGTTCACATTATTTTACATCTTAAACACGTATTTACTATACATTTGGGTGAAAACAAAAAATAGAAAAAAAATTTGGGAAAAAAATTGGTAAAAAATGGTGATAATTCCGCTAAATATTGTTTAAAGTCATTTGTATTGAACTAATCATACTTTTTATATTTTTATCGTTAAGTTCACATTATTTTACATCTAAAACACGTCTTTAAAATACATTTGGGTGAATATAAAAGGTCGTAAAAAAATTTTTAAAAACAGGTGATGAATCCGCTAAATATCGTCTTAAGTCATTTCTATTAAACTAATCATACTTTTTATATTTTTATCGTTAAGTTCACATTATTTTACATCTAAAACACGTATTTACAATACATTTGGGTGAATACAAAAAATAGAAAAAAAATTTGGTAAAAAATGGTGATAATTCCGCTAAATATCGTTTAAAGTCATTTGTATTGAACTAATCATACTTTTTATATTTTTATCGTTAAGTTCACATAATTTTACATCTAAAACACGTCTTTACAATACATTTGGGTGAATATAAAAGGTCGTAAAAAAATTTTGAAAAACAGGTGATGAATCTGCTAAATATCGTCTTAAGTCATTTCTATTAAACTAATCATACTTTTTATATTTTTAACGTTAAGTTCACATTATTTTACATCTTAAACACGTATTTACTATACATTTGGGTGAAAACAAAAAATAGAAAAAAAATTTGGGAAAAAAATTGGTAAAAAATGGTGATAATTCCGCTAAATATTGTTTAAAGTCATTTGTATTGAACTAATCATACTTTTTATATTTTTATCGTTAAGTTCACATTATTTTACATCTAAAACACGTCTTTAAAATACATTTGGGTGAATATAAAAGGTCGTAAAAAAATTTTTAAAAACAGGTGATGAATCCGCTAAATATCGTCTTAAGTCATTTCTATTAAACTAATCATACTTTTTATATTTTTATCGTTAAGTTCACATTATTTTACATCTAAAACACGTATTTACAATACATTTGGGTGAATACAAAAAATAGAAAAAAAATTTGGTAAAAAATGGTGATAATTCCGCTAAATATCGTTTAAAGTCATTTGTATTGAACTAATCATACTTTTTATATTTTTATCGTTAAGTTAACATAATTTTACATCTAAAACACGTCTTTACAATACATTTGGGAGAATATAAAACGTCGTAAAAAAATTTTGAAAAACAGGTGATGAATCCGCTAAATATCGTTTAAAGTCATTTGTATTGAACTAATCATACTTTTTATATTTTTATCGTTAAGTTCACATAATTTTACATCTAAAACACGTCTTTACAATACATTTGGGTGAATATAAAAGGTCGTAAAAAAATTTTGAAAAACAGGTGATGAATCTGCTAAATATCGTCTTAAGTCATTTCTATTAAACTAATCATACTTTTTATATTTTTAACGTTAAGTTCACATTATTTTACATCTTAAACACGTATTTACTATACATTTGGGTGAAAACAAAAAATAGAAAAAAAATTTGGGAAAAAAATTGGTAAAAAATGGTGATAATTCCGCTAAATATCGTTTAAAGTCATTTGTATTGAACGAATCGTACTTTTTATATTTTTATCGTTAAGTTCACATAATTTTACATCTAAAACACGTCTTTAAAATACATTTGGGTGAATATAAAAGGTCGTAAAAAAATTTTTAAAAACAGGTGATGAATCCGCTAAATATCGTCTTAAGTCATTTCTATTAAACTAATCATACTTTTTATATTTTTAACGTTAAGTTCACATTATTTTACATCTAAAACACGTCTTTACAATACATTTGGGTGAATAACAAAGGTCGTAAAAAAATTTTGAAAAACAGGTGATGAATCTGCTAAATATCGTCTTAAGTCATTTCTATTAAACTAATCATACTTTTTATATTTTTAACGTTAAGTTCACATTATTTTACATCTTAAACACGTATTTACAATACATTTGGGTGAAAAAAAAAAATAGAAAAAAATTTTGGGAAAAAAATTGGTAAAAAATGGTGATAATTCCGCTAAATATCGTTTAAAGTCATTTGTATTGAACGAATCGTACTTTTTATATTTTTATCGTTAAGTTCTCATAATTTTACATCTAAAACACGTCTTTAAAATACATTTGGGTGAATATAAAAGGTCGTAAAAAAATTTTTAAAAACAGGTGATGAATCCGCTAAATATCGTCTTAAGTCATTTCTATTAAACTAATCATACTTTTTATATTTTTAACGTTAAGTTCACATTATTTTACATCTAAAACACGTATTTACAATACATTTGGGTGAATACAAAAAATAGAAAAAAAATTTGGGAAAAAAATTGGTAAAAAATGGTGATAATTCCGCTAAATATTGTTTAAAGTCATTTGTATTGAACTAATCATTCTTTTTATATTTTTATCGTTAAGTTCACATTATTTTACATCTAAAACACGTCTTTAAAATACATTTGGGTGAATATAAAAGGTCGTAAAAAAATTTTTAAAAACAGGTGATGAATCCGCTAAATATCGTCTTAAGTCATTTCTATTAAACTAATCATACTTTTTATATTTTTATCGTTAAGTTCACATTATTTTACATCTAAAACACGTATTTACAATACATTTGGGTGAATACAAAAAATAGAAAAAAAATTTGGTAAAAAATGGTGATAATTCCGCTAAATATCGTTTAAAGTCATTTGTATTGAACTAATCATACTTTTTATATTTTTATCGTTAAGTTCACATTATTTTACATCTAAAACACGTATTTACAATACATTTGGGTGAATACAAAAAATAGAAAAAAAATTTGGTAAAAAATGGTGATAATTCCGCTAAATATCGTTTAAAGTCATTTGTATTGAACTAATCATACTTTTTATATTTTTATCGTTAAGTTAACATAATTTTACATCTAAAACACGTCTTTACAATACATTTGGGTGAATATAAAACGTCGTAAAAAAATTTTGAAAAACAGGTGATGAATCCGCTAAATATCGTTTAAAGTCATTTGTATTGAACTAATCATACTTTTTATATTTTTATCGTTAAGTTCACATAATTTTACATCTAAAACACGTCTTTACAATACATTTGGGTGAATATAAAAGGTCGTAAAAAAATTTTGAAAAACAGGTGATGAATCTGCTAAATATCGTCTTAAGTCATTTGTATTGAACTAATCATACTTTTTATATTTTTATCGTTAAGTTCACATTATTTTACATCTAAAACACGTATTTACAATACATTTGGGTGAATACAAAAAATAGAAAAAAAATTTGGTAAAAAATGGTGATAATTCCGCTAAATATCGTTTAAAGTCATTTGTATTGAACTAATCATACTTTTTATATTTTTATCGTTAAGTTAACATAATTTTACATCTAAAACACGTCTTTACAATACATTTGGGTGAATATAAAACGTCGTAAAAAAATTTTGAAAAACAGGTGATGAATCCGCTAAATATCGTTTAAAGTCATTTGTATTGAACGAATCGTACTTTTTATATTTTTATCGTTAAGTTCACATAATTTTACATCTAAAACACGTCTTTAAAATACATTTGGGTGAATATAAAAGGTCGTAAAATAATTTTTAAAAACAGGTGATGAATCCGCTAAATATCGTCTTAAGTCATTTCTATTAAACTAATCATACTTTTTATATTTTTAACGTTAAGTTCACATTATTTTACATCTAAAACACGTCTTTACAATACATTTGGGTGAATAACAAAGGTCGTAAAAAAATTTTGAAAAACAGGTGATGAATCTGCTAAATATCGTCTTAAGTCATTTCTATTAAACTAATCATACTTTTTATATTTTTAACGTTAAGTTCACATTATTTTACATCTTAAACACGTATTTACAATACATTTGGGTGAATATAAAAGGTCGTAAAAAAATTTTTAAAAACAGGTGATGAATCCGCTAAATATCGTCTTAAGTCATTTCTATTAAACTAATCATACTTTTTATATTTTTATCGTTAAGTTCACATTATTTTACATCTAAAACACGTATTTACAATACATTTGGGTGAATACAAAAAATAGAAAAAAAATTTGGTAAAAAATGGTGATAATTCCGCTAAATATCGTTTAAAGTCATTTGTATTGAACTAATCATACTTTTTATATTTTTATCGTTAAGTTAACATAATTTTACATCTAAAACACGTCTTTACAATACATTTGGGTGAATATAAAACGTCGTAAAAAAATTTTGAAAAACAGGTGATGAATCTGCTAAATATCGTCTTAAGTCATTTCTATTAAACTAATCATACTTTTTATATTTTTAACGTTAAGTTCACATTATTTTACATCTTAAACACGTATTTACTATACATTTGGGTGAAAACAAAAAATAGAAAAAAAATTTGGGAAAAAAATTGGTAAAAAATGGTGATAATTCCGCTAAATATCGTTTAAAGTCATTTGTATTGAACGAATCGTACTTTTTATATTTTTATCGTTAAGTTCACATAATTTTACATCTAAAACACGTCTTTAAAATACATTTGGGTGAATATAAAAGGTCGTAAAAAAATTTTTAAAAACAGGTGATGAATCCGCTAAATATCGTCTTAAGTCATTTCTATTAAACTAATCATACTTTTTATATTTTTAACGTTAAGTTCACATTATTTTACATCTAAAACACGTCTTTACAATACATTTGGGTGAATAACAAAGGTCGTAAAAAAATTTTGAAAAACAGGTGATGAATCTGCTAAATATCGTCTTAAGTCATTTCTATTAAACTAATCATACTTTTTATATTTTTAACGTTAAGTTCACATTATTTTACATCTTAAACACGTATTTACAATACATTTGGGTGAAAAAAAAAAAATAGAAAAAAATTTTGGGAAAAAAATTGGTAAAAAATGGTGATAATTCCGCTAAATATCGTTTAAAGTCATTTGTATTGAACGAATCGTACTTTTTATATTTTTATCGTTAAGTTCACATAATTTTACATCTAAAACACGTCTTTAAAATACATTTGGGTGAATATAAAAGGTCGTAAAAAAATTTTTAAAAACAGGTGATGAATCCGCTAAATATCGTCTTAAGTCATTTCTATTAAACTAATCATACTTTTTATATTTTTAACGTTAAGTTCACATTATTTTACATCTAAAACACGTCTTTACAATACATTTGGGTGAATAACAAAGGTCGTAAAAAAATTTTGAAAAACAGGTGATGAATCTGCTAAATATCGTCTTAAGTCATTTCTATTAAACTAATCATACTTTTTATATTTTTAACGTTAAGTTCACATTATTTTACATCTTAAACACGTATTTACAATACATTTGGGTGAAAAAAAAAAATAGAAAAAAATTTTGGGAAAAAAATTGGTAAAAAATGGTGATAATTCCGCTAAATATCGTTTAAAGTCATTTGTATTGAACGAATCGTACTTTTTATATTTTTATCGTTAAGTTCACATAATTTTACATCTAAAACACGTCTTTAAAATACATTTGGGTGAATATAAAAGGTCGTAAAAAAATTTTTAAAAACAGGTGATGAATCCGCTAAATATCGTCTTAAGTCATTTCTATTAAACTAATCATACTTTTTATATTTTTAACGTTAAGTTCACATTATTTTACATCTAAAACACGTATTTACAATACATTTGGGTGAATACAAAAAATAGAAAAAAAATTTGGGAAAAAATTTAGTAATAAATGGTGATAATTCCGCTAAATATCGTTTAAAGTCATTTGTATTGAACTAATCATACCTTTTATATTTTTATCGTTAAGTTAACATAATTTTACATCTAAAACACGTCTTTAAAATACATTTGGGTGAATACAAAAAATAGAAAAAAAATTTGGGAAAATATTTGGTAATAAATGGTGATAATTCCGCTAAATATCGTTTAAAGTCATTTGTATTGAACTAATCATACTTTTTATATTTTTATCGTTAAGTTCACATTATTTTACATCTAAAACACGTCTTTAAAATACATTTGGGTGAATATAAAAGGTCGTAAAAAAATTTTTAAAAACAGGTGATGAATCCGCTAAATATCGTCTTAAGTCATTTCTATTAAACTAATCATACTTTTTATATTTTAATCGTTAAGTTCACATTATTTTACATCTAAAACACTTATTTACAATACATTTGGGTGAATACAAAAAATAGAAAAAAAATTTGGTAAAAAATGGTGATAATTCCGGTAAATATCGTTTAAAGTCATTTGTATTGAACTAATCATACTTTTTATATTTTTATCGTTAAGTTCACATTATTTTACATCTAAAACACGTATTTACAATACATTTGGGTGAAAAAAAAAAATAGAAAAAAAATTTGGAGAAAAAATTGGTAAAAAATAGTGGTAATTCCGCTAAATATCGTTTAAAGTCATTTGTATTGAACGAATCATACTTTTTATATTTTTATCGTTAAGTTAACATAATTTTACATCTAAAACACGTCTTTACAATACATTTGGGTGAATATAAAACGTCGTAAAAAAATTTTGAAAAACAGGTGATGAATCCGCTAAATATCGTTTAAAGTCATTTGTATTGAACGAATCGTACTTTTTATATTTTTATCGTTAAGTTCACATAATTTTACATCTAAAACACGTCTTTAAAATACATTTGGGTGAATATAAAAGGTCGTAAAATAATTTTTAAAAACAGGTGATGAATCCGCTAAATATCGTCTTAAGTCATTTCTATTAAACTAATCATACTTTTTATATTTTTAACGTTAAGTTCACATTATTTTACATCTAAAACACGTCTTTACAATACATTTGGGTGAATAACAAAGGTCGTAAAAAAATTTTGAAAAACAGGTGATGAATCTGCTAAATATCGTCTTAAGTCATTTCTATTAAACTAATCATACTTTTTATATTTTTAACGTTAAGTTCACATTATTTTACATCTTAAACACGTATTTACAATACATTTGGGTGAATATAAAAGGTCGTAAAAAAATTTTTAAAAACAGGTGATGAATCCGCTAAATATCGTCTTAAGTCATTTCTATTAAACTAATCATACTTTTTATATTTTTATCGTTAAGTTCACATTATTTTACATCTAAAACACGTATTTACAATACATTTGGGTGAATACAAAAAATAGAAAAAAAATTTGGTAAAAAATGGTGATAATTCCGCTAAATATCGTTTAAAGTCATTTGTATTGAACTAATCATACTTTTTATATTTTTATCGTTAAGTTAACATAATTTTACATCTAAAACACGTCTTTACAATACATTTGGGTGAATATAAAACGTCGTAAAAAAATTTTGAAAAACAGGTGATGAATCTGCTAAATATCGTCTTAAGTCATTTCTATTAAACTAATCATACTTTTTATATTTTTAACGTTAAGTTCACATTATTTTACATCTTAAACACGTATTTACTATACATTTGGGTGAAAACAAAAAATAGAAAAAAAATTTGGGAAAAAAATTGGTAAAAAATGGTGATAATTCCGCTAAATATCGTTTAAAGTCATTTGTATTGAACGAATCGTACTTTTTATATTTTTATCGTTAAGTTCACATAATTTTACATCTAAAACACGTCTTTAAAATACATTTGGGTGAATATAAAAGGTCGTAAAAAAATTTTGAAAAACAGGTGATGAATCTGCTAAATATCGTCTTAAGTCATTTGTATTGAACTAATCATACTTTTTATATTTTTATCGTTAAGTTCACATTATTTTACATCTAAAACACGTATTTACAATACATTTGGGTGAATACAAAAAATAGAAAAAAAATTTGGTAAAAAATGGTGATAATTCCGCTAAATATCGTTTAAAGTCATTTGTATTGAACTAATCATACTTTTTATATTTTTATCGTTAAGTTAACATAATTTTACATCTAAAACACGTCTTTACAATACATTTGGGTGAATATAAAACGTCGTAATAAAATTTTGAAAAACAGGTGATGAATCCGCTAAATATCGTTTAAAGTCATTTGTATTGAACGAATCGTACTTTTTATATTTTTATCGTTAAGTTCACATAATTTTACATCTAAAACACGTCTTTAAAATACATTTGGGTGAATATAAAAGGTCGTAAAATAATTTTTAAAAACAGGTGATGAATCCGCTAAATATCGTCTTAAGTCATTTCTATTAAACTAATCATACTTTTTATATTTTTAACGTTAAGTTCACATTATTTTACATCTAAAACACGTCTTTACAATACATTTGGGTGAATAACAAAGGTCGTAAAAAAATTTTGAAAAACAGGTGATGAATCTGCTAAATATCGTCTTAAGTCATTTCTATTAAACTAATCATACTTTTTATATTTTTAACGTTAAGTTCACATTATTTTACATCTTAAACACGTATTTACAATACATTTGGGTGAATATAAAAGGTCGTAAAAAAATTTTTAAAAACAGGTGATGAATCCGCTAAATATCGTCTTAAGTCATTTCTATTAAACTAATCATACTTTTTATATTTTTATCGTTAAGTTCACATTATTTTACATCTAAAACACGTATTTACAATACATTTGGGTGAATACAAAAAATAGAAAAAAAATTTGGTAAAAAATGGTGATAATTCCGCTAAATATCGTTTAAAGTCATTTGTATTGAACTAATCATACTTTTTATATTTTTATCGTTAAGTTAACATAATTTTACATCTAAAACACGTCTTTACAATACATTTGGGTGAATATAAAACGTCGTAAAAAAATTTTGAAAAACAGGTGATGAATCTGCTAAATATCGTCTTAAGTCATTTCTATTAAACTAATCATACTTTTTATATTTTTAACGTTAAGTTCACATTATTTTACATCTTAAACACGTATTTACTATACATTTGGGTGAAAACAAAAAATAGAAAAAAAATTTGGGAAAAAAATTGGTAAAAAATGGTGATAATTCCGCTAAATATCGTTTAAAGTCATTTGTATTGAACGAATCGTACTTTTTATATTTTTATCGTTAAGTTCACATAATTTTACATCTAAAACACGTCTTTAAAATACATTTGGGTGAATATAAAAGGTCGTAAAAAAATTTTTAAAAACAGGTGATGAATCCGCTAAATATCGTCTTAAGTCATTTCTATTAAACTAATCATACTTTTTATATTTTTAACGTTAAGTTCACATTATTTTACATCTAAAACACGTCTTTACAATACATTTGGGTGAATAACAAAGGTCGTAAAAAAATTTTGAAAAACAGGTGATGAATCTGCTAAATATCGTCTTAAGTCATTTCTATTAAACTAATCATACTTTTTATATTTTTAACGTTAAGTTCACATTATTTTACATCTTAAACACGTATTTACAATACATTTGGGTGAAAAAAAAAAAATAGAAAAAAATTTTGGGAAAAAAATTGGTAAAAAATGGTGATAATTCCGCTAAATATCGTTTAAAGTCATTTGTATTGAACGAATCGTACTTTTTATATTTTTATCGTTAAGTTCACATAATTTTACATCTAAAACACGTCTTTAAAATACATTTGGGTGAATATAAAAGGTCGTAAAAAAATTTTTAAAAACAGGTGATGAATCCGCTAAATATCGTCTTAAGTCATTTCTATTAAACTAATCATACTTTTTATATTTTTAACGTTAAGTTCACATTATTTTACATCTAAAACACGTCTTTACAATACATTTGGGTGAATAACAAAGGTCGTAAAAAAATTTTGAAAAACAGGTGATGAATCTGCTAAATATCGTCTTAAGTCATTTCTATTAAACTAATCATACTTTTTATATTTTTAACGTTAAGTTCACATTATTTTACATCTTAAACACGTATTTACAATACATTTGGGTGAAAAAAAAAAATAGAAAAAAATTTTGGGAAAAAAATTGGTAAAAAATGGTGATAATTCCGCTAAATATCGTTTAAAGTCATTTGTATTGAACGAATCGTACTTTTTATATTTTTATCGTTAAGTTCACATAATTTTACATCTAAAACACGTCTTTAAAATACATTTGGGTGAATATAAAAGGTCGTAAAAAAATTTTTAAAAACAGGTGATGAATCCGCTAAATATCGTCTTAAGTCATTTCTATTAAACTAATCATACTTTTTATATTTTTAACGTTAAGTTCACATTATTTTACATCTAAAACACGTATTTACAATACATTTGGGTGAATACAAAAAATAGAAAAAAAATTTGGGAAAAAATTTAGTAATAAATGGTGATAATTCCGCTAAATATCGTTTAAAGTCATTTGTATTGAACTAATCATACCTTTTATATTTTTATCGTTAAGTTAACATAATTTTACATCTAAAACACGTCTTTAAAATACATTTGGGTGAATACAAAAAATAGAAAAAAAATTTGGGAAAATATTTGGTAATAAATGGTGATAATTCCGCTAAATATCGTTTAAAGTCATTTGTATTGAACTAATCATACTTTTTATATTTTTATCGTTAAGTTCACATTATTTTACATCTAAAACACGTCTTTAAAATACATTTGGGTGAATATAAAAGGTCGTAAAAAAATTTTTAAAAACAGGTGATGAATCCGCTAAATATCGTCTTAAGTCATTTCTATTAAACTAATCATACTTTTTATATTTTAATCGTTAAGTTCACATTATTTTACATCTAAAACACTTATTTACAATACATTTGGGTGAATACAAAAAATAGAAAAAAAATTTGGTAAAAAATGGTGATAATTCCGGTAAATATCGTTTAAAGTCATTTGTATTGAACTAATCATACTTTTTATATTTTTATCGTTAAGTTCACATTATTTTACATCTAAAACACGTATTTACAATACATTTGGGTGAAAAAAAAAAATAGAAAAAAAATTTGGAGAAAAAATTGGTAAAAAATAGTGGTAATTCCGCTAAATATCGTTTAAAGTCATTTGTATTGAACGAATCGTACTTTTTATATTTTTATCGTTAAGTTCACATAATTTTACATCTAAAACACGTCTTTAAAATACATTTGGGTGAATATAAAAGGTCGTAAAAAAATTTTTAAAAACAGGTGATGAATCCGCTAAATAGCGTCTTAAGTCATTTCTATTAAACTAATCATACTTTTTATATTTTTATCGTTAAGTTCACATTATTTTACATCTAAAACACGTATTTACAATACATTTGGGTGAATACAAAAAATAGAAAAAAAATTTGGTAAAAAATGGTGATAATTCCGCTAAATATCGTTTAAAGTCATTTGTATTGAACTAATCATACTTTTTATATTTTTATCGTTAAGTTCACATAATTTTACATCTAAAACACGTCTTTACAATACATTTGGGTGAATATAAAAGGTCGTAAAAAAATTTTGAAAAACAGGTGATGAATCTGCTAAATATCGTCTTAAGTCATTTCTATTAAACTAATCATACTTTTTATATTTTTAACGTTAAGTTCACATTATTTTACATCTTAAACACGTATTTACTATACATTTGGGTGAAAACAAAAAATAGAAAAAAAATTTGGGAAAAAAATTGGTAAAAAATGGTGATAATTCCGCTAAATATTGTTTAAAGTCATTTGTATTGAACTAATCATACTTTTTATATTTTTATCGTTAAGTTCACATTATTTTACATCTAAAACACGTCTTTAAAATACATTTGGGTGAATATAAAAGGTCGTAAAAAAATTTTTAAAAACAGGTGATGAATCCGCTAAATATCGTCTTAAGTCATTTCTATTAAACTAATCATACTTTTTATATTTTTATCGTTAAGTTCACATTATTTTACATCTAAAACACGTATTTACAATACATTTGGGTGAATACAAAAAATAGAAAAAAAATTTGGTAAAAAATGGTGATAATTCCGCTAAATATCGTTTAAAGTCATTTGTATTGAACTAATCATACTTTTTATATTTTTATCGTTAAGTTCACATTATTTTACATCTAAAACACGTATTTACAATACATTTGGGTGAAAAAAAAAAATAGAAAAAAAATTTGGAGAAAAAATTGGTAAAAAATAGCGGTAATTCCGCTAAATATCGTTTAAAGTCATTTGTATTGAACGAATCGTACTTTTTATATTTTTATCGTTAAGTTCACATAATTTTACATCTAAAACACGTCTTTAAAATACATTTGGGTTAATATAAAAGGTCGTAAAAAAATTTTTAAAAACAGGTGATGAATCCGCTAAATATCGTCTTAAGTCATTTCTATTAAACTAATCATACTTTTTATATTTTTAACGTTAAGTTCACATTATTTTACATCTTAAACACGTATTTACTATACATTTGGGTGAAAACAAAAAATAGAAAAAAAATTTGGGAAAAAAATTGGTAATAAATGGTGATAATTCCGCTAAATATCGTTTAAAGTTATTTGTATTGAACTAATCATACTTTTTATATTTTTATCGTTAAGTTCACATTATTTTACATCTAAAACACGTCTTTAAAATACATTTGGGTGAATATAAAAGGTCGTAAAAAAATTTTTAAAAACAGGTGATGAATCCGCTAAATATCGTCTTAAGTCATTTGTATTGAACTAATCATACTTTTTATATTTTTATCGTTAATTTCACATAATTTTACATCTAAAACACGTCTTTACATACATTTGGGTGAATATAAAAGGTCGTAAAAAAATTTGGGAAAAAATTTGGTAAAAAATAGTGATAATTCCGTTAAATATCGTTTAAAGTCATTTGTATTGAACTAATCATACTTTTTATATTTTTATCGTTAAGTTCACATTATTTTACATCTAAAACACGTATTTACAATACATTTGGGTGAATACAAAAAATAGAAAAAAAATTTGGAGAAAAAATTGGTAAAAAATAGCGGTAATTCCGCTAAATATCGATTAAAGTCATTTGTATTGAACGAATCGTACTTTTTATATTTTTATCGTTAAGTTCACATAATTTTACATCTAAAACACGTCTTTAAAATACATTTGGGTGAATATAAAAGGTCGTAAAAAAATTTTTAAAAACAGGTGATGAATCTGCTAAATATCGTTTAAAGTCATTTGTATTGAACTAATCATACCTTTTATATTTTTATCGTTAAGTTCACATAATTTTACATCTAAAACACGTCTTTAAAATACATTTGGGTGAATACAAAAAATAGAAAAAAAATTTGGGAAAATATTTGGTAATAAATGGTGATAATTCCGCTAAATATCGTTTAAAGTCATTTGTATTGAACTAATCATACTTTTTATATTTTTATCGTTAAGTTCACATTATTTTACATCTAAAACACGTCTTTAAAATACATTTGGGTGAATACAAAAAATAGAAAAAAAATTTGGGAAAATATTTGGTAATAAATGGTGATAATTCCGCTAAATATCGTCTTAAGTCATTTCTATTAAACTAATCATACTTTTTATATTTTTAACGTTAAGTTCACATAATTTTACATCTAAAACACGTCTTTACATACATTTGGGTGAATATAAAAGGTCGTAAAAAAATTTGGGAAAAAATTTGGTAAAAAATAGTGATAATTCCGTTAAATATCGTTTAAAGTCATTTGTATTGAACTAATCATACTTTTTATATTTTTATCGTTAAGTTCACATTATTTTACATCTAAAACACGTCTTTACAATACATTTGGGTGAATACAAAAAATAGAAAAAAAATTTGGAGAAAAAATTGGTAAAAAATAGCGGTAATTCCGCTAAATATCGTTTAAAGTCATTTGTATTGAACGAATCGTACTTTTTATATTTTTATCGTTAAGTTCACATAATTTTACATCTAAAACACGTCTTTAAAATACATTTGGGTGAATATAAAAGGTCGTAAAAAAATTTTTAAAAACAGGTGATGAATCCGCTAAATATCGTCTTAAGTCATTTCTATTAAACTAATCATACTTTTTATATTTTTAACGTTAAGTTCACATTATTTTACATCTAAAACACGTATTTACAATACATTTGGGTGAATACAAAAAATAGAAAAAAAATTTGGGAAAAAATTTAGTAATAAATGGTGATAATTCTGCTAAATATCGTTTAAAGTCATTTGTATTGAACTAATCATACCTTTTATATTTTTATCGTTAAGTTCACATAATTTTACATCTAAAACACGTCTTTACATACATTTGGGTGAATATAAAAGGTCGTAAAAAAATTTGGGAAAAAATTTGGTAAAAAATAGTGATAATTCCGTTAAATATCGTTTAAAGTCATTTGTATTGAACTAATCATACTTTTTATATTTTTATCGTTAAGTTCACATTATTTTACATCTAAAACACGTATTTACAATACATTTGGGTGAATACAAAAAATAGAAAAAAAATTTGGAGAAAAAATTGGTAAAAAATAGCGGTAATTCCGCTAAATATCGATTAAAGTCATTTGTATTGAACGAATCGTACTTTTTATATTTTTATCGTTAAGTTCACATAATTTTACATCTAAAACACGTCTTTAAAATACATTTGGGTGAATATAAAAGGTCGTAAAAAAATTTTTAAAAACAGGTGATGAATCTGCTAAATATCGTTTAAAGTCATTTGTATTGAACTAATCATACCTTTTATATTTTTATCGTTAAGTTCACATAATTTTACATCTAAAACACGTCTTTAAAATACATTTGGGTGAATACAAAAAATAGAAAAAAAATTTGGGAAAATATTTGGTAATAAATGGTGATAATTCCGCTAAATATCGTTTAAAGTCATTTGTATTGAACTAATCATACTTTTTATATTTTTATCGTTAAGTTCACATTATTTTACATCTAAAACACGTCTTTAAAATACATTTGGGTGAATACAAAAAATAGAAAAAAAATTTGGGAAAATATTTGGTAATAAATGGTGATAATTCCGCTAAATATCGTCTTAAGTCATTTCTATTAAACTAATCATACTTTTTATATTTTTAACGTTAAGTTCACATTATTTTACATCTAAAACACGTATTTACAATACATTTGGGTGAATACAAAAAATAGAAAAAAAATTTGGGAAAAAATTTGGTAAAAAATGGTGATGAATCCGCTAAATATCGTCTTAAGTCATTTTTTATTAAACTAATCATACTTTTTATATTTTTAAAGTTAAGTTCACATTATTTTACATCTAAAACACGTATTTACAATACATTTGGGCGAATACAAAAAATAGAAAAAAAATTTGGGAAAAAATTTGGTAAAAAATGGTGATAATTCCGCTAAATATCGTTTAAAGTCATTTGTATTGAACTAATCATACTTTTTATATTTTTATCGTTAAGTTCACATTATTTTACATCTAAAACACGTCTTTAAAATACATTTGGGTTAATATAAAAGGTCGTAAAAAAATTTTTAAAAACAGGTGATGAATCCGCTAAATATCGTCTTAAGTCATTTCTATTAAACTAATCATACTTTTTATATTTTTATCGTTAAGTTCACATTATTTTACATCTAAAACACGTATTTACAATACATTTGGGTGAATACAAAAAATAGAAAAAAAATTTGGTAAAAAATGTTGATAATTCCGCTAAATATCGTTTAA
Organism: Diuraphis noxia; assembly: GCF_037042655.1. Taxonomy (NCBI): domain Eukaryota; kingdom Metazoa; phylum Arthropoda; class Insecta; order Hemiptera; family Aphididae; genus Diuraphis; species Diuraphis noxia. The sequence continues at coordinate 4,761,948 of NW_028301711.1, forward strand.
AGTCATTTGTATTGAACTAATCATACTTTTTATATTTTTATCGTTAAGTTCACATTATTTTACATCTTAAACACGTATTTACTATACATTTGGGTGAAAACAAAAAATAGAAAAAAAATTTGGGAAAAAAATTGGTAAAAAATGGTGATAATTCCGCTAAATATCGTTTAAAGTCATTTGTATTGAACGAATCGTACTTTTTATATTTTTATCGTTAAGTTCACATAATTTTACATCTAAAACACGTCTTTAAAATACATTTGGGTGAATATAAAAGGTCTTAAAAAAATTTTTAAAAACAGGTGATGAATCCGCTAAATATCGTCTTAAGTCATTTCTATTAAACTAATCATACTTTTTATATTTTTAACGTTAAGTTCACATTATTTTACATCTAAAACACGTATTTACAATACATTTGGGTGAATACAAAAAATAGAAAAAAAATTTGGGAAAAAATTTAGTAATAAATGGTGATAATTCTGCTAAATATCGTTTAAAGTCATTTGTATTGAACTAATCATACCTTTTATATTTTTATCGTTAAGTTCACATAATTTTACATCTAAAACACGTCTTTAAAATACATTTGGGTGAATACAAAAAATAGAAAAAAAATTTGGGAAAATATTTGGTAATAAATGGTGATAATTCCGCTAAATATCGTTTAAAGTCATTTGTATTGAACTAATCATACTTTTTATATTTTTATCGTTAATTTCACATAATTTTACATCTAAAACACGTCTTTACATACATTTGGGTGAATATAAAAGGTCGTAATAAAATTTGGGAAAAAATTTGGTAAAAAATAGTGATAATTCCGTTAAATATCGTTTAAAGTCATTTGTATTGAACTAATCATACTTTTTATATTTTTATCGTTAAGTTCACATTATTTTACATCTAAAACACGTATTTACAATACATTTGGGTGAATACAAAAAATAGAAAAAAAATTTGGAGAAAAAATTGGTAAAAAATAGCGGTAATTCCGCTAAATATCGTTTAAAGTCATTTGTATTGAACGAATCGTACTTTTTATATTTTTATCGTTAAGTTCACATAATTTTACATCTAAAACACGTCTTTAAAATACATTTGGGTGAATATAAAAGGTCGTAAAAAAATTTTTAAAAACAGGTGATGAATCCGCTAAATATCGTCTTAAGTCATTTCTATTAAACTAATCATACTTTTTATATTTTTAACGTTAAGTTCACATTAGTTTACATCTAAAACACGTATTTACAATACATTTGGGTGAATACAAAAAATAGAAAAAAAATTTGGGAAAAAATTTAGTAATAAATGGTGATAATTCTGCTAAATATCGTTTAAAGTCATTTGTATTGAACTAATCATACCTTTTATATTTTTATCGTTAAGTTCACATAATTTTACATCTAAAACACGTCTTTAAAATACATTTGGGTGAATACAAAAAATAGAAAAAAAATTTGGGAAAATATTTGGTGATAAATGGTGATAATTCCGCTAAATATCGTTTAAAGTCATTTGTATTGAACTAATCATACCTTTTATATTTTTATCGTTAAGTTCACATAATTTTACATCTAAAACACGTCTTTACATACATTTGGGTGAATATAAAAGGTCGTAAAAAAATTTGGGAAAAAATTTGGTAAAAAATATTGATAATTCCGTTAAATATCGTTTAAAGTCATTTGTATTGAACTAATCATACTTTTTATATTTTTATCGTTAAGTTCACATTATTTTACATCTAAAACACGTATTTACAATACATTTGGGTGAATACAAAAAATAGAAAAAAAATTTGGAGAAAAAATTGGTAAAAAATAGCGGTAATTCCGCTAAATATCGATTAAAGTCATTTGTATTGAACGAATCGTACTTTTTATATTTTTATCGTTAAGTTCACATAATTTTACATCTAAAACACGTCTTTAAAATACATTTGGGTGAATATAAAAGGTCGTAAAAAAATTTTTAAAAACAGGTGATGAATCTGCTAAATATCGTTTAAAGTCATTTGTATTGAACTAATCATACCTTTTATATTTTTATCGTTAAGTTCACATAATTTTACATCTAAAACACGTCTTTAAAATACATTTGGGTGAATACAAAAAATAGAAAAAAAATTTGGGAAAATATTTGGTAATAAATGGTGATAATTCCGCTAAATATCGTTTAAAGTCATTTGTATTGAACTAATCATACTTTTTATATTTTTATCGTTAAGTTCACATTATTTTACATCTAAAACACGTCTTTAAAATACATTTGGGTTAATATAAAAGGTCGTAAAAAAATTTTTAAAAACAGGTGATGAATCCGCTAAATATCGTCTTAAGTCATTTCTATTAAACTAATCATACTTTTTATATTTTTATCGTTAAGTTCACATTATTTTACATCTAAAACACGTATTTACAATACATTTGGGTGAATACAAAAAATAGAAAAAAAATTTGGTAAAAAATGTTGATAATTCCGCTAAATATCGTTTAAAGTCATTTGTATTGAACTAATCATACTTTTTATATTTTTATCGTTAAGTTCACATTATTTTACATCTTAAACACGTATTTACTATACATTTGGGTGAAAACAAAAAATAGAAAAAAAATTTGGGAAAAAAATTGGTAAAAAATGGTGATAATTCCGCTAAATATCGTTTAAAGTCATTTGTATTGAACGAATCGTACTTTTTATATTTTTATCGTTAAGTTCACATAATTTTACATCTAAAACACGTCTTTAAAATACATTTGGGTGAATATAAAAGGTCTTAAAAAAATTTTTAAAAACAGGTGATGAATCCGCTAAATATCGTCTTAAGTCATTTCTATTAAACTAATCATACTTTTTATATTTTTAACGTTAAGTTCACATTATTTTACATCTAAAACACGTATTTACAATACATTTGGGTGAATACAAAAAATAGAAAAAAAATTTGGGAAAAAATTTAGTAATAAATGGTGATAATTCTGCTAAATATCGTTTAAAGTCATTTGTATTGAACTAATCATACCTTTTATATTTTTATCGTTAAGTTCACATAATTTTACATCTAAAACACGTCTTTAAAATACATTTGGGTGAATACAAAAAATAGAAAAAAAATTTGGGAAAATATTTGGTAATAAATGGTGATAATTCCGCTAAATATCGTTTAAAGTCATTTGTATTGAACTAATCATACTTTTTATATTTTTATCGTTAATTTCACATAATTTTACATCTAAAACACGTCTTTACATACATTTGGGTGAATATAAAAGGTCGTAATAAAATTTGGGAAAAAATTTGGTAAAAAATAGTGATAATTCCGTTAAATATCGTTTAAAGTCATTTGTATTGAACTAATCATACTTTTTATATTTTTATCGTTAAGTTCACATTATTTTACATCTAAAACACGTATTTACAATACATTTGGGTGAATACAAAAAATAGAAAAAAAATTTGGAGAAAAAATTGGTAAAAAATAGCGGTAATTCCGCTAAATATCGTTTAAAGTCATTTGTATTGAACGAATCGTACTTTTTATATTTTTATCGTTAAGTTCACATAATTTTACATCTAAAACACGTCTTTAAAATACATTTGGGTGAATATAAAAGGTCGTAAAAAAATTTTTAAAAACAGGTGATGAATCCGCTAAATATCGTCTTAAGTCATTTCTATTAAACTAATCATACTTTTTATATTTTTAACGTTAAGTTCACATTAGTTTACATCTAAAACACGTATTTACAATACATTTGGGTGAATACAAAAAATAGAAAAAAAATTTGGGAAAAAATTTAGTAATAAATGGTGATAATTCTGCTAAATATCGTTTAAAGTCATTTGTATTGAACTAATCATACCTTTTATATTTTTATCGTTAAGTTCACATAATTTTACATCTAAAACACGTCTTTAAAATACATTTGGGTGAATACAAAAAATAGAAAAAAAATTTGGGAAAATATTTGGTGATAAATGGTGATAATTCCGCTAAATATCGTTTAAAGTCATTTGTATTGAACTAATCATACTTTTTATATTTTTATCGTTAATTTCACATAATTTTACATCTAAAACACGTCTTTACATACATTTGGGTGAATATAAAAGGTCGTAAAAAAATTTGGGAAAAAATTTGGTAAAAAATAGTGATAATTCCGTTAAATATCGTTTAAAGTCATTTGTATTGAACTAATCATACTTTTTATATTTTTATCGTTAAGTTCACATTATTTTACATCTAAAACACGTATTTACAATACATTTGGGTGAATACAAAAAATAGAAAAAAAATTTGGAGAAAAAATTGGTAAAAAATAGCGGTAATTCCGCTAAATATCGATTGAAGTCATTTGTATTGAACGAATCGTACTTTTTATATTTTTATCGTTAAGTTCACATAATTTTACATCTAAAACACGTCTTTAAAATACGTTTGGGTGAATATAAAAGGTCGTAAAAAAATTTTTAAAAACAGGTGATGAATCTGCTAAATATCGTTTAAAGTCATTTGTATTGAACTAATCATACCTTTTATATTTTTATCGTTAAGTTCACATAATTTTACATCTAAAACACGTCTTTAAAATACATTTGGGTGAATACAAAAAATAGAAAAAAAATTTGGGAAAATATTTGGTAATAAATGGTGATAATTCCGCTAAATATCGTTTAAAGTCATTTGTATTGAACTAATCATACTTTTTATATTTTTATCATTAAGTTCACATTATTTTACATCTAAAACACGTCTTTAAAATACATTTGGGTGAATATAAAAGGTCGTAAAAAAATTTTTAAAAACAGGTGATGAATCCGCTAAATATCGTCTTAAGTCATTTCTATTAAACTAATCATACTTTTTATATTTTTATCGTTAAGTTCACATTATTTTACATCTAAAACACGTATTTACAATACATTTGGGTGAATACAAAAAATAGAAAAAAAATTTGGTAAAAAATGGTGATAATTCCGCTAAATATCGTTTAAAGTCATTTGTATTGAACTAATCATACCTTTTATATTTTTATCGTTAAGTTCACATAATTTTACATCTAAAACACGTCTTTAAAATACATTTGGGTGAATACAAAAAATAGAAAAAAAATTTGGGAAAATATTTGGTAATAAATGGTGATAATTCCGCTAAATATCGTCTTAAGTCATTTCTATTAAACTAATCATACTTTTTATATTTTTAACGTTAAGTTCACATTATTTTACATCTAAAACACGTATTTACAATACATTTGGGCGAATACAAAAAATAGAAAAAAAATTTGGGAAAAAATTTGGTAAAAAATGGTGATAATTCCGCTAAATATCGTTTAAAGTCATTTGTATTGAACTAATCATACTTTTTATATTTTTATCGTTAAGTTAACATAATTATACATCTAAAACACGTCTTTACAATACATTTGGGTGAATATAAAAGGTCGTAAAAAAATTTTGAAAAACAGGTTATGATTCCGCTAAATATCGTCATAAGTCATTTCTATTAAACTAATCATACTTTTTATATTTTTAACGTTAAGTTCAGATAATTTTACATCTAAAACACGTATTTACAATACATTTGGGTGAATCAATAAAATAGAAAAAAAATTTGGGAAAAAATTTAGTAATAAATGGTGATAATTCCGCTAAATATCGTTTAAAGTCATTTGTATTGAACTAATCATACCTTTTATATTTTTATCGTTAAGTTCACATAATTTTACATCTAAAACACGTCTTTAAAATACATTTGGGTGAATACAAAAAATAGAAAAAAAATTGGTGAAAAAATTTGGTAAAAAATGGTGATAATTCCACTAAATATCGTTTAAAGTCATTTGTATTGAACTAATCATACTTTTTATATTTTTATCGTTAAGTTCACATAATTTTACATCTAAAACACGTCTTTACAATACATTTGGGTGAATATAAAACGTCGTAAAAAAATTTTGAAAAACAGGTGATGAATCCGCTAAATATCGTTTAAAGTCATTTGTATTGAACTAATCATACTTTTTATATTTTTATCGTTAAGTTCACATAATTTTACATCTAAAACACGTCTTTACAATACATTTGGGTGAATATAAAAGGTCGTAAAAAAATTTTGAAAAACAGGTGATGAATCTGCGAAATATCGTCTTAAGTCATTTCTATTAAACTAATCATACTTTTTATATTTTTAACGTTAAGTTCACATTATTTTACATCTTAAACACGTATTTACAATACATTTGGGTGAAAAAAAAAAATAGAAAAAAATTTTGGGAAAAAAATTGGTAAAAAATGGTGATAATTCCGCTAAATATCGTTTAAAGTCATTTGTATTGAACGAATCGTACTTTTTATATTTTTATCGTTAAGTTCACATAATTTTACATCTAAAACACGTCTTTAAAATACATTTGGGTGAATATAAAAGGTCGTAAAAAAATTTTTAAAAACAGGTGATGAATCCGCTAAATATCGTCTTAAGTCATTTCTATTAAACTAATCATACTTTTTATATTTTTAACGTTAAGTTCACATTATTTTACATCTAAAACACGTATTTACAATACATTTGGGTGAATACAAAAAATAGAAAAAAAATTTGGGAAAAAATTTAGTAATAAATGGTGATAATTCCGCTAAATATCGTTTAAAGTCATTTGTATTGAACTAATCATACCTTTTATATTTTTATCGTTAAGTTCACATAATTTTACATCTAAAACACGTCTTTAAAATACATTTGGGTGAATACAAAAAATAGAAAAAAAATTTGGGAAAATATTTGGTAATAAATGGTGATAATTCCGCTAAATATCGTTTAAAGTCATTTGTATTGAACTAATCATACTTTTTATATTTTTATCGTTAAGTTCACATAATTTTACATCTAAAACACGTCTTTACATACATTTGGGTGAATATAAAAGGTCGTAAAAAAATTTGGGAAAAAATTTGGTAAAAAATAGTGATAATTCCGTTAAATATCGTTTAAAGTCATTTGTATTGAACTAATCATACTTTTTATATTTTTATCGTTAAGTTCACATTATTTTACATCTAAAACACGTATTTACAATACATATGGGTGAAAAAAAAAAATAGAAAAAAAATTTGGAGAAAAAATTGGTAAAAAATAGCGGTAATTCCGCTAAATATCGTTTAAAGTCATTTGTATTGAACGAATCGTACTTTTTATATTTTTATCGTTAAGTTCACATAATTTTACATCTAAAACACGTCTTTAAAATACATTTGGGTGAATATAAAAGGTCGTAAAAAAATTTTTAAAAACAGGTGATGAATCCGCTAAATAGCGTCTTAAGTCATTTCTATTAAACTAATCATACTTTTTATATTTTTATCGTTAAGTTCACATTATTTAACATCTAAAACACGTATTTACAATACATTTGGGTGAATACAAAAAATAGAAAAAAAATTTGGTAAAAAATGGTGATAATTCCGCTAAATATCGTTTAAAGTCATTCGTATTGAACTAATCATACCTTTTATATTTTTATCGTTAAGTTCACATAATTTTACATCTAAAACACGTCTTTAAAATACATTTGGGTGAATACAAAAAATAGAAAAAAAATTTGGGAAAATATTTGGTAATAAATGGTGATAATTCCGCTAAATATCGTTTAAAGTCATTTGTATTGAACTAATCATACTTTTTATATTTTTATCATTAAGTTCACATTATTTTACATCTAAAACACGTCTTTAAAATACATTTGGGTGAATATAAAAGGTCGTAAAAAAATTTTTAAAAACAGGTGATGAATCCGCTAAATATCGTCTTAAGTCATTTCTATTAAACTAATCATACTTTTTATATTTTTATCGTTAAGTTCACATTATTTTACATCTAAAACACGTATTTACAATACATTTGGGTGAATACAAAAAATAGAAAAAAAATTTGGTAAAAAATGGTGATAATTCCGCTAAATATCGTTTAAAGTCATTTGTATTGAACTAATCATACCTTTTATATTTTTATCGTTAAGTTCACATAATTTTACATCTAAAACACGTCTTTAAAATACATTTGGGTGAATACAAAAAATAGAAAAAAAATTTGGGAAAATATTTGGTAATAAATGGTGATAATTCCGCTAAATATCGTCTTAAGTCATTTCTATTAAACTAATCATACTTTTTATATTTTTAACGTTAAGTTCACATTATTTTACATCTAAAACACGTATTTACAATACATTTGGGCGAATACAAAAAATAGAAAAAAAATTTGGGAAAAAATTTGGTAAAAAATGGTGATAATTCCGCTAAATATCGTTTAAAGTCATTTGTATTGAACTAATCATACTTTTTATATTTTTATCGTTAAGTTAACATAATTATACATCTAAAACACGTCTTTACAATACATTTGGGTGAATATAAAAGGTCGTAAAAAAATTTTGAAAAACAGGTTATGATTCCGCTAAATATCGTCATAAGTCATTTCTATTAAACTAATCATACTTTTTATATTTTTAACGTTAAGTTCAGATAATTTTACATCTAAAACACGTATTTACAATACATTTGGGTGAATCAATAAAATAGAAAAAAAATTTGGGAAAAAATTTAGTAATAAATGGTGATAATTCCGCTAAATATCGTTTAAAGTCATTTGTATTGAACTAATCATACCTTTTATATTTTTATCGTTAAGTTCACATAATTTTACATCTAAAACACGTCTTTAAAATACATTTGGGTGAATACAAAAAATAGAAAAAAAATTGGTGAAAAAATTTGGTAAAAAATGGTGATAATTCCACTAAATATCGTTTAAAGTCATTTGTATTGAACTAATCATACTTTTTATATTTTTATCGTTAAGTTCACATAATTTTACATCTAAAACACGTCTTTACAATACATTTGGGTGAATATAAAACGTCGTAAAAAAATTTTGAAAAACAGGTGATGAATCCGCTAAATATCGTTTAAAGTCATTTGTATTGAACTAATCATACTTTTTATATTTTTATCGTTAAGTTCACATAATTTTACATCTAAAACACGTCTTTACAATACATTTGGGTGAATATAAAAGGTCGTAAAAAAATTTTGAAAAACAGGTGATGAATCTGCGAAATATCGTCTTAAGTCATTTCTATTAAACTAATCATACTTTTTATATTTTTAACGTTAAGTTCACATTATTTTACATCTTAAACACGTATTTACTATACATTTGGGTGAAAACAAAAAATAGAAAAAAAATTTGGGAAAAAAATTGGTAAGAAATGGTGATAATTCCGCTAAATATCGTTTAAAGTCATTTGTATTGAACGAATCGTACTTTTTATATTTTTATCGTTAAGTTCACATAATTTTACATCTAAAACACGTCTTTAAAATACATTTGGGTGAATATAAAAGGTCGTAAAAAAATTTTTAAAAACAGGTGATGAATCCGCTAAATATCGTCTTAAGTCATTTCTATTAAACTAATCATACTTTTTATATTTTTAACGTTAAGTTCACATTATTTTACATCTAAAACACGTCTTTACAATACATTTGGGTGAATAACAAAGGTCGTAAAAAAATTTTGAAAAACAGGTGATGAATCTGCTAAATATCGTCTTAAGTCATTTCTATTAAACTAATCATACTTTTTATATTTTTAACGTTAAGTTCACATTATTTTACATCTTAAACACGTATTTACAATACATTTGGGTGAAAAAAAAAAATAGAAAAAAATTTTTGGAAAAAAATTGGTAAAAAATGGTGATAATTCCGCTAAATATCGTTTAAAGTCATTTGTATTGAACGAATCGTACTTTTTATATTTTTATCGTTAAGTTCACATAATTTTACATCTAAAACACGTCTTTAAAATACATTTGGGTGAATATAAAAGGTCGTAAAAAAATTTTTAAAAACAGGTGATGAATCCGCTAAATATCGTCTTAAGTCATTTCTATTAAACTAATCATACTTTTTATATTTTTAACGTTAAGTTCACATTATTTTACATCTAAAACACGTATTTACAATACATTTGGGTGAATACAAAAAATAGAAAAAAAATTTGGGAAAAAATTTAGTAATAAATGGTGATAATTCCGCTAAATATCGTTTAAAGTCATTTGTATTGAACTAATCATACCTTTTATATTTTTATCGTTAAGTTCACATAATTTTACATCTAAAACACGTCTTTAAAATACATTTGGGTGAATACAAAAAATAGAAAAAAAATTTGGGAAAATATTTGGTAATAAATGGTGATAATTCCGCTAAATATCGTTTAAAGTCATTTGTATTGAACTAATCATACTTTTTATATTTTTATCGTTAAGTTCACATAATTTTACATCTAAAACACGTCTTTACATACATTTGGGTGAATATAAAAGGTCGTAAAAAAATTTGGGAAAAAATTTGGTAAAAAATAGTGATAATTCCGTTAAATATCGTTTAAAGTCATTTGTATTGAACTAATCATACTTTTTATATTTTTATCGTTAAGTTCACATTATTTTACATCTAAAACACGTATTTACAATACATATGGGTGAAAAAAAAAAATAGAAAAAAAATTTGGAGAAAAAATTGGTAAAAAATAGCGGTAATTCCGCTAAATATCGTTTAAAGTCATTTGTATTGAACGAATCGTACTTTTTATATTTTTATCGTTAAGTTCACATAATTTTACATCTAAAACACGTCTTTAAAATACATTTGGGTGAATATAAAAGGTCGTAAAAAAATTTTTAAAAACAGGTGATGAATCCGCTAAATAGCGTCTTAAGTCATTTCTATTAAACTAATCATACTTTTTATATTTTTATCGTTAAGTTCACATTATTTAACATCTAAAACACGTATTTACAATACATTTGGGTGAATACAAAAAATAGAAAAAAAATTTGGTAAAAAATGGTGATAATTCCGCTAAATATCGTTTAAAGTCATTCGTATTGAACTAATCATACCTTTTATATTTTTATCGTTAAGTTCACATAATTTTACATCTAAAACACGTATTTACAATACATTTGGGTGAAAAAAAAAAATAGAAAAAAAATTTGGAGAAAAAATTGGTAAAAAATAGCGGTAATTCCGCTAAATATCGTTTAAAGTCATTTGTATTGAACGAATCGTACTTTTTATATTTTTATCGTTAAGTTCACATAATTTTACATCTAAAACACGTCTTTAAAATACATTTGGGTGAATATAAAAGGTCGTAAAAAAATTTTTTAAAACAGGTGATGAATCCGCTAAATATCGTCTTAAGTCATTTCTATTAAACTAATCATACTTTTTATATTTTTAACGTTAAGTTCACATTATTTTACATCTTAAACACGTATTTACTATACATTTGGGTGAAAACAAAAAATAGAAAAAAAATTTGGGAAAAAAATTGGTAATAAATGGTGATAATTCCGCTAAATATCGTTTAAAGTCATTTGTATTGAACTAATCATACTTTTTATATTTTTATCGTTAAGTTCACATAATTTTACATCTAAAACACGTCTTTACAATACATTTGGGTGAATATAAAAGGTCGTAAAAAAATTTTGAAAAACAGGTGATGAATCTGCTAAATATCGTCTTAAGTCATTTCTATTAAACTAATCATACTTTTTATATTTTTAACGTTAAGTTCACATTATTTTACATCTTAAACACGTATTTACTATACATTTGGGTGAAAACAAAAAATAGAAAAAAAATTTGGGAAAAAAATTGGTAAAAAATGGTGATAATTCCGCTAAATATCGTTTAAAGTCATTTGTATTGAACTAATCATACTTTTTATATTTTTATCGTTAAGTTCACATTATTTTACATCTAAAACACGTCTTTAAAATACATTTGGGTGAATATAAAAGGTCGTAAAAAAATTTTTAAAAACAGGTGATGAATCCGCTAAATATCGTCTTAAGTCATTTCTATTAAACTAATCATACTTTTTATATTTTTATCGTTAAGTTCACATTATTTTACATCTAAAACACGTATTTACAATACATTTGGGTGAATACAAAAAATAGAAAAAAAATTTGGTAAAAAATGGTGATAATTCCGCTAAATATCGTTTAAAGTCATTTGTATTGAACTAATCATACTTTTTATATTTTTATCGTTAAGTTCACATTATTTTACATCTTAAACACGTATTTACTATACATTTGGGTGAAAACAAAAAATAGAAAAAAAATTTGGGAAAAAAATTGGTAAAAAATGGTGATAATTCCGCTAAATATCGTTTAAAGTCATTTGTATTGAACGAATCGTACTTTTTATATTTTTATCGTTAAGTTCACATAATTTTACATCTAAAACACGTCTTTACAATACATTTGGGTGAATAACAAAGGTCGTAAAAAAATTTTTAAAAACAGGTGATGAATCCGCTAAATAGCGTCTTAAGTCATTTCTATTAAACTAATCATGCTTTTTATATTTTTAACGTTATGTTCACATTATTTTACATCTAAAACACGTCTTTACAATACATTTGGGTGAATAACAAAGGTCGTAAAAAAATTTTTAAAAACAGGTGATGAATCCGCTAAATAGCGTCTTAAGTCATTTCTATTAAACTAATCATACTTTTTATATTTTTATCGTTAAGTTCACATTATTTAACATCTAAAACACGTATTTACAATACATTTGGGTGAATACAAAAAATAGAAAAAAAATTTCGTAAAAAATGGTGATAATTCCGCTAAATATCGTTTAAAGTCATTCGTATTGAACTAATCATACCTTTTATATTTTTATCGTTAAGTTCACATAATTTTACATCTAAAACACGTATTTACAATACATTTGGGTGAAAAAAAAAAATAGAAAAAAAATTTGGAGAAAAAATTGGTAAAAAATAGCGGTAATTCCGCTAAATATCGTTTAAAGTCATTTGTATTGAACGAATCGTACTTTTTATATTTTTATCGTTAAGTTCACATAATTTTACATCTAAAACACGTCTTTAAAATACATTTGGGTGAATATAAAAGGTCGTAAAAAAATTTTTAAAAACAGGTGATGAATCCGCTAAATATCGTCTTAAGTCATTTCTATTAAACTAATCATACTTTTTATATTTTTAACGTTAAGTTCACATTATTTTACATCTTAAACACGTATTTACTATACATTTGGGTGAAAACAAAAAATAGAAAAAAAATTTGGGAAAAAAATTGGTAATAAATGGTGATAATTCCGCTAAATATCGTTTAAAGTTATTTGTATTGAACTAATCATACTTTTTATATTTTTATCGTTAAGTTCACATTATTTTACATCTAAAACACGTCTTAAAAATACATTTGGGTGAATATAAAAGGTCGTAAAAAAATTTTTAAAAACAGGTGATGAATCCGCTAAATATCGTCTTAAGTCATTTCTATTAAACTAATCATACTTTTTATATTTTTATCGTTAAGTTCACATTATTTTACATCTAAAACACGTATTTACAATACATTTGGGTGAATACAAAAAATAGAAAAAAAATTTGGTAAAAAATGGTGATAATTCCGCTAAATATCGTTTAAAGTCATTTGTATTGAACTAATCATACTTTTTATATTTTTATCGTTAAGTTCACATAATTTTACATCTAAAACACGTCTTTACAATACATTTGGGTGAATATAAAAGGTCGTAAAAAAATTTTGAAAAACAGGTGATGAATCTGCTAAATATCGTCTTAAGTCATTTCTATTAAACTAATCATACTTTTTATATTTTTAACGTTAAGTTCACATTATTTTACATCTTAAACACGTATTTACTATACATTTGGGTGAAAACAAAAAATAGAAAAAAAATTTGGGAAAAAAATTGGTAAAAAATGGTGATAATTCCGCTAAATATCGTTTAAAGTCATTTGTATTGACCTAATCATACTTTTTATATTTTTATCGTTAAGTTCACATTATTTTACATCTTAAACACGTATTTACTATACATTTGGGTGAAAACAAAAAATAGAAAAAAAATTTGGGAAAAAAATTGGTAAAAAATGGTGATAATTCCGCTAAATATCGTTTAAAGTCATTTGTATTGAACGAATCGTACTTTTTATATTTTTATCGTTAAGTTCACATAATTTTACATCTAAAACACGTCTTTAAAATACATTTGGGTGAATATAAAAGGTCGTAAAAAAATTTTTAAAAACAGGTGATGAATCCGCTAAATATCGTCTTAAGTCATTTCTATTAAACTAATCATGCCTTTTATATTTTTAACGTTAAGTTCACATTATTTTACATCTAAAACACGTCTTTACAATACATTTGGGTGAATAACAAAGGTCGTAAAAAAATTTTGAAAAACAGGTGATGAATCTGCTAAATATCGTCTTAAGTCATTTCTATTAAACTAATCTTACTTTTTATATTTTTAACGTTAAGTTCACATTATTTTACATCTTAAACACGTATTTACAATACATTTGGGTGAAAAAAAAAAATAGAAAAAAATTTTGGGAAAAAAATTGGTAAAAAATGGTGATAATTCCGCTAAATATCGTTTAAAGTCATTTGTATTGAACGAATCGTACTTTTATATTTTTATCGTTAAGTTCACATAATTTTACATCTAAAACACGTCTTTAAAATACATTTGGGTGAATATAAAAGGTCGTAAAAAAATTTTTAAAAACAGGTGATGAATCCGCTAAATATCGTCTTAAGTCATTTCTATTAAACTAATCATACTTTTTATATTTTTAACGTTAAGTTCACATTATTTTACATCTAAAACACGTATTTACAATACATTTGGGTGAATACAAAAAATACAAAAAAAATTTGGGAAAAAATTTAGTAATAAATGGTGATAATTCCGCTAAATATCGTTTAAAGTCATTTGTATTGAACTAATCATACCTTTTATATTTTTATCGTTAAGTTCACATAATTTTACATCTAAAACACGTCTTTAAAATACATTTGGGTGAATACAAAAAATAGAAAAAAAATTTGGGAAAATATTTGGTAATAAATGGTGATAATTCCGCTAAATATCGTTTAAAGTCATTTGTATTGAACGAATCGTACTTTTTATATTTTTATCGTTAAGTTCACATAATTTTACATCTAAAACACGTCTTTAAAATACATTTGGGTGAATATAAAAGGTCGTAAAAAAATTTTTAAAAACAGGTGATGAATCCGCTAAATATCGTCTTAAGTCATTTCTATTAAACTAATCATGCCTTTTATATTTTTAACGTTAAGTTCACATTATTTTACATCTAAAACACGTCTTTACAATACATTTGGGTGAATAACAAAGGTCGTAAAAAAATTTTGAAAAACAGGTGATGAATCTGCTAAATATCGTCTTAAGTCATTTCTATTAAACTAATCTTACTTTTTATATTTTTAACGTTAAGTTCACATTATTTTACATCTTAAACACGTATTTACAATACATTTGGGTGAAAAAAAAAAATAGAAAAAAATTTTGGGAAAAAAATTGGTAAAAAATGGTGATAATTCCGCTAAATATCGTTTAAAGTCATTTGTATTGAACGAATCGTACTTTTATATTTTTATCGTTAAGTTCACATAATTTTACATCTAAAACACGTCTTTAAAATACATTTGGGTGAATATAAAAGGTCGTAAAAAAATTTTTAAAAACAGGTGATGAATCCGCTAAATATCGTCTTAAGTCATTTCTATTAAACTAATCATACTTTTTATATTTTTAACGTTAAGTTCACATTATTTTACATCTAAAACACGTATTTACAATACATTTGGGTGAATACAAAAAATACAAAAAAAATTTGGGAAAAAATTTAGTAATAAATGGTGATAATTCCGCTAAATATCGTTTAAAGTCATTTGTATTGAACTAATCATACCTTTTATATTTTTATCGTTAAGTTCACATAATTTTACATCTAAAACACGTCTTTAAAATACATTTGGGTGAATACAAAAAATAGAAAAAAAATTTGGGAAAATATTTGGTAATAAATGGTGATAATTCCGCTAAATATCGTTTAAAGTCATTTGTATTGAACTAATCATACTTTTTATATTTTTATCGTTAAGTTCACATAATTTTACATCTAAAACACGTCTTTACATACATTTGGGTGAATATAAAAGGTCGTAAAAAAATTTGGGAATAAATTTGGTAAAAAATAGTGATAATTCCGTTAAATATCGTTTAAAGTCATTTGTATTGAACGAATCGTACTTTTTATATTTTTATCGTTAAGTTCACATAATTTTACATCTAAAACACGTCTTTAAAATACATTTGGGTGAATATAAAAGGTCGTAAAAAAATTTTTAAAAACAGGTGATGAATCCGCTAAATATCGTCTTAAGTCATTTCTATTAAACTAATCATACTTTTTATATTTTTATCGTTAAGTTCACATTATTTAACATCTAAAACACGTATTTACAATACATTTGGGTGAATACAAAAAATAGAAAAAAAATTTGGTAAAAAATGGTGATAATTCCGCTAAATATCGTTTAAAGTCATTCGTATTGAACTAATCATACCTTTTATATTTTTATCGTTAAGTTCACATAATTTTACATCTAAAACACGTCTTTAAAATACATTTTGGTGAATACAAAAAATAGAAAAAAAATTTGGGAAAATATTTGGTAATAAATGGTGATAATTCCGCTAAATATCGTTTAAAGTCATTTGTATTGAACTAATCATACTTTTTATATTTTTATCGTTAAGTTCACATTATTTTACATCTAAAACACGTCTTTAAAATACATTTGGGTGAATATAAAAGGTCGTAAAAAAATTTTTAAAAACAGGTGATGAATCCGCTAAACATCGTCTTAAGTCATTTCTATTAAACTAATCATACTTTTTATATTTTTATCGTTAAGTTCACATTATTTTACATCTAAAACACGTATTTACAATACATTTGGGTGAATACAAAAAATAGAAAAAAAATTTGGTAAAAAATGGTGATAATTCCGCTAAATATCGTTTAAAGTCATTTGTATTGAACTAATCATACTTTTTATATTTTTATCGTTAAGTTCACATTATTTTACATCTAAAACACGTATTTACAATACATTTGGGTGAAAAAAAAAAATAGAAAAAAAATTTGGAGAAAAAATTGGTAAAAAATAGCGGTAATTCCGCTAAATATCGTTTAAAGTCATTTGTATTGAACGAATCGTACTTTTTATATTTTTATCGTTAAGTTCACATAATTTTACATCTAAAACACGTCTTTAAAATACATTTGGGTGAATATAAAAGGTCGTAAAAAAATTTTTAAAAACAGGTGATGAATCCGCTAAATATCGTCTTAAGTCATTTCTATTAAACTAATCATACTTTTTATATTTTTAACGTTAAGTTCACATTATTTTACATCTTAAACACGTAGTTACTATACATTTGGGTGAAAACAAAAAATAGAAAAAAAATTTGGGAAAAAAATTGGTAATAAATGGTGATAATTCCGCTAAATATCGTTTAAAGTTATTTGTATTGAACTAATCATACTTTTTATATTTTTATCGTTAAGTTCACATTATTTTACATCTAAAACACGTCTTTAAAATACATTTGGGTGAATATAAAAGGTCGTAAAAAAATTTTTAAAAACAGGTGATGAATCCGCTAAATATCGTCTTAAGTCATTTCTATTAAACTAATCATACTTTTTATATTTTTATCGTTAATTTCACATTATTTTACATCTAAAACACGTATTTACAATACATTTGGGTGAATACAAAAAATAGAAAAAAAATTTGGTAAAAAATGGTGATAATTCCGCTAAATATCGTTTAAAGTCATTTGTATTGAACTAATCATACTTTTTATATTTTTATCGTTAAGTTCACATAATTTTACATCTAAAACACGTCTTTACAATACATTTGGGTGAATATAAAAGGTCGTAAAAAAATTTTGAAAAACAGGTGATGAATCTGCTAAATATCGTCTTAAGTCATTTCTATTAAACTAATCATACTTTTTATATTTTTAACGTTAAGTTCACATTATTTTACATCTTAAACACGTATTTACTATACATTTGGGTGAAAACAAAAAATAGAAAAAAAATTTGGGAAAAAAATTGGTAAAAAATGGTGATAATTCCGCTAAATATCGTTTAAAGTCATTTGTATTGAACGAATCGTACTTTTTATATTTTTATCGTTAAGTTCACATAATTTTACATCTAAAACACGTCTTTAAAATACATTTGGGTGAATATAAAAGGTCGTAAAAAAATTTTTAAAAACAGGTGATGAATCCGCTAAATATCGTCTTAAGTCATTTCTATTAAACTAATCATGCTTTTTATATTTTTAACGTTAAGTTCACATTATTTTACATCTAAAACACGTCTTTACAATACATTTGGGTGAATAACAAAGGTCGTAAAAAAATTTTGAAAAACAGGTGATGAATCTGCTAAATATCGTCTTAAGTCATTTCTATTAAACTAATCTTACTTTTTATATTTTTAACGTTAAGTTCACATTATTTTACATCTTAAACACGTATTTACAATACATTTGGGTGAAAAAAAAAAATAGAAAAAAATTTTGGGAAAAAAATTGGTAAAAAATGGTGATAATTCCGCTAAATATCGTTTAAAGTCATTTGTATTGAACGAATCGTACTTTTATATTTTTATCGTTAAGTTCACATAATTTTACATCTAAAACACGTCTTTACAATACATTTGGGTGAATATAAAAGGTCGTAAAAAAATTTTTAAAAACAGGTGATGAATCTGCTAAATATCGTCTTAAGTCATTTCTATTAAACTAATCATACTTTTTATATTTTTATCGTTAAGTTCACATTATTTAACATCTAAAACACGTATTTACAATACATTTGGGTGAATACAAAAAATAGAAAAAAAATTTGGTAAAAAATGGTGATAATTCCGCTAAATATCGTTTAAAGTCATTCGTATTGAACTAATCATACCTTTTATATTTTTATCGTTAAGTTCACATAATTTTACATCTAAAACACGTCTTTAAAATACATTTGGGTGAATACAAAAAATAGAAAAAAAATTTGGGAAAATATTTGGTAATAAATGGTGATAATTCCGCTAAATATCGTTTAAAGTCATTTGTATTGAACTAATCATACTTTTTATATTTTTATCGTTAAGTTCACATTATTTTACATCTAAAACACGTCTTTAAAATACATTTGGGTGAATATAAAAGGTCGTAAAAAAATTTTTAAAAACAGGTGATGAATCCGCTAAACATCGTCTTAAGTCATTTCTATTAAACTAATCATACTTTTTATATTTTTATCGTTAAGTTCACATTATTTTACATCTAAAACACGTATTTACAATACATTTGGGTGAATACAAAAAATAGAAAAAAAATTTGGTAAAAAATGGTGATAATTCCGCTAAATATCGTTTAAAGTCATTTGTATTGAACTAATCATACTTTTTATATTTTTATCGTTAAGTTCACATTATTTTACATCTAAAACACGTATTTACAATACATTTGGGTGAAAAAAAAAAATAGAAAAAAAATTTGGAGAAAAAATTGGTAAAAAATAGCGGTAATTCCGCTAAATATCGTTTAAAGTCATTTGTATTGAACGAATCGTACTTTTTATATTTTTATCGTTAAGTTCACATAATTTTACATCTAAAACACGTCTTTAAAATACATTTGGGTGAATATAAAAGGTCGTAAAAAAATTTTTAAAAACAGGTGATGAATCCGCTAAATATCGTCTTAAGTCATTTCTATTAAACTAATCATACTTTTTATATTTTTAACGTTAAGTTCACATTATTTTACATCTTAAACACGTAGTTACTATACATTTGGGTGAAAACAAAAAATAGAAAAAAAATTTGGGAAAAAAATTGGTAATAAATGGTGATAATTCCGCTAAATATCGTTTAAAGTTATTTGTATTGAACTAATCATACTTTTTATATTTTTATCGTTAAGTTCACATTATTTTACATCTAAAACACGTCTTTAAAATACATTTGGGTGAATATAAAAGGTCGTAAAAAAATTTTTAAAAACAGGTGATGAATCCGCTAAATATCGTCTTAAGTCATTTCTATTAAACTAATCATACTTTTTATATTTTTATCGTTAATTTCACATTATTTTACATCTAAAACACGTATTTACAATACATTTGGGTGAATACAAAAAATAGAAAAAAAATTTGGTAAAAAATGGTGATAATTCCGCTAAATATCGTTTAAAGTCATTTGTATTGAACTAATCATACTTTTTATATTTTTATCGTTAAGTTCACATAATTTTACATCTAAAACACGTCTTTACAATACATTTGGGTGAATATAAAAGGTCGTAAAAAAATTTTGAAAAACAGGTGATGAATCTGCTAAATATCGTCTTAAGTCATTTCTATTAAACTAATCATACTTTTTATATTTTTAACGTTAAGTTCACATTATTTTACATCTTAAACACGTATTTACTATACATTTGGGTGAAAACAAAAAATAGAAAAAAAATTTGGGAAAAAAATTGGTAAAAAATGGTGATAATTCCGCTAAATATCGTTTAAAGTCATTTGTATTGAACGAATCGTACTTTTTATATTTTTATCGTTAAGTTCACATAATTTTACATCTAAAACACGTCTTTAAAATACATTTGGGTGAATATAAAAGGTCGTAAAAAAATTTATAAAAACAGGTGATGAATCCGCTAAATATCGTCTTAAGTCATTTCTATTAAACTAATCATGCTTTTTATATTTTTAACGTTAAGTTCACATTATTTTACATCTAAAACACGTCTTTACAATACATTTGGGTGAATAACAAAGGTCGTAAAAAAATTTTGAAAAACAGGTGATGAATCTGCTAAATATCGTCTTAAGTCATTTCTATTAAACTAATCTTACTTTTTATATTTTTAACGTTAAGTTCACATTATTTTACATCTTAAACACGTATTTACAATACATTTGGGTGAAAAAAAAAAATAGAAAAAAATTTTGGGAAAAAAATTGGTAAAAAATGGTGATAATTCCGCTAAATATCGTTTAAAGTCATTTGTATTGAACGAATCGTACTTTTATATTTTTATCGTTAAGTTCACATAATTTTACATCTAAAACACGTCTTTACAATACATTTGGGTGAATATAAAAGGTCGTAAAAAAATTTTTAAAAACAGGTGATGAATCTGCTAAATATCGTCTTAAGTCATTTCTATTAAACTAATCATACTTTTTATATTTTTATCGTTAAGTTCACATTATTTAACATCTAAAACACGTATTTACAATACATTTGGGTGAATACAAAAAATAGAAAAAAAATTTGGTAAAAAATGGTGATAATTCCGCTAAATATCGTTTAAAGTCATTCGTATTGAACTAATCATACCTTTTATATTTTTATCGTTAAGTTCACATAATTTTACATCTAAAACACGTCTTTAAAATACATTTGGGTGAATACAAAAAATAGAAAAAAAATTTGGGAAAATATTTGGTAATAAATGGTGATAATTCCGCTAAATATCGTTTAAAGTCATTTGTATTGAACTAATCATACTTTTTATATTTTTATCGTTAAGTTCACATTATTTTACATCTAAAACACGTCTTTAAAATACATTTGGGTGAATATAAAAGGTCGTAAAAAAATTTTTAAAAACAGGTGATGAATCCGCTAAACATCGTCTTAAGTCATTTCTATTAAACTAATCATACTTTTTATATTTTTATCGTTAAGTTCACATTATTTTACATCTAAAACACGTATTTACAATACATTTGGGTGAATACAAAAAATAGAAAAAAAATTTGGTAAAAAATGGTGATAATTCCGCTAAATATCGTTTAAAGTCATTTGTATTGAACTAATCATACTTTTTATATTTTTATCGTTAAGTTCACATAATTTTACATCTAAAACACGTCTTTACAATACATTTGGGTGAATATAAAAGGTCGTAAAAAAATTTTGAAAAACAGGTGATGAATCTGCTAAATATCGTCTTAAGTCATTTCTATTAAACTAATCATACTTTTTATATTTTTAACGTTAAGTTCACATTATTTTACATCTTAAACACGTATTTACTATACATTTGGGTGAAAACAAAAAATAGAAAAAAAATTTGGGAAAAAAATTGGTAAAAAATGGTGATAATTCCGCTAAATATCGTTTAAAGTCATTTGTATTGACCTAATCATACTTTTTATATTTTTATCGTTAAGTTCACATTATTTTACATCTTAAACACGTATTTACTATACATTTGGGTGAAAACAAAAAATAGAAAAAAAATTTGGGAAAAAAATTGGTAAAAAATGGTGATAATTCCGCTAAATATCGTTTAAAGTCATTTGTATTGAACGAATCGTACTTTTTATATTTTTATCGTTAAGTTCACATAATTTTACATCTAAAACACGTCTTTAAAATACATTTGGGTGAATATAAAAGGTCGTAAAAAAATTTTTAAAAACAGGTGATGAATCCGCTAAATATCGTCTTAAGTCATTTCTATTAAACTAATCATGCCTTTTATATTTTTAACGTTAAGTTCACATTATTTTACATCTAAAACACGTCTTTACAATACATTTGGGTGAATAACAAAGGTCGTAAAAAAATTTTGAAAAACAGGTGATGAATCTGCTAAATATCGTCTTAAGTCATTTCTATTAAACTAATCTTACTTTTTATATTTTTAACGTTAAGTTCACATTATTTTACATCTTAAACACGTATTTACAATACATTTGGGTGAAAAAAAAAAATAGAAAAAAATTTTGGGAAAAAAATTGGTAAAAAATGGTGATAATTCCGCTAAATATCGTTTAAAGTCATTTGTATTGAACGAATCGTACTTTTATATTTTTATCGTTAAGTTCACATAATTTTACATCTAAAACACGTCTTTAAAATACATTTGGGTGAATATAAAAGGTCGTAAAAAAATTTTTAAAAACAGGTGATGAATCCGCTAAATATCGTCTTAAGTCATTTCTATTAAACTAATCATACTTTTTATATTTTTAACGTTAAGTTCACATTATTTTACATCTAAAACACGTATTTACAATACATTTGGGTGAATACAAAAAATACAAAAAAAATTTGGGAAAAAATTTAGTAATAAATGGTGATAATTCCGCTAAATATCGTTTAAAGTCATTTGTATTGAACTAATCATACCTTTTATATTTTTATCGTTAAGTTCACATAATTTTACATCTAAAACACGTCTTTAAAATACATTTGGGTGAATACAAAAAATAGAAAAAAAATTTGGGAAAATATTTGGTAATAAATGGTGATAATTCCGCTAAATATCGTTTAAAGTCATTTGTATTGAACTAATCATACTTTTTATATTTTTATCGTTAAGTTCACATAATTTTACATCTAAAACACGTCTTTACATACATTTGGGTGAATATAAAAGGTCGTAAAAAAATTTGGGAATAAATTTGGTAAAAAATAGTGATAATTCCGTTAAATATCGTTTAAAGTCATTTGTATTGAACGAATCGTACTTTTTATATTTTTATCGTTAAGTTCACATAATTTTACATCTAAAACACGTCTTTAAAATACATTTGGGTGAATATAAAAGGTCGTAAAAAAATTTTTAAAAACAGGTGATGAATCCGCTAAATATCGTCTTAAGTCATTCGTATTGAACTAATCATACCTTTTATATTTTTATCGTTAAGTTCACATAATTTTACATCTAAAACACGTCTTTAAAATACATTTTGGTGAATACAAAAAATAGAAAAAAAATTTGGGAAAATATTTGGTAATAAATGGTGATAATTCCGCTAAATATCGTTTAAAGTCATTTGTATTGAACTAATCATACTTTTTATATTTTTATCGTTAAGTTCACATTATTTTACATCTAAAACACGTCTTTAAAATACATTTGGGTGAATATAAAAGGTCGTAAAAAAATTTTTAAAAACAGGTGATGAATCCGCTAAACATCGTCTTAAGTCATTTCTATTAAACTAATCATACTTTTTATATTTTTATCGTTAAGTTCACATTATTTTACATCTAAAACACGTATTTACAATACATTTGGGTGAATACAAAAAATAGAAAAAAAATTTGGTAAAAAATGGTGATAATTCCGCTAAATATCGTTTAAAGTCATTTGTATTGAACTAATCATACTTTTTATATTTTTATCGTTAAGTTCACATTATTTTACATCTAAAACACGTATTTACAATACATTTGGGTGAAAAAAAAAAATAGAAAAAAAATTTGGAGAAAAAATTGGTAAAAAATAGCGGTAATTCCGCTAAATATCGTTTAAAGTCATTTGTATTGAACGAATCGTACTTTTTATATTTTTATCGTTAAGTTCACATAATTTTACATCTAAAACACGTCTTTAAAATACATTTGGGTGAATATAAAAGGTCGTAAAAAAATTTTTAAAAACAGGTGATGAATCCGCTAAATATCGTCTTAAGTCATTTCTATTAAACTAATCATACTTTTTATATTTTTAACGTTAAGTTCACATTATTTTACATCTTAAACACGTATTTACTATACATTTGGGTGAAAACAAAAAATAGAAAAAAAATTTGGGAAAAAAATTGGTAATAAATGGTGATAATTCCGCTAAATATCGTTTAAAGTTATTTGTATTGAACTAATCATACTTTTTATATTTTTATCGTTAAGTTCACATTATTTTACATCTAAAACACGTCTTTAAAATACATTTGGGTGAATATAAAAGGTCGTAAAAAAATTTTTAAAAACAGGTGATGAATCCGCTAAATATCGTCTTAAGTCATTTCTATTAAACTAATCATACTTTTTATATTTTTATCGTTAATTTCACATTATTTTACATCTAAAACACGTATTTACAATACATTTGGGTGAATACAAAAAATAGAAAAAAAATTTGGTAAAAAATGGTGATAATTCCGCTAAATATCGTTTAAAGTCATTTGTATTGAACTAATCATACTTTTTATATTTTTATCGTTAAGTTCACATAATTTTACATCTAAAACACGTCTTTACAATACATTTGGGTGAATATAAAAGGTCGTAAAAAAATTTTGAAAAACAGGTGATGAATCTGCTAAATATCGTCTTAAGTCATTTCTATTAAACTAATCATACTTTTCATATTTTTAACGTTAAGTTCACATTATTTTACATCTTAAACACGTATTTACTATACATTTGGGTGAAAACAAAAAATAGAAAAAAAATTTGGGAAAAAAATTGGTAAAAAATGGTGATAATTCCGCTAAATATCGTTTAAAGTCATTTGTATTGAACGAATCGTACTTTTTATATTTTTATCGTTAAGTTCACATAATTTTACATCTAAAACACGTCTTTAAAATACATTTGGGTGAATATAAAAGGTCGTAAAAAAATTTTTAAAAACAGGTGATGAATCCGCTAAATATCGTCTTAAGTCATTTCTATTAAACTAATCATGCTTTTTATATTTTTAACGTTAAGTTCACATTATTTTACATCTAAAACACGTCTTTACAATACATTTGGGTGAATAACAAAGGTCGTAAAAAAATTTTGAAAAACAGGTGATGAATCTGCTAAATATCGTCTTAAGTCATTTCTATTAAACTAATCTTACTTTTTATATTTTTAACGTTAAGTTCACATTATTTTACATCTTAAACACGTATTTACAATACATTTGGGTGAAAAAAAAAAATAGAAAAAAATTTTGGGAAAAAAATTGGTAAAAAATGGTGATAATTCCGCTAAATATCGTTTAAAGTCATTTGTATTGAACGAATCGTACTTTTATATTTTTATCGTTAAGTTCACATAATTTTACATCTAAAACACGTCTTTACAATACATTTGGGTGAATATAAAAGGTCGTAAAAAAATTTTTAAAAACAGGTGATGAATCTGCTAAATATCGTCTTAAGTCATTTCTATTAAACTAATCATACTTTTTATATTTTTATCGTTAAGTTCACATTATTTAACATCTAAAACACGTATTTACAATACATTTGGGTGAATACAAAAAATAGAAAAAAAATTTGGTAAAAAATGGTGATAATTCCGCTAAATATCGTTTAAAGTCATTCGTATTGAACTAATCATACCTTTTATATTTTTATCGTTAAGTTCACATAATTTTACATCTAAAACACGTCTTTAAAATACATTTGGGTGAATACAAAAAATAGAAAAAAAATTTGGGAAAATATTTGGTAATAAATGGTGATAATTCCGCTAAATATCGTTTAAAGTCATTTGTATTGAACTAATCATACTTTTTATATTTTTATCGTTAAGTTCACATTATTTTACATCTAAAACACGTCTTTAAAATACATTTGGGTGAATATAAAAGGTCGTAAAAAAATTTTTAAAAACAGGTGATGAATCCGCTAAACATCGTCTTAAGTCATTTCTATTAAACTAATCATACTTTTTATATTTTTATCGTTAAGTTCACATTATTTTACATCTAAAACACGTATTTACAATACATTTGGGTGAATACAAAAAATAGAAAAAAAATTTGGTAAAAAATGGTGATAATTCCGCTAAATATCGTTTAAAGTCATTTGTATTGAACTAATCATACTTTTTATATTTTTATCGTTAAGTTCACATTATTTTACATCTAAAACACGTATTTACAATACATTTGGGTGAAAAAAAAAAAATAGAAAAAAAATTTGGAGAAAAAATTGGTAAAAAATAGCGGTAATTCCGCTAAATATCGTTTAAAGTCATTTGTATTGAACGAATCGTACTTTTTATATTTTTATCGTTAAGTTCACATAATTTTACATCTAAAACACGTCTTTAAAATACATTTGGGTGAATATAAAAGGTCGTAAAAAAATTTTTAAAAACAGGTGATGAATCCGCTAAATATCGTCTTAAGTCATTTCTATTAAACTAATCATACTTTTTATATTTTTAACGTTAAGTTCACATTATTTTACATCTTAAACACGTATTTACTATACATTTGGGTGAAAACAAAAAATAGAAAAAAAATTTGGGAAAAAAATTGGTAATAAATGGTGATAATTCCGCTAAATATCGTTTAAAGTTATTTGTATTGAACTAATCATACTTTTCATATTTTTATCGTTAAGTTCACATTATTTTACATCTAAAACACGTCTTTAAAATACATTTGGGTGAATATAAAAGGTCGTAAAAAAATTTTTAAAAACAGGTGATGAATCCGCTAAATATCGTCTTAAGTCATTTCTATTAAACTAATCATACTTTTTATATTTTTATCGTTAATTTCACATTATTTTACATCTAAAACACGTATTTACAATACATTTGGGTGAATACAAAAAATAGAAAAAAAATTTGGTAAAAAATGGTGATAATTCCGCTAAATATCGTTTAAAGTCATTTGTATTGAACTAATCATACTTTTTATATTTTTATCGTTAAGTTCACATTATTTTACATCTAAAACACGTATTTACAATACATTTGGGTGAAAAAAAAAAATAGAAAAAAAATTTGGAGAAAAAATTGGTAAAAAATAGCGGTAATTCCGCTAAATATCGTTTAAAGTCATTTGTATTGAACGAATCGTACTTTTTATATTTTTATCGTTAAGTTCACATAATTTTACATCTAAAACACGTCTTTAAAATACATTTGGGTGAATATAAAAGGTCGTAAAAAAATTTTTAAAAACAGGTGATGAATCCGCTAAATATCGTCTTAAGTCATTTCTATTAAACTAATCATACTTTTTATATTTTTAACGTTAAGTTCACATTATTTTACATCTTAAACACGTATTTACTATACATTTGGGTGAAAACAAAAAATAGAAAAAAAATTTGGGAAAAAAATTGGTAATAAATGGTGATAATTCCGCTAAATATCGTTTAAAGTTATTTGTATTGAACTAATCATACTTTTTATATTTTTATCGTTAAGTTCACATTATTTTACATCTAAAACACGTCTTTAAAATACATTTGGGTGAATATAAAAGGTCGTAAAAAAATTTTTAAAAACAGGTGATGAATCCGCTAAATATCGTCTTAAGTCATTTCTATTAAACTAATCATACTTTTTATATTTTTATCGTTAATTTCACATTATTTTACATCTAAAACACGTATTTACAATACATTTGGGTGAATACAAAAAATAGAAAAAAAATTTGGTAAAAAATGGTGATAATTCCGCTAAATATCGTTTAAAGTCATTTGTATTGAACTAATCATACTTTTTATATTTTTATCGTTAAGTTCACATAATTTTACATCTAAAACACGTCTTTACAATACATTTGGGTGAATATAAAAGGTCGTAAAAAAATTTTGAAAAACAGGTGATGAATCTGCTAAATATCGTCTTAAGTCATTTCTATTAAACTAATCATACTTTTTATATTTTTAACGTTAAGTTCACATTATTTTACATCTTAAACACGTATTTACTATACATTTGGGTGAAAACAAAAAATAGAAAAAAAATTTGGGAAAAAAATTGGTAAAAAATGGTGATAATTCCGCTAAATATCGTTTAAAGTCATTTGTATTGAACGAATCGTACTTTTTATATTTTTATCGTTAAGTTCACATAATTTTACATCTAAAACACGTCTTTAAAATACATTTGGGTGAATATAAAAGGTCGTAAAAAAATTTTTAAAAACAGGTGATGAATCCGCTAAATATCGTCTTAAGTCATTTCTATTAAACTAATCATGCTTTTTATATTTTTAACGTTAAGTTCACATTATTTTACATCTAAAACACGTCTTTACAATACATTTGGGTGAATAACAAAGGTCGTAAAAAAATTTTGAAAAACAGGTGATGAATCTGCTAAATATCGTCTTAAGTCATTTCTATTAAACTAATCTTACTTTTTATATTTTTAACGTTAAGTTCACATTATTTTACATCTTAAACACGTATTTACAATACATTTGGGTGAAAAAAAAAAATAGAAAAAAATTTTGGGAAAAAAATTGGTAAAAAATGGTGATAATTCCGCTAAATATCGTTTAAAGTCATTTGTATTGAACGAATCGTACTTTTATATTTTTATCGTTAAGTTCACATAATTTTACATCTAAAACACGTCTTTAAAATACATTTGGGTGAATATAAAAGGTCGTAAAAAAATTTTTAAAAACAGGTGATGAATCCGCTAAATATCGTCTTAAGTCATTTCTATTAAACTAATCATACTTTTTATATTTTTAACGTTAAGTTCACATTATTTTACATCTAAAACACGTATTTACAATACATTTGGGTGAATACAAAAAATACAAAAAAAATTTGGGAAAAAATTTAGTAATAAATGGTGATAATTCCGCTAAATATCGTTTAAAGTCATTTGTATTGAACTAATCATACCTTTTATATTTTTATCGTTAAGTTCACATAATTTTACATCTAAAACACGTCTTTAAAATACATTTGGGTGAATACAAAAAATAGAAAAAAAATTTGGGAAAATATTTGGTAATAAATGGTGATAATTCCGCTAAATATCGTTTAAAGTCATTTGTATTGAACTAATCATACTTTTTATATTTTTATCGTTAAGTTCACATAATTTTACATCTAAAACACGTCTTTACATACATTTGGGTGAATATAAAAGGTCGTAAAAAAATTTGGGAATAAATTTGGTAAAAAATAGTGATAATTCCGTTAAATATCGTTTAAAGTCATTTGTATTGAACGAATCGTACTTTTTATATTTTTATCGTTAAGTTCACATAATTTTACATCTAAAACACGTCTTTAAAATACATTTGGGTGAATATAAAAGGTCGTAAAAAAATTTTTAAAAACAGGTGATGAATCCGCTAAATATCGTCTTAAGTCATTTCTATTAAACTAATCATACTTTTTATATTTTTATCGTTAAGTTCACATTATTTAACATCTAAAACACGTATTTACAATACATTTGGGTGAATACAAAAAATAGAAAAAAAATTTGGTAAAAAATGGTGATAATTCCGCTAAATATCGTTTAAAGTCATTCGTATTGAACTAATCATACCTTTTATATTTTTATCGTTAAGTTCACATAATTTTACATCTAAAACACGTATTTACAATACATTTGGGTGAAAAAAAAAAAATAGAAAAAAAATTTGGAGAAAAAATTGGTAAAAAATAGCGGTAATTCCGCTAAATATCGTTTAAAGTCATTTGTATTGAACGAATCGTACTTTTTATATTTTTATCGTTAAGTTCACATAATTTTACATCTAAAACACGTCTTTAAAATACATTTGGGTGAATATAAAAGGTCGCAAAAAAATTTTTAAAAACAGGTGATGAATCCGCTAAATATCGTCTTAAGTCATTTCTATTAAACTAATCATACTTTTTATATTTTTAACGTTAAGTTCACATTATTTTACATCTTAAACACGTATTTACTATACATTTGGGTGAAAACAAAAAATAGAAAAAAAATTTGGGAAAAAAATTGGTAATAAATGGTGATAATTCCGCTAAATATCGTTTAAAGTTATTTGTATTGAACTAATCATACTTTTTATATTTTTATCGTTAAGTTCACATTATTTTACATCTAAAACACGTCTTTAAAATACATTTGGGTGAATATAAAAGGTCGTAAAAAAATTTTTAAAAACAGGTGATGAATCCGCTAAATATCGTCTTAAGTCATTTCTATTAAACTAATCATACTTTTTATATTTTTATCGTTAATTTCACATTATTTTACATCTAAAACACGTATTTACAATACATTTGGGTGAATACAAAAAATAGAAAAAAAATTTGGTAAAAAATGGTGATAATTCCGCTAAATATCGTTTAAAGTCATTTGTATTGAACTAATCATACTTTTTATATTTTTATCGTTAAGTTCACATAATTTTACATCTAAAACACGTCTTTACAATACATTTGGGTGAATATAAAAGGTCGTAAAAAAATTTTGAAAAACAGGTGATGAATCTGCTAAATATCGTCTTAAGTCATTTCTATTAAACTAATCATACTTTTTATATTTTTAACGTTAAGTTCACATTATTTTACATCTTAAACACGTATTTACTATACATTTGGGTGAAAACAAAAAATAGAAAAAAAATTTGGGAAAAAAATTGGTAAAAAATGGTGATAATTCCGCTAAATATCGTTTAAAGTCATTTGTATTGAACGAATCGTACTTTTTATATTTTTATCGTTAAGTTCACATAATTTTACATCTAAAACACGTCTTTAAAATACATTTGGGTGAATATAAAAGGTCGTAAAAAAATTTTTAAAAACAGGTGATGAATCCGCTAAATATCGTCTTAAGTCATTTCTATTAAACTAATCATGCTTTTTATATTTTTAACGTTAAGTTCACATTATTTTACATCTAAAACACGTCTTTACAATACATTTGGGTGAATAACAAAGGTCGTAAAAAAATTTTGAAAACAGGTGATGAATCTGCTAAATATCGTCTTAAGTCATTTCTATTAAACTAATCTTACTTTTTATATTTTTAACGTTAAGTTCACATTATTTTACATCTTAAACACGTATTTACAATACATTTGGGTGAAAAAAAAAAATAGAAAAAAATTTTGGGAAAAAAATTGGTAAAAAATGGTGATAATTCCGCTAAATATCGTTTAAAGTCATTTGTATTGAACGAATCGTACTTTTATATTTTTATCGTTAAGTTCACATAATTTTACATCTAAAACACGTCTTTACAATACATTTGGGTGAATATAAAAGGTCGTAAAAAAATTTTGAAAAACAGGTGATGAATCTGCTAAATATCGTCTTAAGTCATTTCTATTAAACTAATCATACTTTTTATATTTTTATCGTTAAGTTCACATTATTTAACATCTAAAACACGTATTTACAATACATTTGGGTGAATACAAAAAATAGAAAAAAAATTTGGTAAAAAATGGTGATAATTCCGCTAAATATCGTTTAAAGTCATTCGTATTGAACTAATCATACCTTTTATATTTTTATCGTTAAGTTCACATTATTTTACATCTAAAACACGTCTTTAAAATACATTTGGGTGAATATAAAAGGTCGTAAAAAAATTTTTAAAAACAGGTGATGAATCCGCTAAATATCGTCTTAAGTCATTTCTATTAAACTAATCATACTTTTTATATTTTTATCGTTAATTTCACATTATTTTACATCTAAAACACGTATTTACAATACATTTGGGTGAATACAAAAAATAGAAAAAAAATTTGGTAAAAAATGGTGATAATTCCGCTAAATATCGTTTAAAGTCATTTGTATTGAACTAATCATACTTTTTATATTTTTATCGTTAAGTTCACATAATTTTACATCTAAAACACGTCTTTACAATACATTTGGGTGAATATAAAAGGTCGTAAAAAAATTTTGAAAAACAGGTGATGAATCTGCTAAATATCGTCTTAAGTCATTTCTATTAAACTAATCATACTTTTTATATTTTTAACGTTAAGTTCACATTATTTTACATCTTAAACACGTATTTACTATACATTTGGGTGAAAACAAAAAATAGAAAAAAAATTTGGGAAAAAAATTGGTAAAAAATGGTGATAATTCCGCTAAATATCGTTTAAAGTCATTTGTATTGAACGAATCGTACTTTTTATATTTTTATCGTTAAGTTCACATAATTTTACATCTAAAACACGTCTTTAAAATACATTTGGGTGAATATAAAAGGTCGTAAAAAAATTTTTAAAAACAGGTGATGAATCCGCTAAATATCGTCTTAAGTCATTTCTATTAAACTAATCATGCTTTTTATATTTTTAACGTTAAGTTCACATTATTTTACATCTAAAACACGTCTTTACAATACATTTGGGTGAATAACAAAGGTCGTAAAAAAATTTTGAAAAACAGGTGATGAATCTGCTAAATATCGTCTTAAGTCATTTCTATTAAACTAATCTTACTTTTTATATTTTTAACGTTAAGTTCACATTATTTTACATCTTAAACACGTATTTACAATACATTTGGGTGAAAAAAAAAAATAGAAAAAAATTTTGGGAAAAAAATTGGTAAAAAATGGTGATAATTCCGCTAAATATCGTTTAAAGTCATTTGTATTGAACGAATCGTACTTTTATATTTTTATCGTTAAGTTCACATAATTTTACATCTAAAACACGTCTTTAAAATACATTTGGGTGAATATAAAAGGTCGTAAAAAAATTTTTAAAAACAGGTGATGAATCCGCTAAATATCGTCTTAAGTCATTTCTATTAAACTAATCATACTTTTTATATTTTTAACGTTAAGTTCACATTATTTTACATCTAAAACACGTATTTACAATACATTTGGGTGAATACAAAAAATACAAAAAAAATTTGGGAAAAAATTTAGTAATAAATGGTGATAATTCCGCTAAATATCGTTTAAAGTCATTTGTATTGAACTAATCATACCTTTTATATTTTTATCGTTAAGTTCACATAATTTTACATCTAAAACACGTCTTTAAAATACATTTGGGTGAATACAAAAAATAGAAAAAAAATTTGGGAAAATATTTGGTAATAAATGGTGATAATTCCGCTAAATATCGTTTAAAGTCATTTGTATTGAACTAATCATACTTTTTATATTTTTATCGTTAAGTTCACATAATTTTACATCTAAAACACGTCTTTACATACATTTGGGTGAATATAAAAGGTCGTAAAAAAATTTGGGAATAAATTTGGTAAAAAATAGTGATAATTCCGTTAAATATCGTTTAAAGTCATTTCTATTAAACTAATCATACTTTTTATATTTTTAACGTTAAGTTCACATTATTTTACATCTTAAACACGTATTTACTATACATTTGGGTGAAAACAAAAAATAGAAAAAAAATTTGGGAAAAAAATTGGTAAAAAATGGTGATAATTCCGCTAAATATCGTTTAAAGTCATTTGTATTGAACGAATCGTACTTTTTATATTTTTATCGTTAAGTTCACATAATTTTACATCTAAAACACGTCTTTAAAATACATTTGGGTGAATATAAAAGGTCGTAAAAAAATTTTTAAAAACAGGTGATGAATCCGCTAAATATCGTCTTAAGTCATTTCTATTAAACTAATCATGCTTTTTATATTTTTAACGTTAAGTTCACATTATTTTACATCTAAAACACGTCTTTACAATACATTTGGGTGAATAACAAAGGTCGTAAAAAAATTTTGAAAACAGGTGATGAATCTGCTAAATATCGTCTTAAGTCATTTCTATTAAACTAATCTTACTTTTTATATTTTTAACGTTAAGTTCACATTATTTTACATCTTAAACACGTATTTACAATACATTTGGGTGAAAAAAAAAAATAGAAAAAAATTTTGGGAAAAAAATTGGTAAAAAATGGTGATAATTCCGCTAAATATCGTTTAAAGTCATTTGTATTGAACGAATCGTACTTTTATATTTTTATCGTTAAGTTCACATAATTTTACATCTAAAACACGTCTTTACAATACATTTGGGTGAATATAAAAGGTCGTAAAAAAATTTTGAAAAACAGGTGATGAATCTGCTAAATATCGTCTTAAGTCATTTCTATTAAACTAATCATACTTTTTATATTTTTATCGTTAAGTTCACATTATTTAACATCTAAAACACGTATTTACAATACATTTGGGTGAATACAAAAAATAGAAAAAAAATTTGGTAAAAAATGGTGATAATTCCGCTAAATATCGTTTAAAGTCATTCGTATTGAACTAATCATACCTTTTATATTTTTATCGTTAAGTTCACATTATTTTACATCTAAAACACGTCTTTAAAATACATTTGGGTGAATATAAAAGGTCGTAAAAAAATTTTTAAAAACAGGTGATGAATCCGCTAAACATCGTCTTAAGTCATTTCTATTAAACTAATCATACTTTTTATATTTTTATCGTTAAGTTCACATTATTTTACATCTAAAACACGTATTTACAATACATTTGGGTGAATACAAAAAATAGAAAAAAAATTTGGTAAAAAATGGTGATAATTCCGCTAAATATCGTTTAAAGTCATTTGTATTGAACTAATCATACTTTTTATATTTTTATCGTTAAGTTCACATTATTTTACATCTAAAACACGTATTTACAATACATTTGGGTGAAAAAAAAAAAATAGAAAAAAAATTTGGAGAAAAAATTGGTAAAAAATAGCGGTAATTCCGCTAAATATCGTTTAAAGTCATTTGTATTGAACGAATCGTACTTTTTATATTTTTATCGTTAAGTTCACATAATTTTACATCTAAAACACGTCTTTAAAATACATTTGGGTGAATATAAAAGGTCGTAAAAAAATTTTTAAAAACAGGTGATGAATCCGCTAAATATCGTCTTAAGTCATTTCTATTAAACTAATCATACTTTTTATATTTTTAACGTTAAGTTCACATTATTTTACATCTTAAACACGTATTTACTATACATTTGGGTGAAAACAAAAAATAGAAAAAAAATTTGGGAAAAAAATTGGTAATAAATGGTGATAATTCCGCTAAATATCGTTTAAAGTTATTTGTATTGAACTAATCATACTTTTTATATTTTTATCGTTAAGTTCACATTATTTTACATCTAAAACACGTCTTTAAAATACATTTGGGTGAATATAAAAGGTCGTAAAAAAATTTTTAAATACAGGTGATGAATCCGCTAAATATCGTCTTAAGTCATTTCTATTAAACTAATCATACTTTTTATATTTTTATCGTTAATTTCACATTATTTTACATCTAAAACACGTATTTACAATACATTTGGGTGAATACAAAAAATAGAAAAAAAATTTGGTAAAAAATGGTGATAATTCCGCTAAATATCGTTTAAAGTCATTTGTATTGAACTAATCATACTTTTTATATTTTTATCGTTAAGTTCACATAATTTTACATCTAAAACACGTCTTTACAATACATTTGGGTGAATATAAAAGGTCGTAAAAAAATTTTGAAAAACAGGTGATGAATCTGCTAAATATCGTCTTAAGTCATTTCTATTAAACTAATCATACTTTTTATATTTTTAACGTTAAGTTCACATTATTTTACATCTTAAACACGTATTTACAATACATTTGGGTGAATAACAAAGGTCGTAAAAAAATTTTGAAAAACAGGTGATGAATCTGCTAAATATCGTCTTAAGTCATTTCTATTAAACTAATCTTACTTTTTATATTTTTAACGTTAAGTTCACATTATTTTACATCTTAAACACGTATTTACAATACATTTGGGTGAAAAAAAAAAATAGAAAAAAATTTTGGGAAAAAAATTGGTAAAAAATGGTGATAATTCCGCTAAATATCGTTTAAAGTCATTTGTATTGAACGAATCGTACTTTTATATTTTTATCGTTAAGTTCACATAATTTTACATCTAAAACACGTCTTTACAATACATTTGGGTGAATATAAAAGGTCGTAAAAAAATTTTGAAAAACAGGTGATGAATCTGCTAAATATCGTCTTAAGTCATTTCTATTAAACTAATCATACTTTTTATATTTTTATCGTTAAGTTCACATTATTTAACATCTAAAACACGTATTTACAATACATTTGGGTGAATACAAAAAATAGAAAAAAAATTTGGTAAAAAATGGTGATAATTCCGCTAAATATCGTTTAAAGTCATTCGTATTGAACTAATCATACCTTTTATATTTTTATCGTTAAGTTCACATAATTTTACATCTAAAACACGTCTTTACAATACATTTGGGTGAATATAAAAGGTCGTAAAAAAATTTTTAAAAACAGGTGATGAATCCGCTAAACATCGTCTTAAGTCATTTCTATTAAACTAATCATACTTTTTATATTTTTATCGTTAAGTTCACATTATTTTACATCTAAAACACGTATTTACAATACATTTGGGTGAATATAAAAGGTCGTAAAAAAATTTTTAAAAACAGGTGATGAATCCGCTAAATATCGTCTTAAGTCATTTCTATTAAACTAATCATACTTTTTATATTTTTAACGTTAAGTTCACATTATTTTACATCTTAAACACGTATTTACTATACATTTGGGTGAAAACAAAAAATAGAAAAAAAATTTGGGAAAAAAATTGGTAATAAATGGTGATAATTCCGCTAAATATCGTTTAAAGTTATTTGTATTGAACTAATCATACTTTTTATATTTTTATCGTTAAGTTCACATTATTTTACATCTAAAACACGTCTTTAAAATACATTTGGGTGAATATAAAAGGTCGTAAAAAAATTTTTAAAAACAGGTGATGAATCCGCTAAACATCGTCTTAAGTCATTTCTATTAAACTAATCATACTTTTTATATTTTTATCGTTAAGTTCACATTATTTTACATCTAAAACACGTATTTACAATACAT
Source organism: Diuraphis noxia (assembly GCF_037042655.1). Lineage (NCBI taxonomy): Eukaryota > Metazoa > Arthropoda > Insecta > Hemiptera > Aphididae > Diuraphis > Diuraphis noxia. Next base: position 4,799,397 of record NW_028301711.1, read on the forward strand.
TTGGGTGAATACAAAAAATAGAAAAAAAATTTGGTAAAAAATGGTGATAATTCCGCTAAATATCGTTTAAAGTCATTTGTATTGAACTAATCATACTTTTTATATTTTTATCGTTAAGTTCACATTATTTTACATCTAAAACACGTATTTACAATACATTTGGGTGAAAAAAAAAAAATAGAAAAAAAATTTGGAGAAAAAATTGGTAAAAAATAGCGGTAATTCCGCTAAATATCGTTTAAAGTCATTTGTATTGAACGAATCGTACTTTTTATATTTTTATCGTTAAGTTCACATAATTTTACATCTAAAACACGTCTTTAAAATACATTTGGGTGAATATAAAAGGTCGTAAAAAAATTTTTAAAAACAGGTGATGAATCCGCTAAATATCGTCTTAAGTCATTTCTATTAAACTAATCATACTTTTTATATTTTTAACGTTAAGTTCACATTATTTTACATCTTAAACACGTATTTACTATACATTTGGGTGAAAACAAAAAATAGAAAAAAAATTTGGGAAAAAAATTGGTAATAAATGGTGATAATTCCGCTAAATATCGTTTAAAGTTATTTGTATTGAACTAATCATACTTTTTATATTTTTATCGTTAAGTTCACATTATTTTACATCTAAAACACGTCTTTAAAATACATTTGGGTGAATATAAAAGGTCGTAAAAAAATTTTTAAAAACAGGTGATGAATCCGCTAAACATCGTCTTAAGTCATTTCTATTAAACTAATCATACTTTTTATATTTTTATCGTTAAGTTCACATTATTTTACATCTAAAACACGTATTTACAATACATTTGGGTGAATACAAAAAATAGAAAAAAAATTTGGTAAAAAATGGTGATAATTCCGCTAAATATCGTTTAAAGTCATTTGTATTGAACTAATCATACTTTTTATATTTTTATCGTTAAGTTCACATTATTTTACATCTAAAACACGTATTTACAATACATTTGGGTGAAAAAAAAAAAATAGAAAAAAAATTTGGAGAAAAAATTGGTAAAAAATAGCGGTAATTCCGCTAAATATCGTTTAAAGTCATTTGTATTGAACGAATCGTACTTTTTATATTTTTATCGTTAAGTTCACATAATTTTACATCTAAAACACGTCTTTAAAATACATTTGGGTGAATATAAAAGGTCGTAAAAAAATTTTTAAAAACAGGTGATGAATCCGCTAAATATCGTCTTAAGTCATTTCTATTAAACTAATCATACTTTTTATATTTTTAACGTTAAGTTCACATTATTTTACATCTAAAACACGTATTTACAATACATTTGGGTGAATACAAAAAATAGAAAAAAAATTTGGTAAAAAATGGTGATAATTCCTCTAAATATCGTTTAAAGTCATTTGTATTGAACTAATCATACTTTTTATATTTTTATCGTTAAGTTCACATAATTTTACATCTAAAACACGTCTTTACAATACATTTGGGTGAATATAAAAGGTCGTAAAAAAACTTTGAAAAACAGGTGATGAATCTGCTAAATATCGTCTTAAGTCATTTCTATTAAACTAATCATACTTTTTATATTTTTAACGTTAAGTTCACATTATTTTACATCTTAAACACGTATTTACAATACATTTGGGTGAATAACAAAGGTCGTAAAAAAATTTTGAAAAACAGGTGATGAATCTGCTAAATATCGTCTTAAGTCATTTCTATTAAACTAATCTTACTTTTTATATTTTTAACGTTAAGTTCACATTATTTTACATCTTAAACACGTATTTACAATACATTTGGGTGAAAAAAAAAAATAGAAAAAAATTTTGGGAAAAAAATTGGTAAAAAATGGTGATAATTCCGCTAAATATCGTTTAAAGTCATTTGTATTGAACGAATCGTACTTTTATATTTTTATCGTTAAGTTCACATAATTTTACATCTAAAACACGTCTTTACAATACATTTGGGTGAATATAAAAGGTCGTAAAAAAATTTTGAAAAACAGGTGATGAATCTGCTAAATATCGTCTTAAGTCATTTCTATTAAACTAATCATACTTTTTATATTTTTATCGTTAAGTTCACATTATTTAACATCTAAAACACGTATTTACAATACATTTGGGTGAATACAAAAAATAGAAAAAAAATTTGGTAAAAAATGGTGATAATTCCGCTAAATATCGTTTAAAGTCATTCGTATTGAACTAATCATACCTTTTATATTTTTATCGTTAAGTTCACATAATTTTACATCTAAAACACGTCTTTAAAATACATTTGGGTGAATACAAAAAATAGAAAAAAAATTTGGGAAAATATTTGGTAATAAATGGTGATAATTCCGCTAAATATCGTTTAAAGTCATTTGTATTGAACTAATCATACTTTTTATATTTGTATCGTTAAGTTCACATTATTTTACATCTAAAACACGTCTTTAAAATACATTTGGGTGAATATAAAAGGTCGTAAAAAAATTTTTAAAAACAGGTGATGAATCCGCTAAACATCGTCTTAAGTCATTTCTATTAAACTAATCATACTTTTTATATTTTTATCGTTAAGTTCACATTATTTTACATCTAAAACACGTATTTACAATACATTTGGGTGAATATAAAAGGTCGTAAAAAAATTTTTAAAAACAGGTGATGAATCCGCTAAATATCGTCTTAAGTCATTTCTATTAAACTAATCATACTTTTTATATTTTTAACGTTAAGTTCACATTATTTTACATCTTAAACACGTATTTACTATACATTTGGGTGAAAACAAAAAATAGAAAAAAAATTTGGGAAAAAAATTGGTAATAAATGGTGATAATTCCGCTAAATATCGTTTAAAGTTATTTGTATTGAACTAATCATACTTTTTATATTTTTATCGTTAAGTTCACATAATTTTACATCTAAAACACGTCTTTAAAATACATTTGGGTGAATATAAAAGGTCGTAAAAAAATTTTTAAAAACAGGTGATGAATCCGCTAAACATCGTCTTAAGTCATTTCTATTAAACTAATCATACTTTTTATATTTTTATCGTTAAGTTCACATTATTTTACATCTAAAACACGTATTTACAATACATTTGGGTGAATACAAAAAATAGAAAAAAAATTTGGTAAAAAATGGTGATAATTCCGCTAAATATCGTTTAAAGTCATTTGTATTGAACTAATCATACTTTTTATATTTTTATCGTTAAGTTCACATTATTTTACATCTAAAACACGTATTTACAATACATTTGGGTGAAAAAAAAAAAATAGAAAAAAAATTTGGAGAAAAAATTGGTAAAAAATAGCGGTAATTCCGCTAAATATCGTTTAAAGTCATTTGTATTGAACGAATCGTACTTTTTATATTTTTATCGTTAAGTTCACATAATTTTACATCTAAAACACGTCTTTAAAATACATTTGGGTGAATATAAAAGGTCGTAAAAAAATTTTTAAAAACAGGTGATGAATCCGCTAAATATCGTCTTAAGTCATTTCTATTAAACTAATCATACTTTTTATATTTTTAACGTTAAGTTCACATTATTTTACATCTAAAACACGTATTTACAATACATTTGGGTGAATACAAAAAATAGAAAAAAAATTTGGTAAAAAATGGTGATAATTCCGTTAAATATCGTTTAAAGTCATTTGTATTGAACTAATCATACTTTTTATATTTTTATCGTTAAGTTCACATAATTTTACATCTAAAACACGTCTTTACAATACATTTGGGTGAATATAAAAGGTCGTAAAAAAATTTTGAAAAACAGGTGATGAATCTGCTAAATATCGTCTTAAGTCATTTCTATTAAACTAATCATACTTTTTATATTTTTAACGTTAAGTTCACATTATTTTACATCTTAAACACGTATTTACAATACATTTGGGTGAATAACAAAGGTCGTAAAAAAATTTTGAAAAACAGGTGATGAATCTGCTAAATATCGTCTTAAGTCATTTCTATTAAACTAATCTTACTTTTTATATTTTTAACGTTAAGTTCACATTATTTTACATCTTAAACACGTATTTACAATACATTTGGGTGAAAAAAAAAAATAGAAAAAAATTTTGGGAAAAAAATTGGTAAAAAATGGTGATAATTCCGCTAAATATCGTTTAAAGTCATTTGTATTGAACGAATCGTACTTTTATATTTTTATCGTTAAGTTCACATAATTTTACATCTAAAACACGTCTTTACAATACATTTGGGTGAATATAAAAGGTCGTAAAAAAATTTTGAAAAACAGGTGATGAATCTGCTAAATATCGTCTTAAGTCATTTCTATTAAACTAATCATACTTTTTATATTTTTATCGTTAAGTTCACATTATTTAACATCTAAAACACGTATTTACAATACATTTGGGTGAATACAAAAAATAGAAAAAAAATTTGGTAAAAAATGGTGATAATTCCGCTAAATATCGTTTAAAGTCATTCGTATTGAACTAATCATACCTTTTATATTTTTATCGTTAAGTTCACATAATTTTACATCTAAAACACGTCTTTAAAATACATTTGGGTGAATACAAAAAATAGAAAAAAAATTTGGGAAAATATTTGGTAATAAATGGTGATAATTCCGCTAAATATCGTTTAAAGTCATTTGTATTGAACTAATCATACTTTTTATATTTTTATCGTTAAGTTCACATTATTTTACATCTAAAACACGTCTTTAAAATACATTTGGGTGAATATAAAAGGTCGTAAAAAAATTTTTAAAAACAGGTGATGAATCCGCTAAACATCGTCTTAAGTCATTTCTATTAAACTAATCATACTTTTTATATTTTTATCGTTAAGTTCACATTATTTTACATCTAAAACACGTATTTACAATACATTTGGGTGAATACAAAAAATAGAAAAAAAATTTGGTAAAAAATGGTGATAATTCCGCTAAATATCGTTTAAAGTCATTTGTATTGAACTAATCATACTTTTTATATTTTTATCGTTAAGTTCACATTATTTTACATCTAAAACACGTATTTACAATACATTTGGGTGAAAAAAAAAAAATAGAAAAAAAATTTGGAGAAAAAATTGGTAAAAAATAGCGGTAATTCCGCTAAATATCGTTTAAAGTCATTTGTATTGAACGAATCGTACTTTTTATATTTTTATCGTTAAGTTCACATAATTTTACATCTAAAACACGTCTTTAAAATACATTTGGGTGAATATAAAAGGTCGTAAAAAAATTTTTAAAAACAGGTGATGAATCCGCTAAACATCGTCTTAAGTCATTTCTATTAAACTAATCATACTTTTTATATTTTTATCGTTAAGTTCACATTATTTTACATCTAAAACACGTATTTACAATACATTTGGGTGAATATAAAAGGTCGTAAAAAAATTTTTAAAAACAGGTGATGAATCCGCTAAATATCGTCTTAAGTCTTTTCTATTAAACTAATCATACTTTTTATATTTTTAACGTTAAGTTCACATTATTTTACATCTTAAACACGTATTTACTATACATTTGGGTGAAAACAAAAAATAGAAAAAAAATTTGGGAAAAAAATTGGTAATAAATGGTGATAATTCCGCTAAATATCGTTTAAAGTTATTTGTATTGAACTAATCATACTTTTTATATTTTTATCGTTAAGTTCACATTATTTTACATCTAAAACACGTCTTTAAAATACATTTGGGTGAATATAAAAGGTCGTAAAAAAATTTTTAAAAACAGGTGATGAATCCGCTAAACATCGTCTTAAGTCATTTCTATTAAACTAATCATACTTTTTATATTTTTATCGTTAAGTTCACATTATTTTACATCTAAAACACGTATTTACAATACATTTGGGTGAATACAAAAAATAGAAAAAAAATTTGGTAAAAAATGGTGATAATTCCGCTAAATATCGTTTAAAGTCATTTGTATTGAACTAATCATACTTTTTATATTTTTATCGTTAAGTTCACATTATTTTACATCTAAAACACGTATTTACAATACATTTGGGTGAAAAAAAAAAAATAGAAAAAAAATTTGGAGAAAAAATTGGTAAAAAATAGCGGTAATTCCGCTAAATATCGTTTAAAGTCATTTGTATTGAACGAATCGTACTTTTTATATTTTTATCGTTAAGTTCACATAATTTTACATCTAAAACACGTCTTTAAAATACATTTGGGTGAATATAAAAGGTCGTAAAAAAATTTTTAAAAACAGGTGATGAATCCGCTAAATATCGTCTTAAGTCATTTCTATTAAACTAATCATACTTTTTATATTTTTAACGTTAAGTTCACATTATTTTACATCTAAAACACGTATTTACAATACATTTGGGTGAATACAAAAAATAGAAAAAAAATTTGGTAAAAAATGGTGATAATTCCGTTAAATATCGTTTAAAGTCATTTGTATTGAACTAATCATACTTTTTATATTTTTATCGTTAAGTTCACATAATTTTACATCTAAAACACGTCTTTACAATACATTTGGGTGAATATAAAAGGTCGTAAAAAAATTTTGAAAAACAGGTGATGAATCTGCTAAATATCGTCTTAAGTCATTTCTATTAAACTAATCATACTTTTTATATTTTTAACGTTAAGTTCACATTATTTTACATCTTAAACACGTATTTACAATACATTTGGGTGAATAACAAAGGTCGTAAAAAAATTTTGAAAAACAGGTGATGAATCTGCTAAATATCGTCTTAAGTCATTTCTATTAAACTAATCTTACTTTTTATATTTTTAACGTTAAGTTCACATTATTTTACATCTTAAACACGTATTTACAATACATTTGGGTGAAAAAAAAAAATAGAAAAAAATTTTGGGAAAAAAATTGGTAAAAAATGGTGATAATTCCGCTAAATATCGTTTAAAGTCATTTGTATTGAACGAATCGTACTTTTATATTTTTATCGTTAAGTTCACATAATTTTACATCTAAAACACGTCTTTACAATACATTTGGGTGAATATAAAAGGTCGTAAAAAAATTTTGAAAAACAGGTGATGAATCTGCTAAATATCGTCTTAAGTCATTTCTATTAAACTAATCATACTTTTTATATTTTTATCGTTAAGTTCACATTATTTAACATCTAAAACACGTATTTACAATACATTTGGGTGAATACAAAAAATAGAAAAAAAATTTGGTAAAAAATGGTGATAATTCCGCTAAATATCGTTTAAAGTCATTCGTATTGAACTAATCATACCTTTTATATTTTTATCGTTAAGTTCACATAATTTTACATCTAAAACACGTCTTTAAAATACATTTGGGTGAATACAAAAAATAGAAAAAAAATTTGGGAAAATATTTGGTAATAAATGGTGATAATTCCGCTAAATATCGTTTAAAGTCATTTGTATTGAACTAATCATACTTTTTATATTTTTATCGTTAAGTTCACATTATTTTACATCTAAAACACGTCTTTAAAATACATTTGGGTGAATATAAAAGGTCGTAAAAAAATTTTTAAAAACAGGTGATGAATCCGCTAAACATCGTCTTAAGTCATTTCTATTAAACTAATCATACTTTTTATATTTTTATCGTTAAGTTCACATTATTTTACATCTAAAACACGTATTTACAATACATTTGGGTGAATACAAAAAATAGAAAAAAAATTTGGTAAAAAATGGTGATAATTCCGCTAAATATCGTTTAAAGTCATTTGTATTGAACTAATCATACTTTTTATATTTTTATCGTTAAGTTCACATTATTTTACATCTAAAACACGTATTTACAATACATTTGGGTGAAAAAAAAAAAATAGAAAAAAAATTTGGAGAAAAAATTGGTAAAAAATAGCGGTAATTCCGCTAAATATCGTTTAAAGTCATTTGTATTGAACGAATCGTACTTTTTATATTTTTATCGTTAAGTTCACATAATTTTACATCTAAAACACGTCTTTAAAATACATTTGGGTGAATATAAAAGGTCGTAAAAAAATTTTTAAAAACAGGTGATGAATCCGCTAAATATCGTCTTAAGTCATTTCTATTAAACTAATCATACTTTTTATATTTTTAACGTTAAGTTCACATTATTTTACATCTTAAACACGTATTTACTATACATTTGGGTGAAAACAAAAAATAGAAAAAAAATTTGGGAAAAAAATTGGTAATAAATGGTGATAATTCCGCTAAATATCGTTTAAAGTTATTTGTATTGAACTAATCATACTTTTTATATTTTTATCGTTAAGTTCACATTATTTTACATCTAAAACACGTCTTTAAAATACATTTGGGTGAATATAAAAGGTCGTAAAAAAATTTTTAAAAACAGGTGATGAATCCGCTAAATATCGTCTTAAGTCATTTCTATTAAACTAATCATACTTTTTATATTTTTATCGTTAATTTCACATTATTTTACATCTAAAACACGTATTTACAATACATTTGGGTGAATACAAAAAATAGAAAAAAAATTTGGTAAAAAATGGTGATAATTCCGCTAAATATCGTTTAAAGTCATTTGTATTGAACTAATCATACTTTTTATATTTTTATCGTTAAGTTCACATAATTTTACATCTAAAACACGTCTTTACAATACATTTGGGTGAATATAAAAGGTCGTAAAAAAATTTTGAAAAACAGGTGATGAATCTGCTAAATATCGTCTTAAGTCATTTCTATTAAACTAATCATACTTTTTATATTTTTAACGTTAAGTTCACATTATTTTACATCTTAAACACGTATTTACTATACATTTGGGTGAAAACAAAAAATAGAAAAAAAATTTGGGAAAAAAATTGGTAAAAAATGGTGATAATTCCGCTAAATATCGTTTAAAGTCATTTGTATTGAACTAATCATACTTTTTATATTTTTATCGTTAAGTTCACATAATTTTACATCTAAAACACGTCTTTAAAATACATTTGGGTGAATATAAAAGGTCGTAAAAAAATTTTTAAAAACAGGTGATGAATCCGCTAAATATCGTCTTAAGTCATTTCTATTAAACTAATCATACTTTTTATATTTTTATCGTTAATTTCACATTATTTTACATCTAAAACACGTATTTACAATACATTTGGGTGAACACAAAAAATAGAAAAAAAATTTGGTAAAAAATGGTGATAATTCCGCTAAATATCGTTTAAAGTCGTTTGTATTGAACTAATCATACTTTTTATATTTTTATCGTTAAGTTCACATAATTTTACATCTAAAACACGTCTTTACAATACATTTGGGTGAATATAAAAGGTCGTAAAAAAATTTTGAAAAACAGGTGATGAATCTGCTAAATATCGTCTTAAGTCATTTCTATTAAACTAATCATACTTTTTATATTTTTAACGTTAAGTTCACATTATTTTACATCTTAAACACGTATTTACTATACATTTGGGTGAAAACAAAAAATAGAAAAAAAATTTGGGAAAAAAATTGGTAAAAAATGGTGATAATTCCGCTAAATATCGTTTAAAGTCATTTGTATTGAACTAATCATACTTTTTATATTTTTATCGTTAAGTTCACATTATTTTACATCTAAAACACGTCTTTAAAATACATTTGGGTGAATATAAAAGGTCGTAAAAAAATTTTTAAAAACAGGTGATGAATCCGCTAAATATCGTCTTAAGTCATTTCTATTAAACTAATCATACTTTTTATATTTTTATCGTTAAGTTCACATTATTTTACATCTAAAACACGTATTTACAATACATTTGGGTGAATACAAAAAATAGAAAAAAAATTTGGTAAAAAATGGTGATAATTCCGCTAAATATCGTTTAAAGTCATTTGTATTGAACTAATCATACTTTTTATATTTTTATCGTTAAGTTCACATTATTTTACATCTTAAACACGTATTTACTATACATTTGGGTGAAAACAAAAAATAGAAAAAAAATTTGGGAAAAAAATTGGTAAAAAATGGTGATAATTCCGCTAAATATCGTTTAAAGTCATTTGTATTGAACGAATCGTACTTTTTATTTTTTTATCGTTAAGTTCACATAATTTTACATCTAAAACACGTCTTTAAAATACATTTGGGTGAATACAAAAAATAGAAAAAAAATTTGGGAAAATATTTGGTAATAAATGGTGATAATTCCGCTAAATATCGTTTAAAGTCATTTGTATTGAACTAATCATACTTTTTATATTTTTATCGTTAAGTTCACATAATTTTACATCTAAAACACGTCTTTACATACATTTGGGTGAATATAAAAGGTCGTAAAAAAATTTGGGAAAAAATTTGGTAAAAAATAGTGATAATTCCGTTAAATATCGTTTAAAGTCATTTGTATTGAACTAATCATACTTTTTATATTTTTATCGTTAAGTTCACATTATTTTACATCTAATACACGTATTTACAATACATTTGGGTGAATACAAAAAATAGAAAAAAAATTTGGAGAAAAAATTGGTAAAAAATAGCGGTAATTCCGCTAAATATCGTTTAAAGTCATTTGTAATGAACGAATCGTACTTTTTATATTTTTATCGTTAAGTTCACATAATTTTACATCTAAAACACGTCTTTAAAATACATTTGGGTGAATATAAAAGGTCGTAAAAAAATTTTTAAAAACAGGTGATGAATCCGCTAAATATCGTCTTAAGTCATTTCTATTAAACTAATCATACTTTTTATATTTTTAACGTTAAGTTCACATTATTTTACATCTTAAACACGTATTTACTATACATTTGGGTGAAAACAAAAAATAGAAAAAAAATTTGGGAAAAAAATTGGTAATAAATGGTGATAATTCCGCTAAATATCGTTTAAAGTTATTTGTATTGAACTAATCATACTTTTTATATTTTTATCGTTAAGTTCACATTATTTTACATCTAAAACACGTCTTTAAAATACATTTGGGTGAATATAAAAGGTCGTAAAAAAATTTTGAAAAACAGGTGATGAATCTGCTAAATATCGTCTTAAGTCATTTCTATTAAACTAATCATACTTTTTATATTTTTATCGTTAAGTTCACATTATTTTACATCTAAAACACGTATTTACAATACATTTGGGTGAATACAAAAAATAGAAAAAAAATTTGGGAAAAAATTTAGTAATAAATGGTGATAATTCCGCTAAATATCGTTTAAAGTCATTTGTATTGAACTAATCATACTTTTTATATTTTTATCGTTAAGTTCACATAATTTTACATCTATAACACGTCTTTACATACATTTGGGTGATTATAAAAGGTCGTAAAAAAATTTGGGAAAAAATTTGGTAAAAAATAGTGATAATTCCGCTAAATATCGTTTAAAGTCATTTGTATTGAACGAATCGTACTTTTTATATTTTTATCGTTAAGTTCACATAATTTTAAATCTAAAACACGTCTTTAAAATACATTTGGATGAATACAAAAAATAGAAAAAAAATTTGGGAAAAAAATTGGTAATAAATGGTGATAATTCCGCTAAATATCGTTTAAAGTTATTTGTATTGAACTAATCATACTTTTTATATTTTTATCGTTAAGTTCACATTATTTTACATCTAAAACACGTCTTTAAAATACATTTGGGTGAATATAAAAGGTCGTAAAAAAATTTTTAAAAACAGGTGATGAATCCGCTAAATATCGTCTTAAGTCATTTCTATTAAACTAATCATACTTTTTATATTTTTAACGTTAAGTTCACATTATTTTACATCTAAAACACGTCTTTACAATACATTTGGGTGAATAACAAAGGTCGTAAAAAAATTTTGAAAAACAGGTGATAAATCTGCTAAATATCGTCTTAAGTCATTTCTATTAAACTAATCATACTTTTTATATTTTTAACGTTAAGTTCACATTATTTTACATCTTAAACACGTATTTACAATACATTTGGGTGAAAAAAAAAATAGAAAAAAATTTTGGGAAAAAAATTGGTAAAAAATGGTGATAATTCCGCTAAATATCGTTTAAAGTCATTTGTATTGAACGAATCGTACTTTTTATATTTTTATCGTTAAGTTCACATAATTTTACATCTAAAACACGTCTTTAAAATACATTTGGGTGAATATAAAAGGTCGTAAAAAAATTTTTAAAAACAGGTGATGAATCCGCTAAATTTCGTCTTAAGTCATTTCTATTAAACTAATCATACTTTTTATATTTTTAACGTTAAGTTCACATTATTTTATATCTAAAACACGTATTTACAATACATTTGGGTGAATACAAAAAATAGAAAAAAAATTTGGGAAAAAATTTAGTAATAAATGGTGATAATTCCGCTAAATATCGTTTAAAGTCATTTGTATTGAACTAATCATACCTTTTATATTTTTATCGTTAAGTTCACATAATTTTACATCTAAAACACGTCTTTAAAATACATTTGGGTGAATACAAAAAATAGAAAAAAAATTTGGGAAAATATTTGGTAATAAATGGTGATAATTCCGCTAAATATCGTTTAAAGTCATTTGTATTGAACTAATCATACTTTTTATATTTTTATCGTTAAGTTCACATTATTTTACATCTAAAACACGTCTTTAAAATACATTTGGGTGAATATAAAAGGTCGTAAAAAAATTTTTAAAAACAGGTGATGAATCCGCTAAATATCGTCTTAAGTCATTTCTATTAAACTAATCATACTTTTTATATTTTTATCGTTAATTTCACATTATTTAACATCTAAAACACGTATTTACAATACATTTGGGTGAATACAAAAAATAGAAAAAAAATTTGGTAAAAAATGGTGATAATTCCGCTAAATATCGTTTAAAGTCATTCGTATTGAACTAATCATACCTTTTATATTTTTATCGTTAAGTTCACATAATTTTACATCTAAAACACGTCTTTAAAATACATTTGGGTGAATATAAAAGGTCGTAAAAAAATTTTTAAAAACAGGTGATGAATCCGCTAAATATCGTCTTAAGTCATTTCTATTAAACTAATCATACTTTTTATATTTTTATCGTTAATTTCACATTATTTTACATCTAAAACACGTATTTACAATACATTTGGGTGAATACAAAAAATAGAAAAAAAATTTGGTAAAAAATGGTGATAATTCCGCTAAATATCGTTTAAAGTCATTTGTATTGAACTAATCATACTTTTTATATTTTTATCGTTAAGTTCACATAATTTTACATCTAAAACACGTCTTTACAATACATTTGGGTGAATATAAAAGGTCGTAAAAAAATTTTGAAAAACAGGTGATGAATCTGCTAAATATCGTCTTAAGTCATTTCTATTAAACTAATCATACTTTTTATATTTTTAACGTTAAGTTCACATTATTTTACATCTTAAACACGTATTTACTATACATTTGGGTGAAAACAAAAAATAGAAAAAAAATTTGGGAAAAAAATTGGTAAAAAATGGTGATAATTCCGCTAAATATCGTTTAAAGTCATTTGTATTGAACGAATCGTACTTTTTATATTTTTATCGTTAAGTTCACATAATTTTACATCTAAAACACGTCTTTAAAATACATTTGGGTGAATATAAAAGGTCGTAAAAAAATTTTTAAAAACAGGTGATGAATCCGCTAAATATCGTCTTAAGTCATTTCTATTAAACTAATCATGCTTTTTATATTTTTAACGTTAAGTTCACATTATTTTACATCTAAAACACGTCTTTACAATACATTTGGGTGAATAACAAAGGTCGTAAAAAAATTTTGAAAAACAGGTGATGAATCTGCTAAATATCGTCTTAAGTCATTTCTATTAAACTAATCTTACTTTTTATATTTTTAACGTTAAGTTCACATTATTTTACATCTTAAACACGTATTTACAATACATTTGGGTGAAAAAAAAAATAGAAAAAAATTTTGGGAAAAAAATTGGTAAAAAATGGTGATAATTCCGCTAAATATCGTTTAAAGTCATTTGTATTGAACGAATCGTACTTTTTATATTTTTATCGTTAAGTTCACATAATTTTACATCTAAAACACGTCTTTAAAATACATTTGGGTGAATATAAAAGGTCGTAAAAAAATTTTTAAAAACAGGTGATGAATCCGCTAAATTTCGTCTTAAGTCATTTCTATTAAACTAATCATACTTTTTATATTTTTAACGTTAAGTTCACATTATTTTATATCTAAAACACGTATTTACAATACATTTGGGTGAATACAAAAAATAGAAAAAAAATTTGGGAAAAAATTTAGTAATAAATGGTGATAATTCCGCTAAATATCGTTTAAAGTCATTTGTATTGAACTAATCATACCTTTTATATTTTTATCGTTAAGTTCACATAATTTTACATCTAAAACACGTCTTTAAAATACATTTGGGTGAATACAAAAAATAGAAAAAAAATTTGGGAAAATATTTGGTAATAAATGGTGATAATTCCGCTAAATATCGTTTAAAGTCATTTGTATTGAACTAATCATACTTTTTATATTTTTATCGTTAAGTTCACATTATTTTACATCTAAAACACGTCTTTAAAATACATTTGGGTGAATATAAAAGGTCGTAAAAAAATTTTTAAAAACAGGTGATGAATCCGCTAAATATCGTCTTAAGTCATTTCTATTAAACTAATCATACTTTTTATATTTTTATCGTTAATTTCACATTATTTAACATCTAAAACACGTATTTACAATACATTTGGGTGAATACAAAAAATAGAAAAAAAATTTGGTAAAAAATGGTGATAATTCCGCTAAATATCGTTTAAAGTCATTCGTATTGAACTAATCATACCTTTTATATTTTTATCGTTAAGTTCACATAATTTTACATCTAAAACACGTCTTTAAAATACATTTGGGTGAATATAAAAGGTCGTAAAAAAATTTTTAAAAACAGGTGATGAATCCGCTAAATATCGTCTTAAGTCATTTCTATTAAACTAATCATACTTTTTATATTTTTATCGTTAATTTCACATTATTTTACATCTAAAACACGTATTTACAATACATTTGGGTGAATACAAAAAATAGAAAAAAAATTTGGTAAAAAATGGTGATAATTCCGCTAAATATCGTTTAAAGTCATTTGTATTGAACTAATCATACTTTTTATATTTTTATCGTTAAGTTCACATAATTTTACATCTAAAACACGTCTTTACAATACATTTGGGTGAATATAAAAGGTCGTAAAAAAATTTTGAAAAACAGGTGATGAATCTGCTAAATATCGTCTTAAGTCATTTCTATTAAACTAATCATACTTTTTATATTTTTAACGTTAAGTTCACATTATTTTACATCTTAAACACGTATTTACTATACATTTGGGTGAAAACAAAAAATAGAAAAAAAATTTGGGAAAAAAATTGGTAAAAAATGGTGATAATTCCGCTAAATATCGTTTAAAGTCATTTGTATTGAACGAATCGTACTTTTTATATTTTTATCGTTAAGTTCACATAATTTTACATCTAAAACACGTCTTTAAAATACATTTGGGTGAATATAAAAGGTCGTAAAAAAATTTTTAAAAACAGGTGATGAATCCGCTAAATATCGTCTTAAGTCATTTCTATTAAACTAATCATGCTTTTTATATTTTTAACGTTAAGTTCACATTATTTTACATCTAAAACACGTCTTTACAATACATTTGGGTGAATAACAAAGGTCGTAAAAAAATTTTGAAAAACAGGTGATGAATCTGCTAAATATCGTCTTAAGTCATTTCTATTAAACTAATCTTACTTTTTATATTTTTAACGTTAAGTTCACATTATTTTACATCTTAAACACGTATTTACAATACATTTGGGTGAAAAAAAAAAATAGAAAAAAATTTTGGGAAAAAAATTGGTAAAAAATGGTGATAATTCCGCTAAATATCGTTTAAAGTCATTTGTATTGAACGAATCGTACTTTTATATTTTTATCGTTAAGTTCACATAATTTTACATCTAAAACACGTCTTTACAATACATTTGGGTGAATATAAAAGGTCGTAAAAAAATTTTGAAAAACAGGTGATGAATCTGCTAAATATCGTCTTAAGTCATTTCTATTAAACTAATCATACTTTTTATATTTTTATCGTTAAGTTCACATTATTTAACATCTAAAACACGTATTTACAATACATTTGGGTGAATACAAAAAATAGAAAAAAAATTTGGTAAAAAATGGTGATAATTCCGCTAAATATCGTTTAAAGTCATTCGTATTGAACTAATCATACCTTTTATATTTTTATCGTTAAGTTCACATAATTTTACATCTAAAACACGTCTTTAAAATACATTTGGGTGAATATAAAAGGTCGTAAAAAAATTTTTAAAAACAGGTGATGAATCCGCTAAATATCGTCTTAAGTCATTTCTATTAAACTAATCATACTTTTTATATTTTTAACGTTAAGTTCACATTATTTTACATCTTAAACACGTATTTACTATACATTTGGGTGAAAACAAAAAATAGAAAAAAAATTTGGGAAAAAAATTGGTAATAAATGGTGATAATTCCGCTAAATATCGTTTAAAGTCATTCGTATTGAACTAATCATACCTTTTATATTTTTATCGTTAAGTTCACATAATTTTACATCTAAAACACGTCTTTAAAATACATTTGGGTGAATATAAAAGGTCGTAAAAAAATTTTTAAAAACAGGTGATGAATCCGCTAAATATCGTCTTAAGTCATTTCTATTAAACTAATCATACTTTTTATATTTTTATCGTTAATTTCACATTATTTTACATCTAAAACACGTATTTACAATACATTTGGGTGAATACAAAAAATAGAAAAAAAATTTGGTAAAAAATGGTGATAATTCCGCTAAATATCGTTTAAAGTCGTTTGTATTGAACTAATCATACTTTTTATATTTTTATCGTTAAGTTCACATAATTTTACATCTAAAACACGTCTTTACAATACATTTGGGTGAATATAAAAGGTCGTAAAAAAATTTTGAAAAACAGGTGATGAATCTGCTAAATATCGTCTTAAGTCATTTCTATTAAACTAATCATACTTTTTATATTTTTAACGTTAAGTTCACATTATTTTACATCTTAAACACGTATTTACTATACATTTGGGTGAAAACAAAAAATAGAAAAAAAATTTGGGAAAAAAATTGGTAAAAAATGGTGATAATTCCGCTAAATATCGTTTAAAGTCATTTGTATTGAACTAATCATACTTTTTATATTTTTATCGTTAAGTTCACATTATTTTACATCTAAAACACGTCTTTAAAATACATTTGGGTGAATATAAAAGGTCGTAAAAAAATTTTTAAAAACAGGTGATGAATCCGCTAAATATCGTCTTAAGTCATTTCTATTAAACTAATCATACTTTTTATATTTTTATCGTTAAGTTCACATTATTTTACATCTAAAACACGTATTTACAATACATTTGGGTGAATACAAAAAATAGAAAAAAAATTTGGTAAAAAATGGTGATAATTCCGCTAAATATCGTTTAAAGTCATTTGTATTGAACTAATCATACTTTTTATATTTTTATCGTTAAGTTCACATTATTTTACATCTTAAACACGTATTTACTATACATTTGGGTGAAAACAAAAAATAGAAAAAAAATTTGGGAAAAAAATTGGTAAAAAATGGTGATAATTCCGCTAAATATCGTTTAAAGTCATTTGTATTGAACGAATCGTACTTTTTATATTTTTATCGTTAAGTTCACATAATTTTACATCTAAAACACGTCTTTAAAATACATTTGGGTGAATACAAAAAATAGAAAAAAAATTTGGGAAAATATTTGGTAATAAATGGTGATAATTCCGCTAAATATCGTTTAAAGTCATTTGTATTGAACTAATCATACTTTTTATATTTTTATCGTTAAGTTCACATAATTTTACATCTAAAACACGTCTTTACATACATTTGGGTGAATATAAAAGGTCGTAAAAAAATTTGGGAAAAAATTTGGTAAAAAATAGTGATAATTCCGTTAAATATCGTTTAAAGTCATTTGTATTGAACTAATCATACTTTTTATATTTTTATCGTTAAGTTCACATTATTTTACATCTAAAACACGTATTTACAATACATTTGGGTGAATACAAAAAATAGAAAAAAAATTTGGAGAAAAAATTGGTAAAAAATAGCGGTAATTCCGCTAAATATCGTTTAAAGTCATTTGTAATGAACGAATCGTACTTTTTATATTTTTATCGTTAAGTTCACATAATTTTACATCTAAAACACGTCTTTAAAATACATTTGGGTGAATATAAAAGGTCGTAAAAAAATTTTTAAAAACAGGTGATGAATCCGCTAAATATCGTCTTAAGTCATTTCTATTAAACTAATCATACTTTTTATATTTTTAACGTTAAGTTCACATTATTTTACATCTTAAACACGTATTTACTATACATTTGGGTGAAAACAAAAAATAGAAAAAAAATTTGGGAAAAAAATTGGTAATAAATGGTGATAATTCCGCTAAATATCGTTTAAAGTTATTTGTATTGAACTAATCATACTTTTTATATTTTTATCGTTAAGTTCACATTATTTTACATCTAAAACACGTCTTTAAAATACATTTGGGTGAATATAAAAGGTCGTAAAAAAATTTTTAAAAACAGGTGATGAATCCGCTAAATATCGTCTTAAGTCATTTCTATTAAACTAATCATACTTTTTATATTTTTATCGTTAAGTTCACATTATTTTACATCTAAAACACGTATTTACAATACATTTGGGTGAATACAAAAAATAGAAAAAAAATTTGGGAAAAAATTTAGTAATAAATGGTGATAATTCCGCTAAATATCGTTTAAAGTCATTTGTATTGAACTAATCATACTTTTTATATTTTTATCGTTAAGTTCACATAATTTTACATCTATAACACGTCTTTACATACATTTGGGTGATTATAAAAGGTCGTAAAAAAATTTGGGAAAAAATTTGGTAAAAAATAGTGATAATTCCGTTAAATATCGTTTAAAGTCATTTGTATTGAACTAATCATACTTTTTATATTTTTATCGTTAATTTCACATTATTTTACATCTAAAACACGTATTTACAATACATTTGGGTGAATACAAAAAATAGAAAAAAAATTTGGAGAAAAAATTGGTAAAAAATAGCGGTAATTCCGCTAAATATCGTTTAAAGTCATTTGTATTGAACGAATCGTACTTTTTATATTTTTATCGTTAAGTTCACATAATTTTACATCTAAAACACGTCTTTAAAATACATTTGGATGAATACAAAAAATAGAAAAAAAATTTGGGAAAAAAATTGGTAATAAATGGTGATAATTCCGCTAAATATCGTTTAAAGTTATTTGTATTGAACTAATCATAATTTTTATATTTTTATCGTTAAGTTCACATTATTTTACATCTAAAACACGTCTTTAAAATACATTTGGGTGAATATAAAAGGTCGTAAAAAAATTTTTAAAAACAGGTGATGAATCCGCTAAATATCGTCTTAAGTCATTTCTATTAAACTAATCATACTTTTTATATTTTTAACGTTAAGTTCACATTATTTTACATCTAAAACACGTCTTTACAATACATTTGGGTGAATAACAAAGGTCGTAAAAAAATTTTGAAAAACAGGTGATGAATCTGCTAAATATCGTCTTAAGTCATTTCTATTAAACTAATCATACTTTTTATATTTTTAACGTTAAGTTCACATTATTTTACATCTTAAACACGTATTTACAATACATTTGGGTGAAAAAAAAAAATAGAAAAAAATTTTGGGAAAAAAATTGGTAAAAAATGGTGATAATTCCGCTAAATATCGTTTAAAGTCATTTGTATTGAACGAATCGTACTTTTTATATTTTTATCGTTAAGTTCACATAATTTTACATCTAAAACACGTCTTTAAAATACATTTGGGTGAATATAAAAGGTCGTAAAAAAATTTTTAAAAACAGGTGATGAATCCGCTAAATATCGTCTTAAGTCATTTCTATTAAACTAATCATACTTTTTATATTTTTAACGTTAAGTTCACATTATTTTACATCTAAAACACGTATTTACAATACATTTGGGTGAATACAAAAAATAGAAAAAAAATTTGGGAAAAAATTTAGTAATAAATGGTGATAATTCCGCTAAATATCGTTTAAAGTCATTTGTATTGAACTAATCATACTTTTTATATTTTTATCGTTAAGTTCACATAATTTTACATCTATAACACGTCTTTACATACATTTGGGTGATTATAAAAGGTCGTAAAAAAATTTGGGAAAAAATTTGGTAAAAAATAGTGATAATTCCGTTAAATATCGTTTAAAGTCATTTGTATTGAACTAATCATACTTTTTATATTTTTATCGTTAATTTCACATTATTTTACATCTAAAACACGTATTTACAATACATTTGGGTGAATACAAAAAATAGAAAAAAAATTTGGAGAAAAAATTGGTAAAAAATAGCGGTAATTCCGCTAAATATCGTTTAAAGTCATTTGTATTGAACGAATCGTACTTTTTATATTTTTATCGTTAAGTTCACATAATTTTACATCTAAAACACGTCTTTAAAATACATTTGGATGAATACAAAAAATAGAAAAAAAATTTGGGAAAAAAATTGGTAATAAATGGTGATAATTCCGCTAAATATCGTTTAAAGTTATTTGTATTGAACTAATCATACTTTTTATATTTTTATCGTTAAGTTCACATTATTTTACATCTAAAACACGTCTTTAAAATACATTTGGGTGAATATAAAAGGTCGTAAAAAAATTTTTAAAAACAGGTGATGAATCCGCTAAATATCGTCTTAAGTCATTTCTATTAAACTAATCATACTTTTTATATTTTTAACGTTAAGTTCACATTATTTTACATCTAAAACACGTCTTTACAATACATTTGGGTGAATAACAAAGGTCGTAAAAAAATTTTGAAAAACAGGTGATGAATCTGCTAAATATCGTCTTAAGTCATTTCTATTAAACTAATCATACTTTTTATATTTTTAACGTTAAGTTCACATTATTTTACATCTTAAACACGTATTTACAATACATTTGGGTGAAAAAAAAAAATAGAAAAAAATTTTGGGAAAAAAATTGGTAAAAAATGGTGATAATTCCGCTAAATATCGTTTAAAGTCATTTGTATTGAACGAATCGTACTTTTTATATTTTTATCGTTAAGTTCACATAATTTTACATCTAAAACACGTCTTTAAAATACATTTGGGTGAATATAAAAGGTCGTAAAAAAATTTTTAAAAACAGGTGATGAATCCGCTAAATATCGTCTTAAGTCATTTCTATTAAACTAATCATACTTTTTATATTTTTAACGTTAAGTTCACATTATTTTACATCTAAAACACGTATTTACAATACATTTGGGTGAATACAAAAAATAGAAAAAAAATTTGGGAAAAAATTTAGTAATAAATGGTGATAATTCCGCTAAATATCGTTTAAAGTCATTTGTATTGAACTAATCATACTTTTTATATTTTTATCGTTAAGTTCACATAATTTTACATCTAAAACACGTCTTTACAATACATTTGGGTGAATATAAAAGGTCGTAAAAAAATTTGGGAAAAAATTTGGTAAAAAATAGTGATAATTCCGTTAAATATCGTTTAAAGTCATTTGTATTGAACTAATCATACTTTTTATATTTTTATCGTTAAGTTCACATTATTTTACATCTAAAACACGTCTTTAAAATACATTTGGGTGAATATAAAAGGTCGTAAAAAAATTTTTAAAAACAGGTGATGAATCCGCTAAATATCGTCTTAAGTCATTTCTATTAAACTAATCATACTTTTTATATTTTTATCGTTAAGTTCACATTATTTAACATCTAAAACACGTATTTACAATACATTTGGGTGAATACAAAAAATAGAAAAAAAATTTGGTAAAAAATGGTGATAATTCCGCTAAATATCGTTTAAAGTCATTTGTATTGAACTAATCATACCTTTTATATTTTTATCGTTAAGTTCACATAATTTTACATCTAAAACACGTCTTTAAAATACATTTGGGTGAATACAAAAAATAGAAAAAAAATTTGGGAAAATATTTGGTAATAAATGGTGATAATTCCGCTAAATATCGTTTAAAGTCATTTGTATTGAACTAATCATACTTTTTATATTTTTATCGTTAAGTTCACATTATTTTACATCTAAAACACGTCTTTAAAATACATTTGGGTGAATATAAAAGGTCGTAAAAAAATTTTTAAAAACAGGTGATGAATCCGCTAAATATCGTCTTAAGTCATTTCTATTAAACTAATCATACTTTTTATATTTTTATCGTTAATTTCACATTATTTAACATCTAAAACACGTATTTACAATACATTTGGGTGAATACAAAAAATAGAAAAAAAATTTGGTAAAAAATGGTGATAATTCCGCTAAATATCGTTTAAAGTCATTCGTATTGAACTAATCATACCTTTTATATTTTTATCGTTAAGTTCACATAATTTTACATCTAAAACACGTCTTTAAAATACATTTGGGTGAATACAAAAAATAGAAAAAAAATTTGGGAAAATATTTGGTAATAAATGGTGATAATTCCGCTAAATATCGTTTAAAGTCATTTGTATTGAACTAATCATACTTTTTATATTTTTATCGTTAAGTTCACATTATTTTACATCTAAAACACGTCTTTAAAATACATTTGGGTGAATATAAAAGGTCGTAAAAAAATTTTTAAAAACAGGTGATGAATCCGCTAAACATCGTCTTAAGTCATTTCTATTAAACTAATCATACTTTTTATATTTTTATCGTTAAGTTCACATTATTTTACATCTAAAACACGTATTTACAATACATTTGGGTGAATACAAAAAATAGAAAAAAAATTTGGTAAAAAATGGTGATAATTCCGCTAAATATCGTTTTAAGTCATTTGTATTGAACTAATCATACTTTTTATATTTTTATCGTTAAGTTCACATTATTTTACATCTAAAACACGTATTTACAATACATTTGGGTGAAAAAAAAAAAATAGAAAAAAAATTTGGAGAAAAAATTGGTAAAAAATAGCGGTAATTCCGCTAAATATCGTTTAAAGTCATTTGTATTGAACGAATCGTACTTTTTATATTTTTATCGTTAAGTTCACATAATTTTACATCTAAAACACGTCTTTAAAATACATTTGGGTGAATACAAAAAATAGAAAAAAAATTTGGTAAAAAATGGTGATAATTCCGCTAAATATCGTTTAAAGTCATTTGTATTGAACTAATCATACTTTTTATATTTTTATCGTTAAGTTCACATTATTTTACATCTAAAACACGTATTTACAATACATTTGGGTGAATACAAAAAATAGAAAAAAAATTTGGAGAAAAAATTGGTAAAAAATAGCGGTAATTCCGCTAAATATCGTTTAAAGTCATTTGTAATGAACGAATCGTACTTTTTATATTTTTATCGTTAAGTTCACATAATTTTACATCTAAAACACGTCTTTAAAATACATTTGGGTGAATATAAAAGGTCGTAAAAAAATTTTTAAAAACAGGTGATGAATCCGCTAAATATCGTCTTAAGTCATTTCTATTAAACTAATCATACTTTTTATATTTTTAACGTTAAGTTCACATTATTTTACATCTTAAACACGTATTTACTATACATTTGGGTGAAAACAAAAAATAGAAAAAAAATTTGGGAAAAAAATTGGTAATAAATGGTGATAATTCCGCTAAATATCGTTTAAAGTTATTTGTATTGAACTAATCATACTTTTTATATTTTTATCGTTAAGTTCACATTATTTTACATCTAAAACACGTCTTTAAAATACATTTGGGTGAATATAAAAGGTCGTAAAAAAATTTTTAAAAACAGGTGATGAATCCGCTAAATATCGTCTTAAGTCATTTCTATTAAACTAATCATACTTTTTATATTTTTATCGTTAAGTTCACATTATTTTACATCTAAAACACGTATTTACAATACATTTGGGTGAATACAAAAAATAGAAAAAAAATTTGGGAAAAAATTTAGTAATAAATGGTGATAATTCCGCTAAATATCGTTTAAAGTCATTTGTATTGAACTAATCATACTTTTTATATTTTTATCGTTAAGTTCACATAATTTTACATCTATAACACGTCTTTACATACATTTGGGTGATTATAAAAGGTCGTAAAAAAATTTGGGAAAAAATTTGGTAAAAAATAGTGATAATTCCGTTAAATATCGTTTAAAGTCATTTGTATTGAACTAATCATACTTTTTATATTTTTATCGTTAATTTCACATTATTTTACATCTAAAACACGTATTTACAATACATTTGGGTGAATACAAAAAATAGAAAAAAAATTTGGAGAAAAAATTGGTAAAAAATAGCGGTAATTCCGCTAAATATCGTTTAAAGTCATTTGTATTGAACGAATCGTACTTTTTATATTTTTATCGTTAAGTTCACATAATTTTACATCTAAAACACGTCTTTAAAATACATTTGGATGAATACAAAAAATAGAAAAAAAATTTGGGAAAAAAATTGGTAATAAATGGTGATAATTCCGCTAAATATCGTTTAAAGTTATTTGTATTGAACTAATCATACTTTTTATATTTTTATCGTTAAGTTCACATTATTTTACATCTAAAACACGTCTTTAAAATACATTTGGGTGAATATAAAAGGTCGTAAAAAAATTTTTAAAAACAGGTGATGAATCCGCTAAATATCGTCTTAAGTCATTTCTATTAAACTAATCATACTTTTTATATTTTTAACGTTAAGTTCACATTATTTTACATCTAAAACACGTCTTTACAATACATTTGGGTGAATAACAAAGGTCGTAAAAAAATTTTGAAAAACAGGTGATGAATCTGCTAAATATCGTCTTAAGTCATTTCTATTAAACTAATCATACTTTTTATATTTTTAACGTTAAGTTCACATTATTTTACATCTTAAACACGTATTTACAATACATTTGGGTGAAAAAAAAAAATAGAAAAAAATTTTGGGAAAAAAATTGGTAAAAAATGGTGATAATTCCGCTAAATATCGTTTAAAGTCATTTGTATTGAACGAATCGTACTTTTTATATTTTTATCGTTAAGTTCACATAATTTTACATCTAAAACACGTCTTTAAAATACATTTGGGTGAATATAAAAGGTCGTAAAAAAATTTTTAAAAACAGGTGATGAATCCGCTAAATATCGTCTTAAGTCATTTCTATTAAACTAATCATACTTTTTATATTTTTAACGTTAAGTTCACATTATTTTACATCTAAAACACGTATTTACAATACATTTGGGTGAATACAAAAAATAGAAAAAAAATTTGGGAAAAAATTTAGTAATAAATGGTGATAATTCCGCTAAATATCGTTTAAAGTCATTTGTATTGAACTAATCATACTTTTTATATTTTTATCGTTAAGTTCACATAATTTTACATCTAAAACACGTCTTTACAATACATTTGGGTGAATATAAAAGGTCGTAAAAAAATTTGGGAAAAAATTTGGTAAAAAATAGTGATAATTCCGTTAAATATCGTTTAAAGTCATTTGTATTGAACTAATCATACTTTTTATATTTTTATCGTTAAGTTCACATTATTTTACATCTAAAACACGTCTTTAAAATACATTTGGGTGAATATAAAAGGTCGTAAAAAAATTTTTAAAAACAGGTGATGAATCCGCTAAATATCGTCTTAAGTCATTTCTATTAAACTAATCATACTTTTTATATTTTTATCGTTAAGTTCACATTATTTAACATCTAAAACACGTATTTACAATACATTTGGGTGAATACAAAAAATAGAAAAAAAATTTGGTAAAAAATGGTGATAATTCCGCTAAATATCGTTTAAAGTCATTTGTATTGAACTAATCATACCTTTTATATTTTTATCGTTAAGTTCACATAATTTTACATCTAAAACACGTCTTTAAAATACATTTGGGTGAATATAAAAGGTCGTAAAAAAATTTGGGAAAAAATTTGGTAAAAAATAGTGATAATTCCGTTAAATATCGTTTAAAGTCATTTGTATTGAACTAATCATACTTTTTATATTTTTATCGTTAAGTTCACATTATTTTACATCTAAAACACGTATTTACAATACATTTGGGTGAATACAAAAAATAGAAAAAAAATTTGGTAAAAAATGGTGATAATTCCGCTAAATATCGTTTTAAGTCATTTGTATTGAACTAATCATACTTTTTATATTTTTATCGTTAAGTTCACATTATTTTACATCTAAAACACGTATTTACAATACATTTGGGTGAAAAAAAAAAAATAGAAAAAAAATTTGGAGAAAAAATTGGTAAAAAATAGCGGTAATTCCGCTAAATATCGTTTAAAGTCATTTGTATTGAACGAATCGTACTTTTTATATTTTTATCGTTAAGTTCACATAATTTTACATCTAAAACACGTCTTTAAAATACATTTGGGTGAATACAAAAAATAGAAAAAAAATTTGGTAAAAAATGGTGATAATTCCGCTAAATATCGTTTAAAGTCATTTGTATTGAACTAATCATACTTTTTATATTTTTATCGTTAAGTTCACATTATTTTACATCTAAAACACGTATTTACAATACATTTGGGTGAATACAAAAAATAGAAAAAAAATTTGGAGAAAAAATTGGTAAAAAATAGCGGTAATTCCGCTAAATATCGTTTAAAGTCATTTGTAATGAACGAATCGTACTTTTTATATTTTTATCGTTAAGTTCACATAATTTTACATCTAAAACACGTCTTTAAAATACATTTGGGTGAATATAAAAGGTCGTAAAAAAATTTTTAAAAACAGGTGATGAATCCGCTAAATATCGTCTTAAGTCATTTCTATTAAACTAATCATACTTTTTATATTTTTAACGTTAAGTTCACATTATTTTACATCTTAAACACGTATTTACTATACATTTGGGTGAAAACAAAAAATAGAAAAAAAATTTGGGAAAAAAATTGGTAATAAATGGTGATAATTCCGCTAAATATCGTTTAAAGTTATTTGTATTGAACTAATCATACTTTTTATATTTTTATCGTTAAGTTCACATTATTTTACATCTAAAACACGTCTTTAAAATACATTTGGGTGAATATAAAAGGTCGTAAAAAAATTTTTAAAAACAGGTGATGAATCCGCTAAATATCGTCTTAAGTCATTTCTATTAAACTAATCATACTTTTTATATTTTTATCGTTAAGTTCACATTATTTTACATCTAAAACACGTATTTACAATACATTTGGGTGAATACAAAAAATAGAAAAAAAATTTGGGAAAAAATTTAGTAATAAATGGTGATAAT
Organism: Diuraphis noxia; assembly: GCF_037042655.1. NCBI lineage: Eukaryota > Metazoa > Arthropoda > Insecta > Hemiptera > Aphididae > Diuraphis > Diuraphis noxia. The sequence continues at coordinate 4,826,781 of NW_028301711.1, forward strand.
TCCGCTAAATATCGTTTAAAGTCATTTGTATTGAACTAATCATACTTTTTATATTTTTATCGTTAAGTTCACATAATTTTACATCTATAACACGTCTTTACATACATTTGGGTGATTATAAAAGGTCGTAAAAAAATTTGGGAAAAAATTTGGTAAAAAATAGTGATAATTCCGTTAAATATCGTTTAAAGTCATTTGTATTGAACTAATCATACTTTTTATATTTTTATCGTTAAGTTCACATTATTTTACATCTAAAACACGTCTTTAAAATACATTTGGGTGAATATAAAAGGTCGTAAAAAAATTTTTAAAAACAGGTGATGAATCCGCTAAATATCGTCTTAAGTCATTTCTATTAAACTAATCATACTTTTTATATTTTTATCGTTAAGTTCACATTATTTAACATCTAAAACACGTATTTACAATACATTTGGGTGAATACAAAAAATAGAAAAAAAATTTGGTAAAAAATGGTGATAATTCCGCTAAATATCGTTTAAAGTCATTTGTATTGAACTAATCATACCTTTTATATTTTTATCGTTAAGTTCACATAATTTTACATCTAAAACACGTCTTTAAAATACATTTGGGTGAATACAAAAAATAGAAAAAAAATTTGGGAAAATATTTGGTAATAAATGGTGATAATTCCGCTAAATATCGTTTAAAGTCATTTGTATTGAACTAATCATACTTTTTATATTTTTATCGTTAAGTTCACATTATTTTACATCTAAAACACGTCTTTAAAATACATTTGGGTGAATATAAAAGGTCGTAAAAAAATTTTTAAAAACAGGTGATGAATCCGCTAAATATCGTCTTAAGTCATTTCTATTAAACTAATCATACTTTTTATATTTTTATCGTTAATTTCACATTATTTAACATCTAAAACACGTATTTACAATACATTTGGGTGAATACAAAAAATAGAAAAAAAATTTGGTAAAAAATGGTGATAATTCCGCTAAATATCGTTTAAAGTCATTCGTATTGAACTAATCATACCTTTTATATTTTTATCGTTAAGTTCACATAATTTTACATCTAAAACACGTCTTTAAAATACATTTGGGTGAATACAAAAAATAGAAAAAAAATTTGGGAAAATATTTGGTAATAAATGGTGATAATTCCGCTAAATATCGTTTAAAGTCATTTGTATTGAACTAATCATACTTTTTATATTTTTATCGTTAAGTTCACATTATTTTACATCTAAAACACGTCTTTAAAATACATTTGGGTGAATATAAAAGGTCGTAAAAAAATTTTTAAAAACAGGTGATGAATCCGCTAAACATCGTCTTAAGTCATTTCTATTAAACTAATCATACTTTTTATATTTTTATCGTTAAGTTCACATTATTTTACATCTAAAACACGTATTTACAATACATTTGGGTGAATACAAAAAATAGAAAAAAAATTTGGTAAAAAATGGTGATAATTCCGCTAAATATCGTTTTAAGTCATTTGTATTGAACTAATCATACTTTTTATATTTTTATCGTTAAGTTCACATTATTTTACATCTAAAACACGTATTTACAATACATTTGGGTGAAAAAAAAAAAATAGAAAAAAAATTTGGAGAAAAAATTGGTAAAAAATAGCGGTAATTCCGCTAAATATCGTTTAAAGTCATTTGTATTGAACGAATCGTACTTTTTATATTTTTATCGTTAAGTTCACATAATTTTACATCTAAAACACGTCTTTAAAATACATTTGGGTGAATACAAAAAATAGAAAAAAAATTTGGGAAAAAAATTGGTAAAAAATGGTGATAATTCCGCTAAATATCGTTTAAAGTCATTTGTATTGAACGAATCGTACTTTTTATATTTTTATCGTTAAGTTCACATAATTTTACATCTAAAACACGTCTTTAAAATACATTTGGGTGAATATAAAAGGTCGTAAAAAAATTTTTAAAAACAGGTGATGAATCCGCTAAATATCGTCTTAAGTCATTTCTATTAAACTAATCATGCTTTTTATATTTTTAACGTTAAGTTCACATTATTTTACATCTAAAACACGTCTTTACAATACATTTGGGTGAATAACAAAGGTCGTAAAAAAATTTTGAAAAACAGGTGATGAATCTGCTAAATATCGTCTTAAGTCATTTCTATTAAACTAATCTTACTTTTTATATTTTTAACGTTAAGTTCACATTATTTTACATCTTAAACACGTATTTACAATACATTTGGGTGAAAAAAAAAAATAGAAAAAAATTTTGGGAAAAAAATTGGTAAAAAATGGTGATAATTCCGCTAAATATCGTTTAAAGTCATTTGTATTGAACGAATCGTACTTTTATATTTTTATCGTTAAGTTCACATTATTTAACATCTAAAACACGTATTTACAATACATTTGGGTGAATACAAAAAATAGAAAAAAAATTTGGTAAAAAATGGTGATAATTCCGCTAAATATCGTTTAAAGTCATTCGTATTGAACTAATCATACCTTTTATATTTTTATCGTTAAGTTCACATAATTTTACATCTTAAACACGTATTTACTATACATTTGGGTGAAAACAAAAAATAGAAAAAAAATTTGGGAAAAAAATTGGTAAAAAATGGTGATAATTCCGCTAAATATCGTTTAAAGTCATTTGTATTGAACGAATCGTACTTTTTATATTTTTATCGTTAAGTTCACATAATTTTACATCTAAAACACGTCTTTAAAATACATTTGGGTGAATACAAAAAATAGAAAAAAAATTTGGTAAAATATTTGGTAATAAATGGTGATAATTCCGCTAAATATCGTTTAAAGTCATTTGTATTGAACTAATCATACTTTTTATATTTTTATCGTTAAGTTCACATAATTTTACATCTAAAACACGTCTTTACATACATTTGGGTGAATATAAAAGGTCGTAAAAAAATTTGGGAAAAAATTTGGTAAAAAATAGTGATAATTCCGTTAAATATCGTTTAAAGTAATTTGTATTGAACTAATCATACTTTTTATATTTTTATCGTTAAGTTCACATTATTTTACATCTAAAACACGTATTTACAATACATTTGGGCGAATACAAAAAATAGAAAAAAAATTTGGAGAAAAAATTGGTAAAAAATAGCGGTAATTCCGCTAAATATCGTTTAAAGTCATTTGTATTGAACGAATCGTACTTTTTATATTTTTATCGTTAAGTTCACATAATTTTACATCTAAAACACGTCTTTAAAATACATTTGGGTGAATATAAAAGGTCGTAAAAAAATTTTTAAAAACAGGTGATGAATCCGCTAAATATCGTCTTAAGTCATTTCTATTAAACTAATCATGCTTTTTATATTTTTAACGTTAAGTTCACATTATTTTACATCTAAAACACGTCTTTACAATACATTTGGGTGAATACAAAAAATAGAAAAAAAATTTGGGAAAAAATTTAGTAATAAATGGTGATAATTCCGCTAAATATCGTTTAAAGTCATTTGTATTGAACTAATCATACTTTTTATATTTTTATCGTTAAGTTCACATAATTTTACATCTAAAACACGTCTTTACAATACATTTGGGTGAATATAAAAGGTCGTAAAAAAATTTGGGAAAAAATTTGGTAAAAAATAGTGATAATTCCGTTAAATATCGTTTAAAGTCATTTGTATTGAACTAATCATACTTTTTATATTTTTATCGTTAAGTTCACATTATTTTACATCTAAAACACGTCTTTAAAATACATTTGGGTGAATATAAAAGGTCGTAAAAAAATTTTTAAAAACAGGTGATGAATCCGCTAAATATCGTCTTAAGTCATTTCTATTAAACTAATCATACTTTTTATATTTTTATCGTTAAGTTCACATTATTTAACATCTAAAACACGTATTTACAATACATTTGGGTGAATACAAAAAATAGAAAAAAAATTTGGTAAAAAATGGTGATAATTCCGCTAAATATCGTTTAAAGTCATTTGTATTGAACTAATCATACCTTTTATATTTTTATCGTTAAGTTCACATAATTTTACATCTAAAACACGTCTTTAAAATACATTTGGGTGAATACAAAAAATAGAAAAAAAATTTGGGAAAATATTTGGTAATAAATGGTGATAATTCCGCTAAATATCGTTTAAAGTCATTTGTATTGAACTAATCATACTTTTTATATTTTTATCGTTAAGTTCACATTATTTTACATCTAAAACACGTCTTTAAAATACATTTGGGTGAATATAAAAGGTCGTAAAAAAATTTTTAAAAACAGGTGATGAATCCGCTAAATATCGTCTTAAGTCATTTCTATTAAACTAATCATACTTTTTATATTTTTATCGTTAATTTCACATTATTTAACATCTAAAACACGTATTTACAATACATTTGGGTGAATACAAAAAATAGAAAAAAAATTTGGTAAAAAATGGTGATAATTCCGCTAAATATCGTTTAAAGTCATTCGTATTGAACTAATCATACCTTTTATATTTTTATCGTTAAGTTCACATAATTTTACATCTAAAACACGTCTTTAAAATACATTTGGGTGAATACAAAAAATAGAAAAAAAATTTGGGAAAATATTTGGTAATAAATGGTGATAATTCCGCTAAATATCGTTTAAAGTCATTTGTATTGAACTAATCATACTTTTTATATTTTTATCGTTAAGTTCACATTATTTTACATCTAAAACACGTCTTTAAAATACATTTGGGTGAATATAAAAGGTCGTAAAAAAATTTTTAAAAACAGGTGATGAATCCGCTAAACATCGTCTTAAGTCATTTCTATTAAACTAATCATACTTTTTATATTTTTATCGTTAAGTTCACATTATTTTACATCTAAAACACGTATTTACAATACATTTGGGTGAATACAAAAAATAGAAAAAAAATTTGGTAAAAAATGGTGATAATTCCGCTAAATATCGTTTTAAGTCATTTGTATTGAACTAATCATACTTTTTATATTTTTATCGTTAAGTTCACATTATTTTACATCTAAAACACGTATTTACAATACATTTGGGTGAAAAAAAAAAAATAGAAAAAAAATTTGGAGAAAAAATTGGTAAAAAATAGCGGTAATTCCGCTAAATATCGTTTAAAGTCATTTGTATTGAACGAATCGTACTTTTTATATTTTTATCGTTAAGTTCACATAATTTTACATCTAAAACACGTCTTTAAAATACATTTGGGTGAATACAAAAAATAGAAAAAAAATTTGGTAAAAAATGGTGATAATTCCGCTAAATATCGTTTAAAGTCATTTGTATTGAACTAATCATACTTTTTATATTTTTATCGTTAAGTTCACATAATTTTACATCTAAAACACGTCTTTACAATACATTTGGGTGAATATAAAAGGTCGTAAAAAAATTTTGAAAAACAGGTGATGAATCTGCTAAATATCGTCTTAAGTCATTTCTATTAAACTAATCATACTTTTTATATTTTTAACGTTAAGTTCACATTATTTTACATCTTAAACACGTATTTACTATACATTTGGGTGAAAACAAAAAATAGAAAAAAAATTTGGGAAAAAAATTGGTAAAAAATGGTGATAATTCCGCTAAATATCGTTTAAAGTCATTTGTATTGAACGAATCGTACTTTTTATATTTTTATCGTTAAGTTCACATAATTTTACATCTAAAACACGTCTTTAAAATACATTTGGGTGAATATAAAAGGTCGTAAAAAAATTTTTAAAAACAGGTGATGAATCCGCTAAATATCGTCTTAAGTCATTTCTATTAAACTAATCATGCTTTTTATATTTTTAACGTTAAGTTCACATTATTTTACATCTAAAACACGTCTTTACAATACATTTGGGTGAATAACAAAGGTCGTAAAAAAATTTTGAAAAACAGGTGATGAATCTGCTAAATATCGTCTTAAGTCATTTCTATTAAACTAATCTTACTTTTTATATTTTTAACGTTAAGTTCACATTATTTTACATCTTAAACACGTATTTACAATACATTTGGGTGAAAAAAAAAAATAGAAAAAAATTTTGGGAAAAAAATTGGTAAAAAATGGTGATAATTCCGCTAAATATCGTTTAAAGTCATTTGTATTGAACGAATCGTACTTTTATATTTTTATCGTTAAGTTCACATAATTTTACATCTAAAACACGTCTTTACAATACATTTGGGTGAATATAAAAGGTCGTAAAAAAATTTTGAAAAACAGGTGATGAATCCGCTAAATATCGTCTTAAGTCATTTCTATTAAACTAATCATACTTTTTATATTTTTATCGTTAAGTTCACATTATTTTACATCTAAAACACGTATTTACAATACATTTGGGTGAATACAAAAAATAGAAAAAAAATTTGGTAAAAAATGGTGATAATTCCGCTAAATATCGTTTAAAGTCATTTGTATTGAACTAATCATACTTTTTATATTTTTATCGTTAAGTTCACATTATTTTACATTTAAAACACGTATTTACAATACATTTGGGTGAAAAAAAAAAATAGAAAAAAAATTTGGAGAAAAAATTGGTAAAAAATAGCGGTAATTCCGCTAAATATCGTTTAAAGTCATTTGTATTGAACGAATCGTACTTTTTATATTTTTATCGTTATGTTCACATAATTTTACATCTAAAACACGTCTTTAAAATACATTTGGGTGAATATAAAAGGTCGTAAAAAAATTTTTAAAAACAGGTGATGAATCCGCTAAATATCGTCTTAAGTCATTTCTATTAAACTAATCATACTTTTTATATTTTTATCGTTAAGTTCACATTATTTTACATCTAAAACACGTCTTTAAAATACATTTGGGTGAATATAAAAGGTTGTAAAAAAATTTTTAAAAACAGGTGATGAATCCGCTAAATATCGTCTTAAGTCATTTCTATTAAACTAATCATACTTTTTATATTTTTATCGTTAAGTTCACATTATTTTACATCTAATACACGTATTTACAATACATTTGGGTGAATACAAAAAATAGAAAAAAAATTTGGTAAAAAATGGTGATAATTCCGATAAATATCGTTTAAAGTCATTTGTATTGAACTAATCATACTTTTTATATTTTTATCGTTAAGTTCACATTATTTTACATCTAAAACACGTATTTACAATACATTTGGGTGAAAACAAAAAATAGAAAAAAAATTTGGGAAAAAAATTGGTAAAAAATGGTGATAATTCCGCTAAATATCGTTTAAAGTCATTTGTATTGAACTAATCATACTTTTTATATTTTTATCGTTAAGTTCACATAATTTTACATCTAAAACACGTCTTTAAAATACATTTGGGTGAATATAAAAGGTCGTAAAAAAATTTTTAAAAACAGGTGATGAATCCGCTAAATATCGTCTTAAGTCATTTCTATTAAACTAATCATACTTTTTATATTTTTAACGTTAAGTTCACATTATTTTACATCTAAAACACGTATTTACAATACATTTGGAAGAATACAAAAAATAGAAAAAAAATTTGGTAAAAAATAGTGATAATTCCGCTAAATATCGTTTAAAGTCATTTCTATTAAACTAATCATACTTTTTATATTTTTAACGTTAAGTTCACATTATTTTACATCTAAAACACGTATTTACAATACATTTGGGTGAATACAAAAAATAGAAAAAAAATTTGGGAAAAAATTTGGTAAAAAATAGTGATAATTCCGCTAAATATCGTTTAAAGTCATTTGTATTGAACTAATCATACTTTTTATATTTTTAACGTTAAGTTCACATTATTTTACATCTAAAACACGTCTTTACAATACATTTGGGTGAATATAAAAGGTCGTAAAAAAATTTTTATAAACAGGTGATGAATCCGCTAAATATCGTCTTAAGTCATTTCTTTTAAACTAATCATACTTTTTATATTTTTAACGTTAAGTTCACATTATTTTACATCTAAAACACGTATTTACAATACATTTGGAAGAATACAAAAAATAGAAAAAAAATTTGGTAAAAAATAGTGATAATTCCGCTAAATATCGTTTAAAGTCATTTCTATTAAACTAATCATACTTTTTATATTTTTAACGTTAAGTTCACATTATTTTACATCTAAAACACGTATTTACAATACATTTGGGTGAATACAAAAAATAGAAAAAAAATTTGGTAAAAAATGGTGATAATTCCGCTAAATATCGTTTAAAGTCATTTGTATTGAACTAATCATACTTTTTATATTTTTATCGTTAAGTTCACATAATTTTACATCTAAAACACGTCTTTACAATACATTTGGGTGAATATAAAAGGTCGTAAAAAAATTTGGGAAAAAATTTGGTAAAAAATAGTGATAATTCCGCTAAATATCGTTTAAAGTCATTTGTATTGAACTAATCATACTTTTTATATTTTTAACGTTAAGTTCACATTATTTTACATCTAAAACACGTCTTTACAATACATTTGGGTGAATATAAAAGGTCGTAAAAAAATTTTGAAAAACAGGTGATGAATCCGCTAAATATCGTCTTAAGTTATTTCTATTAAACTAATCATACTTTTTATATTTTTAACGTTAAGTTCACATTATTTTACATCTAAAACACGTATTTACAATACATTTGGAAGAATACAAAAAATAGAAAAAAAATTTGGTAAAAAATAGTGATAATTCCGCTAAATATCGTTTAAAGTCATTTCTATTAAACTAATCATACTTTTTATATTTTTAACGTTAAGTTCACATTATTTTACATCTAAAACACGTATTTACAATACATTTGGGTGAATACAAAAAATAGAAAAAAAATTTGGGAAAAAATTTGGTAAAAAATAGTGATAATTCCGCTAAATATCGTTTAAAGTCATTTGTATTGAACTAATCATACTTTTTATATTTTTAACGTTAAGTTCACATTATTTTACATCTAAAACACGTCTTTACAATACATTTGGGTGAATATAAAAGGTCGTAAAAAAATTTTTATAAACAGGTGATGAATCCGCTAAATATCGTCTTAAGTCATTTCTTTTAAACTAATCATACTTTTTATATTTTTAACGTTAAGTTCACATTATTTTACATCTAAAACACGTATTTACAATACATTTGGAAGAATACAAAAAATAGAAAAAAAATTTGGTAAAAAATAGTGATAATTCCGCTAAATATCGTTTAAAGTCATTTCTATTAAACTAATCATACTTTTTATATTTTTAACGTTAAGTTCACATTATTTTACATCTAAAACACGTATTTACAATACATTTGGGTGAATACAAAAAATAGAAAAAAAATTTGGTAAAAAATGGTGATAATTCCGCTAAATATCGTTTAAAGTCATTTGTATTGAACTAATCATACTTTTTATATTTTTATCGTTAAGTTCACATAATTTTACATCTAAAACACGTCTTTACAATACATTTGGGTGAATATAAAAGGTCGTAAAAAAATTTGGGAAAAAATTTGGTAAAAAATAGTGATAATTCCGCTAAATATCGTTTAAAGTCATTTGTATTGAACTAATCATACTTTTTATATTTTTAACGTTAAGTTCACATTATTTTACATCTAAAACACGTCTTTACAATACATTTGGGTGAATATAAAAGGTCGTAAAAAAATTTTGAAAAACAGGTGATGAATCCGCTAAATATCGTCTTAAGTTATTTCTATTAAACTAATCATACTTTTTATATTTTTAACGTTAAGTTCACATTATTTTACATCTAAAACACGTATTTACAATACATTTGGGTGAATACAAAAAATAGAAAAAAAATTTGGTAAAAAATGGTGGTAATTCCGCTAAATATCGTTTAAAGTCATTTGTATTGAACTAATCATACTTTTTATATTTTTATCGTTAAGTTCACATAATTTTACATCTAAAACACGTCTTTACAATACATTTGGGTGAATATAAAAGGTCGTAAAAAAATTTGGTAAAAAATAGTGATAATTCCGCTAAATATCGTTTAAAGTCATTTGTATTGAACTAATCATACTTTTTATATTTTTAACGTTAAGTTCACATTATTTTACATCTAAAACACGTCTTTACAATACATTTGGGTGAATATAAAAGGTCGTAAAAAAATTTTGAAAAACAGGTGATGAATCCGCTAAATATCGTCTTAAGTTATTTCTATTAAACTAATCATACTTTTTATATTTTTAACGTTAAGTTCACATTATTTTACATCTAAAACACGTATTTACAATACATTTGGGTGAATACAAAAAATAGAAAAAAAATTTGGGAAAAAATTTGGTAAAAAATGGTGATAATTCCGCTAAATATCGTTTAAAGTCATTTGTATTGAACTAATCATACTTTTTATATTTTTATCGTTAAGTTCACCTAATTTTACATCTAAAATACGTCTTTACATTACATTTGGGTGAATATAAAAGGTCGTAAAAAAATTTGGGAAAAAATTTGGTCATAAATGTTGATAATTCCGCTAAATATCGTTTAAAGTCATTTGTATTGAACTAATCATACTTTTTATATTTTTATCGTTAAGTTCACATAATTTTACATCTAAAACACGTCTTTACAATACATTTGGGTGAATATAAAAGGTCGTAAAAAAATTTGGGAAAAAATTTGGTAAAAAATAGTGATAATTCCGCTAAATATCGTTTAAAGTCATTTGTATTGAACTAATCATACTTTTTATATTTTTAACGTTAAGTTCACATTATTTTACATCTAAAACACGTCTTTACAATACATTTGGGTGAATATAAAAGGTCGTAAAAAAATTTTTATAAACAGGTGATGAATCCGCTAAATATCGTCTTAAGTCATTTCTATTAATCTTATCATACTTTTTATATTTTTAACGTTAAGTTAACATTATTTTACATCTAAAACACGTATTTACAATACATTTGGGTGAATACAAAAAATAGAAAAAAAATTTGGTAAAAAATAGTGATAATTCCGCTAAATATCGTTTAAAGTCATTTCTATTAAACTAATCATACTTTTTATATTTTTAACGTTAAGTTCACATAATTTTACATCTAAAACACGTCTTTACAATACATTTGGGTGAATATAAAAGGTCGTAAAAAAATTTTGAAAAACAGGTGATGAATCCGCTAAATATCGTCTTAAGTTATTTCTATTAAACTAATCATACTTTTTATATTTTTAACGTTAAGTTCACATTATTCTACATCTAAAACACGTATTTACAATACATTTGGGTGAATACAAAAAATTGAAAAAAAATTTGGGAAAAAATTTGGTAAAAAATGGTGATAATTCCGCTAAATATCGTTTAAAGTCATTTGTATTGAACTAATCATACTTTTTATATTTTTATCGTTAAGTTCACATAATTTTACATCTAAAACACGTCTTTACAATACATTTGGGTGAATATAAAAGGTCGTAAAAAAATTTTGAAAAACAGGTGATGAATCCACTAAATATCGTCTTAAGTCATTTCTATTAAACTAATCATACTTTTTATATTTTTAACGTTAAGTTCACATTATTCTACATCTAAAACACGTATTTACAATACATTTGGGTGAATACAAAAAATAGAAAAAAAATTTGGGAAAAAATTTGGTAAAAAATGGTGATAATTCCGCTAAATATCGTTTAAAGTCATTTGTATTGAACGAATCATACTTTTTATATTTTTATCGTTAAGTTCACATAATTTTACATCTAAAACACGTCTTTACAATACATTTGGGTGAATATAAAAGGTCGTAAAAAAATTTTTAAAAACAGGTGATGAATCCGCTAAATATCGTCTTAAGTCATTTCTATTAAACTAATCATACTTTTTATATTTTTATCGTTAAGTTCACATTATTTTACATCTAAAACACGTATTTACAATACATTTGGGTGAATACAAAAAATAGAAAAAAAATTTGGTAAAAAATGGTGATAATTCCGATAAATATCGTTTAAAGTCATTTCTATTTAACTAATCATACTTTTTATATTTTTAACGTTAAGTTCAGATAATTTTACATCTAAAACTCGTATTTACAATACATTTGGGTGAATACAAAAAATAGAAAAAAAATTTGGTAAAAAATGGTGATAATTCCGCTAAATATCGTTTAAAGTCATTTGTATTGAACTAATCATACTTTTTATATTTTTATCGTTAAGTTCACATAATTTTACATCTAAAACACGTCTTTACAATACATTTGGGTGAATATAAAAGGTCGTAAAAAAATTTTTAAAAACAGGTGATGAATCCGCTAAATATCGTCTTAAGTCATTTCTATTAAACTAATCATACTTTTTATATTTTTAACGTTAAGTTCAAATTATTTTACATCTTAAACACGTATTTACTATACATTTGGGTGAAAACAAAAAATAGAAAAAAAATTGGGGAAAAAAATTGGTAATAAATGGTGATAATTCCGCTAAATATCGTTTAAAGTTATTTGTATTGAACTAATCATACTTTTTATATTTTTATCGTTAAGTTCACATTATTTTACATCTAAAACACGTCTTTACAATACATTTGGGTGAATATAAAAGGTCGTAAAAAAATTTTTATAAACAGGTGATGAATCCGCTAAATATCGTCTTAAGTCATTTCTTTTAAACTAATCATACTTTTTATATTTTTAACGTTAAGTTCACATTATTTTACATCTAAAACACGTATTTACAATACATTTGGAAGAATACAAAAAATAGAAAAAAAATTTGGTAAAAAATAGTGATAATTCCGCTAAATATCGTTTAAAGTCATTTCTATTAAACTAATCATACTTTTTATATTTTTAACGTTAAGTTCACATTATTTTACATCTAAAACACGTATTTACAATACATTTGGGTGAATACAAAAAATAGAAAAAAAATTTGGTAAAAAATGGTGATAATTCCGCTAAATATCGTTTAAAGTCATTTGTATTGAACTAATCATACTTTTTATATTTTTATCGTTAAGTTCACATAATTTTACATCTAAAACACGTCTTTACAATACATTTGGGTGAATATAAAAGGTCGTAAAAAAATTTGGGAAAAAATTTGGTAAAAAATAGTGATAATTCCGCTAAATATCGTTTAAAGTCATTTGTATTGAACTAATCATACTTTTTATATTTTTAACGTTAAGTTCACATTATTTTACATCTAAAACACGTCTTTACAATACATTTGGGTGAATATAAAAGGTCGTAAAAAAATTTTGAAAAACAGGTGATGAATCCGCTAAATATCGTCTTAAGTTATTTCTATTAAACTAATCATACTTTTTATATTTTTAACGTTAAGTTCTCATTATTTTACATCTAAAACACGTATTTACAATACATTTGGGTGAATACAAAAAATAGAAAAAAAATTTGGTAAAAAATGGTGGTAATTCCGCTAAATATCGTTTAAAGTCATTTGTATTGAACTAATCATACTTTTTATATTTTTATCGTTAAGTTCACATAATTTTACATCTAAAACACGTCTTTACAATACATTTGGGTGAATATAAAAGGTCGTAAAAAAATTTGGTAAAAAATAGTGATAATTCCGCTAAATATCGTTTAAAGTCATTTGTATTGAACTAATCATACTTTTTATATTTTTAACGTTAAGTTCACATTATTTTACATCTAAAACACGTCTTTACAATACATTTGGGTGAATATAAAAGGTCGTAAAAAAATTTTGAAAAACAGGTGATGAATCTGCTAAATATCGTCTTAAGTTATTTCTATTAAACTAATCATACTTTTTATATTTTTAACGTTAAGTTCACATTATTTTACATCTAACACACGTATTTACAATACATTTGGGTGAATACAAAAAATTGAAAAAAAATTTGGTAAAAAATGGTGATAATTCCGCTAAATATCGTTTAAAGTCATTTGTATTGAACTAATCATACTTTTTATATTTTTATCGTTAAGTTCACATAATTTTACATCTAAAACACGTCTTTACAATACATTTGGGTGAATATAAAATGTCGTAAAAAAATTTTGAAAAACAGGTGATGAATCCGCTAAATATCGTCTTAAGTTATTTCTATTAAACTAATCATACTTTTTATATTTTTAACGTTAAGTTTACATTATTTTACATCTAAAACACGTATTTACAATACATTTGGGTGAATACAAAAAATAGAAAAAAAATTTGGTAAAAAATGGTGATAATTCCGCTAAATATCGTTTAAAGTCATTTGTATTGAACTAATCATACTTTTTATATTTTTATCGTTAAGTTCACATAATTTTACATCTAAAACACGTCTTTACAATACATTTGGGTGAATATAAAAAATAGAAAAAAAATTAGGGAAAAAATTTGGTAATAAATGGTGATAATTCCGCTAAATATCGTTTAATGTCATTTGTATTGAACTAATCATACTTTTTATATTTTTATCGTTAAGTTCACATAATTTTACATCTAAAACACGTCTTTACAATACATTTGGGTGAATATAAAAGGTCGTAAAAAAATTTGGTAAAAAATAGTGATAATTCCGCTAAATATCGTTTAAAGTCATTTGTATTGAACTAATCATACTTTTTATATTTTTATCGTTAAGTTCACATTATTTTACATCTAAAACACGTATTTACAATACATTTGGGTGAATACAAAAAATAGAAAAAAAATTTGGTAAAAAATGGTGATAATTCCGATAAATATCGTTTAAAGTCATTTGTATTGAACTAATCATACTTTTTATATTTTTATCGTTAAGTTCACATTATTTTACATCTAAAACACGTATTTACAATACATTTGGGTGAAAAAAAAAAATAGAAAAAAAATTTGGAGAAAAAATTGGTAAAAAATAGCGGTAATTCCGCTAAATATCGTTTAAAGTCATTTGTATTGAACGAATCGTACTTTTTATATTTTTATCGTTAAGTTCACATAATTTTACATCTAAAACACGTCTTTAAAATACATTTGGGTGAATATAAAAGGTCGTAAAAAAATTTTTAAAAACAGGTGATGAATCCGCTAAATATCGTCTTAAGTCATTTCTATTAAACTAATCATACTTTTTATATTTTTAACGTTAAGTTCAAATTATTTTACATCTTAAACACGTATTTACTATACATTTGGGTGAAAACAAAAAATAGAAAAAAAATTGGGGAAAAAAATTGGTAATAAATGGTGATAATTCCGCTAAATATCGTTTAAAGTTATTTGTATTGAACTAATCATACTTTTTATATTTTTATCGTTAAGTTCACATTATTTTACATCTAAAACACGTCTTTACAATACATTTGGGTGAATATAAAAGGTCGTAAAAAAATTTTTATAAACAGGTGATGAATCCGCTAAATATCGTCTTAAGTCATTTCTTTTAAACTAATCATACTTTTTATATTTTTAACGTTAAGTTCACATTATTTTACATCTAAAACACGTATTTACAATACATTTGGAAGAATACAAAAAATAGAAAAAAAATTTGGTAAAAAATAGTGATAATTCCGCTAAATATCGTTTAAAGTCATTTCTATTAAACTAATCATACTTTTTATATTTTTAACGTTAAGTTCACATTATTTTACATCTAAAACACGTATTTACAATACATTTGGGTGAATACAAAAAATAGAAAAAAAATTTGGTAAAAAATGGTGATAATTCCGCTAAATATCGTTTAAAGTCATTTGTATTGAACTAATCATACTTTTTATATTTTTATCGTTAAGTTCACATAATTTTACATCTAAAACACGTCTTTACAATACATTTGGGTGAATATAAAAGGTCGTAAAAAAATTTGGGAAAAAATTTGGTAAAAAATAGTGATAATTCCGCTAAATATCGTTTAAAGTCATTTGTATTGAACTAATCATACTTTTTATATTTTTAACGTTAAGTTCACATTATTTTACATCTAAAACACGTCTTTACAATACATTTGGGTGAATATAAAAGGTCGTAAAAAAATTTTGAAAAACAGGTGATGAATCCGCTAAATATCGTCTTAAGTTATTTCTATTAAACTAATCATACTTTTTATATTTTTAACGTTAAGTTCTCATTATTTTACATCTAAAACACGTATTTACAATACATTTGGGTGAATACAAAAAATAGAAAAAAAATTTGGTAAAAAATGGTGGTAATTCCGCTAAATATCGTTTAAAGTCATTTGTATTGAACTAATCATACTTTTTATATTTTTATCGTTAAGTTCACATAATTTTACATCTAAAACACGTCTTTACAATACATTTGGGTGAATATAAAAGGTCGTAAAAAAATTTGGTAAAAAATAGTGATAATTCCGCTAAATATCGTTTAAAGTCATTTGTATTGAACTAATCATACTTTTTATATTTTTAACGTTAAGTTCACATTATTTTACATCTAAAACACGTCTTTACAATACATTTGGGTGAATATAAAAGGTCGTAAAAAAATTTTGAAAAACAGGTGATGAATCCGCTAAATATCGTCTTAAGTTATTTCTATTAAACTAATCATACTTTTTATATTTTTAACGTTAAGTTCACATTATTTTACATCTAACACACGTATTTACAATACATTTGGGTGAATACAAAAAATTGAAAAAAAATTTGGTAAAAAATGGTGATAATTCCGCTAAATATCGTTTAAAGTCATTTGTATTGAACTAATCATACTTTTTATATTTTTATCGTTAAGTTCACATAATTTTACATCTAAAACACGTCTTTACAATACATTTGGGTGAATATAAAATGTCGTAAAAAAATTTTGAAAAACAGGTGATGAATCCGCTAAATATCGTCTTAAGTTATTTCTATTAAACTAATCATACTTTTTATATTTTTAACGTTAAGTTTACATTATTTTACATCTAAAACACGTATTTACAATACATTTGGGTGAATACAAAAAATAGAAAAAAAATTTGGTAAAAAATGGTGATAATTCCGCTAAATATCGTTTAAAGTCATTTGTATTGAACTAATCATACTTTTTATATTTTTATCGTTAAGTTCACATAATTTTACATCTAAAACACGTCTTTACAATACATTTGGGTGAATATAAAAAATAGAAAAAAAATTAGGGAAAAAATTTGGTAATAAATGGTGATAATTCCGCTAAATATCGTTTAATGTCATTTGTATTGAACTAATCATACTTTTTATATTTTTATCGTTAAGTTCACATAATTTTACATCTAAAACACGTCTTTACAATACATTTGGGTGAATATAAAAGGTCGTAAAAAAATTTGGTAAAAAATAGTGATAATTCCGCTAAATATCGTTTAAAGTCATTTGTATTGAACTAATCATACTTTTTATATTTTTAACGTTAAGTTCACATTATTTTACATCTAAAACACGTCTTTAAAATACATTTGGGTGAATATAAAAGGTCGTAAAAAAATTTTGAAAAACAGGTGATGAATCCGCTAAATATCGTCTTAAGTTATTTCTATTAAACTAATCATACTTTTTATATTTTTAACGTTAAGTTCACATTATTTTACATCTAAAACACGTATTTACAATACATTTGGGTGAATACAAAAAATAGAAAAAAAATTTGGGAAAAAATTTGGTAAAAAATGGTGATAATTCTGCCAAATATCGTTTAAAGTCATTTGTATTGAACTAATCATACTTTTTATATTTTTATCGTTAAGTTCACATAATTTTACATCTAAAACACGTCGTTACAATACATTTGGGTGAATATAAAAGGTCGTAAAAAAATTTGGGAAAAAATTTGGTAAAAAATAGTGATAATTCCGCTAAATATCGTTTAAAGTCATTTGTATTGAACTAATCATACTTTTTATATTTTTAACGTTAAGTTCACATTATTTTACATCTAATACACGTCTTTACAATACATTTGGGTGAATATAAAAGGTCTTAAAAAAATTTTTATAAACAGGTGATGAATCCGCTAAATATCGTCTTAAGTCATTTCTATTAAACTAATCATACTTTTTATATTTTTAACGTTAAGTTCACATTATTTTACATCTAAAACACGTATTTACAATACATTTGGGTGAATACAAAAAATAGAAAAAAAAATTGGGAAAAAATTTGGTAAAAAATGGTGATAATTCCGCTAAATATCGTTTAAAGTCATTTGTATTGAACTAATCATACTTTTTATATTTTTATCGTTAAGTTCACCTAATTTTACATCTAAAATACGTCTTTACATTACATTTGGGTGAATATAAAAGGTCGTAAAAAAATTTGGGAAAAAATTTGGTCATAAACGGTGATAATTCCGCTAAATATCGTTTAAAGTCATTTGTATTGAACTAATCATACTTTTTATATTTTTGTCGTTAAGTTCACATAATTTTACATCTAAAACACGTCTTTACAATACATTTGGGTGAATATAAAAGGTCGTAAAAAAATTTGGGAAAAAATTTGGTAAAAAATAGTGATAATTCCGCTAAATATCGTTTAAAGTCATTTGTATTGAACTAATCATACTTTTTATATTTTTAACGTTAAGTTCACATTATTTTACATCTAAAACACGTCTTTACAATACATTTGGGTGAATATAAAAGGTCGTAAAAAAATTTTTATAAACAGGTGATGAATCCGCTAAATATCGTCTTAAGTCATTTCTATTAAACTTATCATACTTTTTATATTTTTAACGTTAAGTTAACATTATTTTACATCTAAAACACGTATTTACAATACATTTGGGTGAATACAAAAAATAGAAAAAAAATTTGGTAAAAAATAGTGATAATTCCCCTAAATATCGTTTAAAGTCATTTGTATTGAACTAATCCTACTTTTTATATTTTTATCGTTAAGTTCACATAATTTTACATCTAAAACACGTCTTTACAATACATTTGGGTGAATATAAAAGGTCGTAAAAAAATTTTGAAAAACAGGTGATGAATCCGCTAAATATCGTCTTAAGTTATTTCTATTAAACTAATCATACTTTTTATATTTTTAACGTTAAGTTCACATTATTCTACATCTAAAACACGTATTTACAATACATTTGGGTGAATACAAAAAATTGAAAAAAAATTTGGGAAAAAATTTGGTAAAAAATGGTGATAATTCCGCTAAATATCGTTTAAAGTCATTTGTATTGAACTAATCATACTTTTTATATTTTTATCGTTAAGTTCACATAATTTTACATCTAAAACACGTCTTTACAATACATTTGGGTGAATATAAAAGGTCGTAAAAAAATTTTGAAAAACAGGTGATGAATCCACTAAATATCGTCTTAAGTCATTTCTATTAAACTAATCATACTTTTTATATTTTTAACGTTAAGTTCACATTATTCTACATCTAAAACACGTATTTACAATACATTTGGGTGAATACAAAAAATAGAAAAAAAATTTGGGAAAAAATTTGGTAAAAAATGGTGATAATTCCGCTAAATATCGTTTAATGTCATTTGTATTGAACTAATCATACTTTTAATATTTTTATCGTTAAGTTCACATAATTTTACATCTAAAACACGTCTTTACAATACATTTGGGTGAATATAAAAGGTCGTAAAAAAATTTTGAAAAACAGGTGATGAATCCGATAAATATCGTCTTAAGTTATTTCTATTAAACTAATCATACTTTTTATATTTTTAACGTTAAGTTCACATTATTCTACATCTAAAACACGTATTTACAATACATTTGGGTGAATACAAAAAATAGAAAAAAAATTTGGTAAAAAATGGTGATAATTCCGCTAAATATCGTTTAAAGTCATTTGTATTGAACTAATCATACCTTTTATATTTTTATCGTTAAGTTCACATAATTTTACATCTAAAACACGTCTTTAAAATACATTTGGGTGAATACAAAAAATAGAAAAAAAATTTGGGAAAATATTTGGTAATAAATGGTGATAATTCCGCTAAATATCGTTTAAAGTCATTTGTATTGAACTAATCATACTTTTTATATTTTTATCGTTAAGTTCACATTATTTTACATCTAAAACACGTCTTTACAATACATTTGGGTGAATATAAAAGGTCGTAAAAAAATTTTGAAAAACAGGTGATGAATCCACTAAATATCGTCTTAAGTCATTTCTATTAAACTAATCATACTTTTTATATTTTTAACGTTAAGTTCACATTATTCTACATCTAAAACACGTATTTACAATACATTTGGGTGAATACAAAAAATAGAAAAAAAATTTGGGAAAAAATTTGGTAAAAAATAGTGATAATTCCGCTAAATATCGTTTAAAGTCATTTGTATTGAACTAATCATACTTTTTATATTTTTAACGTTAAGTTCACATTATTTTACATCTAAAACACGTCTTTACAATACATTTGGGTGAATATAAAAGGTCGTAAAAAAATTTTTATAAACAGGTGATGAATCCGCTAAATATCGTCTTAAGTCATTTCTATTAAACTTATCATACTTTTTATATTTTTAACGTTAAGTTAACATTATTTTACATCTAAAACACGTATTTACAATACATTTGGGTGAATACAAAAAATAGAAAAAAAATTTGGTAAAAAATGGTGATAATTCCGCTAAATATCGTTTAAAGTCATTTGTATTGAACTAATCATACCTTTTATATTTTTATCGTTAAGTTCACATAATTTTACATCTAAAACACGTCTTTAAAATACATTTGGGTGAATACAAAAAATAGAAAAAAAATTTGGGAAAATATTTGGTAATAAATGGTGATAATTCCGCTAAATATCGTTTAAAGTCATTTGTATTGAACTAATCATACTTTTTATATTTTTATCGTTAAGTTCACATTATTTTACATCTAAAACACGTCTTTACAATACATTTGGGTGAATATAAAAGGTCGTAAAAAAATTTTGAAAAACAGGTGATGAATCCACTAAATATCGTCTTAAGTCATTTCTATTAAACTAATCATACTTTTTATATTTTTAACGTTAAGTTCACATTATTCTACATCTAAAACACGTATTTACAATACATTTGGGTGAATACAAAAAATAGAAAAAAAATTTGGGAAAAAATTTGGTAAAAAATAGTGATAATTCCGCTAAATATCGTTTAAAGTCATTTGTATTGAACTAATCATACTTTTTATATTTTTAACGTTAAGATCACATTATTTTACTTCTAAAACACGTCTTTACAATACATTTGGGTGAATATAAAAGGTCGTAAAAAAATTTTTATAAACAGGTGATGAATCCGCTAAATATCGTCTTAAGTCATTTCTATTAAACTTATCATACTTTTTATATTTTTAACGTTAAGTTAACATTATTTTACATCTAAAACACGTATTTACAATACATTTGGGTGAATACAAAAAATAGAAAAAAAATTTGGTAAAAAATGGTGATAATTCCGCTAAATATCGTTTAAAGTCATTTGTATTGAACTAATCATACTTTTTATATTTTTATCGTTAAGTTCACATAATTTTACATCTAAAACACGTCTTTACAATACATTTGGGTGAATATAAAAGGTCGTAAAAAAATTTTGAAAAACAGGTGATGAATCCACTAAATATCGTCTTAAGTCATTTCTATTAAACTAATCATACTTTTTATATTTTTAACGTTAAGTTCACATTATTCTACATCTAAAACACGTATTTACAATACATTTGGGTGAATACAAAAAATAGAAAAAAAATTTGGGAAAAAATTTGGTAAAAAATGGTGATAATTCCGCTAAATATCGTTTAATGTCATTTGTATTGAACTAATCATACTTTTAATATTTTTATCGTTAAGTTCACATAATTTTACATCTAAAACACGTCTTTACAATACATTTGGGTGAATATAAAAGGTCGTAAAAAAATTTTGAAAAACAGGTGATGAATCCGATAAATATCGTCTTAAGTTATTTCTATTAAACTAATCATACTTTTTATATTTTTAACGTTAAGTTCACATTATTCTACATCTAAAACACGTATTTACAATACATTTGGGTGAATACAAAAAATAGAAAAAAAATTTGGTAAAAAATGGTGATAATTCCGCTAAATATCGTTTAAAGTCATTTGTATTGAACTAATCATACCTTTTATATTTTTATCGTTAAGTTCACATAATTTTACATCTAAAACACGTCTTTAAAATACATTTGGGTGAATACAAAAAATAGAAAAAAAATTTGGGAAAAAATTTGGTAAAAAATAGTGATAATTCCGCTAAATATCGTTTAAAGTCATTTGTATTGAACTAATCATACTTTTTATATTTTTAACGTTAAGTTCACATTATTTTACTTCTAAAACACGTCTTTACAATACATTTGGGTGAATATAAAAGGTCGTAAAAAAATTTTTATAAACAGGTGATGAATCCGCTAAATATCGTCTTAAGTCATTTCTATTAAACTTATCATACTTTTTATATTTATAACGTTAAGTTAACATTATTTTACATCTAAAACACGTATTTACAATACATTTGGGTGAATACAAAAAATAGAAAAAAAATTTGGTAAAAAATGGTGATAATTCCGCTAAATATCGTTTAAAGTCATTTGTATTGAACTAATCCTACTTTTTATATTTTTATCGTTAAGTTCACATAATTTTACATCTAAAACACGTCTTTACAATACATTTGGGTGAATATAAAAGGTCGTAAAAAAATTTTGAAAAACAGGTGATGAATCCGCTAAATATCGTCTTAAGTTATTTCTATTAAACTAATCATATTTTTTATATTTTTAACGTTAAGTTCACATTATTCTACATCTAAAACACGTATTTACAATACATTTGGGTGAATACAAAAAATTGAAAAAAAATTTGGGAAAAAATTTGGTAAAAAATGGTGATAATTCCGCTAAATATCGTTTAAAGTCATTTGTATTGAACTAATCATACTTTTTATATTTTTATCGTTAAGTTCACATAATTTTACATCTAAAACACGTCTTTACAATACATTTGGGTGAATATAAAAGGTCGTAAAAAAATTTTGAAAAACAGGTGATGAATCCACTAAATATCGTCTTAAGTCATTTCTATTAAACTAATCATACTTTTTATATTTTTAACGTTAAGTTCACATTATTCTACATCTAAAACACGTATTTACAATACATTTGGGTGAATACAAAAAATAGAAAAAAAATTTGGGAAAAAATTTGGTAAAAAATGGTGATAATTCCGCTAAATATCGTTTAATGTCATTTGTATTGAACTAATCATACTTTTAATATTTTTATCGTTAAGTTCACATAATTTTACATCTAAAACACGTCTTTACAATACATTTGGGTGAATATAAAAGGTCGTAAAAAAATTTTGAAAAACAGGTGATGAATCCGATAAATATCGTCTTAAGTTATTTCTATTAAACTAATCATACTTTTTATATTTTTAACGTTAAGTTCACATTATTCTACATCTAAAACACGTATTTACAATACATTTGGGTGAATACAAAAAATAGAAAAAAAATTTGGTAAAAAATGGTGATAATTCCGCTAAATATCGTTTAAAGTCATTTGTATTGAACTAATCATACCTTTTATATTTTTATCGTTAAGTTCACATAATTTTACATCTAAAACACGTCTTTAAAATACATTTGGGTGAATACAAAAAATAGAAAAAAAATTTGGGAAAATATTTGGTAATAAATGGTGATAATTCCGCTAAATATCGTTTAAAGTCATTTGTATTGAACTAATCATACTTTTTATATTTTTATCGTTAAGTTCACATTATTTTACATCTAAAACACGTCTTTAAAATACATTTGGGTGAATATAAAAGGTCGTAAAATAATTTTTAAAAACAGGTGATGAATCCGCTAAATATCGTCTTAAGTCATTTCTATTAAACTAATCATACTTTTTATATTTTTATCGTTAAGTTCACATTATTTTACATCTAAAACACGTATTTACAATACATTTGGGTGAATACAAAAAATAGAAAAAAAATTTGGTAAAAAATGGTGATAATTCCGCTAAATATCGTTTAAAGTCATTTGTATTGAACTAATCATACTTTTTATATTTTTATCGTTAAGTTCACATTATTTTACATTTAAAACACGTATTTACAATACATTTGGGTGAAAAAAAAAAATAGAAAAAAAATTTGGAGAAAAAATTGGTAAAAAATAGCGGTAATTCCGCTAAATATCGTTTAAAGTCATTTGTATTGAACGAATCGTACTTTTTATATTTTTATCGTTATGTTCACATAATTTTACATCTAAAACACGTCTTTAAAATACATTTGGGTGAATATAAAAGGTCGTAAAAAAATTTTTAAAAACAGGTGATGAATCCGCTAAATATCGTCTTAAGTCATTTCTATTAAACTAATCATACTTTTTATATTTTTAACGTTAAGTTCACATTATTTTACATCTTAAACACGTATTTACTATACATTTGGGTGAAAATAAAAAATAGAAAAAAATTGGTAATAAATGGTGATAATTCCGCTAAATATCGTTTAAAGTTATTTGTATTGAACTAATCATACTTTTTATATTTTTATCGTTAAGTTCACATTATTTTACATCTAAAACACGTCTTTAAAATACATTTGGGTGAATATAAAAGGTCGTAAAAAAATTTTTAAAAACAGGTGATGAATCCGCTAAATATCGTCTTAAGTCATTTCTATTAAACTAATCATACTTTTTATATTTTTATCGTTAAGTTCACATTATTTTACATCTAAAACACGTCTTTAAAATACATTTGGGTGAATATAAAAGGTTGTAAAAAAATTTTTAAAAACAGGTGATGAATCCGCTAAATATCGTCTTAAGTCATTTCTATTAAACTAATCATACTTTTTATATTTTTATCGTTAAGTTCACATTATTTTACATCTAAAACACGTATTTACAATACATTTGGGTGAATACAAAAAATAGAAAAAAAATTTGGTAAAAAATGGTGATAATTCCGATAAATATCGTTTAAAGTCATTTGTATTGAACTAATCATACTTTTTATATTTTTATCGTTAAGTTCACCTAATTTTACATCTAAAATACGTCTTTACATTACATTTGGGTGAATATAAAAGGTCGTAAAAAAATTTGGGAAAAAATTTGGTCATAAATGGTGATAATTCCGCTAAATATCGTTTAAAGTCATTTGTATTGAACTAATCATACTTTTTATATTTTTATCGTTAAGTTCACATAATTTTACATCTAAAACACGTCTTTACAATACATTTGGGTGAATATAAAAGGTCGTAAAAAAATTTGGGAAAAAATTTGGTAAAAAATAGTGATAATTCCGCTAAATATCGTTTAAAGTCATTTGTATTGAACTAATCATACTTTTTATATTTTTAACGTTAAGTTCACATTATTTTACATCTAAAACACGTCTTTACAATACATTTGGGTGAATATAAAAGGTCGTAAAAAAATTTTTATAAACAGGTGATGAATCCGCTAAATATCGTCTTAAGTCATTTCTATTAAACTTATCATACTTTTTATATTTTTAACGTTAAGTTAACATTATTTTACATCTAAAACACGTATTTACAATACATTTGGGTGAATACAAAAAATAGAAAAAAAATTTGGTAAAAAATAGTGATAATTCCGCTAAATATCGTTTAAAGTCATTTCTATTAAACTAATCATACTTTTTATATTTTTAACGTTAAGTTCACATTATTTTACATCTAAAACACGTATTTACAATACATTTGGGTGAATACAAAAAATAGAAAAAAAATTTGGTAAAAAATGGTGATAATTCCGCTAAATATCGTTTAAAGTCATTTGTATTGAACTAATCATACTTTTTATATTTTTATCGTTAAGTTCACATAATTTTACATCTAAAACACGTCTTTACAATACATTTGGGTGAATATAAAAGGTCGTAAAAAAATTTTGAAAAACAGGTGATGAATCCGCTAAATATCGTCTTAAGTTATTTCTATTAAACTAATCATACTTTTTATATTTTTAACGTTAAGTTCACATTATTCTACATCTAAAACACGTATTTACAATACATTTGGGTGAATACAAAAAATTGAAAAAAAATTTGGGAAAAAATTTGGTAAAAAATGGTGATAATTCCGCTAAATATCGTTTAAAGTCATTTGTATTGAACTAATCATACTTTTTATATTTTTATCGTTAAGTTCACATAATTTTACATCTAAAACACGTCTTTACAATACATTTGGGTGAATATAAAAGGTCGTAAAAAAATTTTGAAAAACAGGTGATGAATCCACTAAATATCGTCTTAAGTCATTTCTATTAAACTAATCATACTTTTTATATTTTTAACGTTAAGTTCACATTATTCTACATCTAAAACACGTATTTACAATACATTTGGGTGAATACAAAAAATAGAAAAAAAATTTGGGAAAAAATTTGGTAAAAAATGGTGATAATTCCGCTAAATATCGTTTAATGTCATTTGTATTGAACTAATCATACTTTTAATATTTTTATCGTTAAGTTCACATAATTTTACATCTAAAACACGTCTTTACAATACATTTGGGTGAATATAAAAGGTCGTAAAAAAATTTTGAAAAACAGGTGATGAATCCGATAAATATCGTCTTAAGTTATTTCTATTAAACTAATCATACTTTTTATATTTTTAACGTTAAGTTCACATTATTCTACATCTAAAACACGTATTTACAATACATTTGGGTGAATACAAAAAATAGAAAAAAAATTTGGTAAAAAATGGTGATAATTCCGCTAAATATCGTTTAAAGTCATTTGTATTGAACTAATCATACCTTTTATATTTTTATCGTTAAGTTCACATAATTTTACATCTAAAACACGTCTTTAAAATACATTTGGGTGAATACAAAAAATAGAAAAAAAATTTGGGAAAATATTTGGTAATAAATGGTGATAATTCCGCTAAATATCGTTTAAAGTCATTTGTATTGAACTAATCATACTTTTTATATTTTTATCGTTAAGTTCACATTATTTTACATCTAAAACACGTCTTTAAAATACATTTGGGTGAATATAAAAGGTCGTAAAAAAATTTTTAAAAACAGGTGATGAATCCGCTAAATATCGTCTTAAGTCATTTCTATTAAACTAATCATACTTTTTATATTTTTATCGTTAAGTTCACATTATTTTACATTTAAAACACGTATTTACAATACATTTGGGTGAATACAAAAAATAGAAAAAAAATTTGGTAAAAAATGGTGATAATTCCGCTAAATATCGTTTAAAGTCATTTGTATTGAACTAATCATACTTTTTATATTTTTATCGTTAAGTTCACATTATTTTACATTTAAAACACGTATTTACAATACATTTGGGTGAAAAAAAAAAATAGAAAAAAAATTTGGAGAAAAAATTGGTAAAAAATAGCGGTAATTCCGCTAAATATCGTTTAAAGTCATTTGTATTGAACGAATCGTACTTTTTATATTTTTATCGTTATGTTCACATAATTTTACATCTAAAACACGTCTTTAAAATACATTTGGGTGAATATAAAAGGTCGTAAAAAAATTTTTAAAAACAGGTGATGAATCCGCTAAATATCGTCTTAAGTCATTTCTATTAAACTAATCATACTTTTTATATTTTTAACGTTAAGTTCACATTATTTTACATCTTAAACACGTATTTACTATACATTTGGGTGAAAACAAAAAATAGAAAAAAAATTTGGGAAAAAAATTGGTAATAAATGGTGATAATTCCGCTAAATATCGTTTAAAGTTATTTGTATTGAACTAATCATACTTTTTATATTTTTATTGTTAAGTTCACATTATTTTACATCTAAAACACGTCTTTAAAATACATTTGGGTGAATATAAAAGGTCGTAAAAAAATTTTTAAAAACAGGTGATGAATCCGCTAAATATCGTCTTAAGTCATTTCTATTAAACTAATCATACTTTTTATATTTTTATCGTTAAGTTCACATTATTTTACATCTAAAACACGTCTTTAAAATACATTTGGGTGAATATAAAAGGTTGTAAAAAAATTTTTAAAAACAGGTGATGAATCCGCTAAATATCGTCTTAAGTCATTTCTATTAAACTAATCATACTTTTTATATTTTTATCGTTAAGTTCACATTATTTTACATCTAAAACACGTATTTACAATACATTTGGGTGAATACAAAAAATAGAAAAAAAATTTGGTAAAAAATGGTGATAATTCCGATAAATATCGTTTAAAGTCATTTGTATTGAACTAATCATACTTTTTATATTTTTATCGTTAAGTTCACATTATTTTACATCTAAAACACGTATTTACAATACATTTGGGTGAAAAAAAAAAATAGAAAAAAAATTTGGAGAAAAAATTGGTAAAAAATAGCGGTAATTCCGCTAAATATCGTTTAAAGTCATTTGTATTGAACGAATCGTACTTTTTATATTTTTATCGTTAAGTTCACATAATTTTACATATAAAACACGTCTTTAAAATACATTTGGGTGAATATAAAAGGTCGTAAAAAAATTTTTAAAAACAGGTGATGAATCCGCTAAATATCGTCTTAAGTCATTTCTATTAAACTAATCATACTTTTTATATTTTTAACGTTAAGTTCAAATTATTTTACATCTTAAACACGTATTTACTATACATTTGGGTGAAAACAAAAAATAGAAAAAAAATTGGGGAAAAAAATTGGTAATAAATGGTGATAATTCCGCTAAATATCGTTTAAAGTTATTTGTATTGATCTAATCATACTTTTTATATTTTTATCGTTAAGTTCACATTATTTTACATCTAAAACACGTCTTTAAAATACATTTGGGTGAATATAAAAGGTCGTAAAAAAATTTTTAAAAACAGGTGATGAATCCGCTAAATATCGTCTTAAGTCATTTCTATTAAACTAATCATACTTTTTATATTTTTATCGTTAAGTTCACATTATTTTACATCTAAAACACGTATTTACAATACATTTGGGTGAATACAAAAAATAGAAAAAAAATTTGGTAAAAAATGGTGATAATTCCGCTAAATATCGTTTAAAGTCATTTGTATTGAACTAATCATACTTTTTATATTTTTATCGTTAAGTTCACATTATTTAACATCTAAAACACGTATTTACAATACATTTGGGTGAATACAAAAAATAGAAAAAAAATTTGGTAAAAAATGGTGATAATTCCGCTAAATATCGTTTAAAGTCATTTGTATTGAACTAATCATACCTTTTATATTTTTATCGTTAAGTTCACATAATTTTACATCTAAAACACGTCTTTAAAATACATTTGGGTGAATATAAAAGGTCGTAAAAAAATTTTTAAAAACAGGTGATGAATCCGCTAAATATCGTCTTAAGTCATTTCTATTAAACTAATCATACTTTTTATATTTTTAACGTTAAGTTCACATTATTTTACATCTTAAACACGTATTTACTATACATTTGGGTGAAAACAAAAAATAGAAAAAAAATTTGGGAAAAAAATTGGTAATAAATGGTGATAATTCCGCTAAATATCGTTTAAAGTTATTTGTATTGAACTAATCATACTTTTTATATTTTTATCGTTAAGTTCACATTATTTTACATCTAAAACACGTCTTTAAAATACATTTGGGTGAATATAAAAGGTCGTAAAAAAATTTTTAAAAACAGGTGATGAATCCGCTAAATATCGTCTTAAGTCATTTCTATTAAACTAATCATACTTTTTATATTTTTATCGTTAAGTTCACATTATTTTACATCTAAAACACGTCTTTAAAATACATTTGGGTGAATATAAAAGGTTGTAAAAAAATTTTTAAAAACAGGTGATGAATCCGCTAAATATCGTCTTAAGTCATTTCTATTAAACTAATCATACTTTTTATATTTTTATCGTTAAGTTCACATTATTTTACATCTAAAACACGTATTTACAATACATTTGGGTGAATACAAAAAATAGAAAAAAAATTTGGTAAAAAATGGTGATAATTCCGATAAATATCGTTTAAAGTCATTTGTATTGAACTAATCATACTTTTTATATTTTTATCGTTAAGTTCACATTATTTTACATCTAAAACACGTCTTTAAAATACATTTGGGTGAATACAAAAAATAGAAAAAAAATTTGGGAAAATATTTGGTAATAAATGGTGATAATTCCGCTAAATATCGTTTAAAGTCATTTGTATTGATCTAATCATACTTTTTATATTTTTATCGTTAAGTTCACATTATTTTACATCTAAAACACGTCTTTAAAATACATTTGGGTGAATATAAAAGGTCGTAAAAAAATTTTTAAAAACAGGTGATGAATCCGCTAAATATCGTCTTAAGTCATTTCTATTAAACTAATCATACTTTTTATATTTTTATCGTTAAGTTCACATTATTTTACATCTAAAACACGTATTTACAATACATTTGGGTGAATACAAAAAATAGAAAAAAAATTTGGTAAAAAATGGTGATAATTCCGCTAAATATCGTTTAAAGTCATTTGTATTGAACTAATCATACTTTTTATATTTTTATCGTTAAGTTCACATTATTTTACATTTAAAACACGTATTTACAATACATTTGGGTGAAAAAAAAAAATAGAAAAAAAATTTGGAGAAAAAATTGGTAAAAAATAGCGGTAATTCCGCTAAATATCGTTTAAAGTCATTTGTATTGAACGAATCGTACTTTTTATATTTTTATCGTTATGTTCACATAATTTTACATCTAAAACACGTCTTTAAAATACATTTGGGTGAATATAAAAGGTCGTAAAAAAATTTTTAAAAACAGGTGATGAATCCGCTAAATATCGTCTTAAGTCATTTCTATTAAACTAATCATACTTTTTATATTTTTAACGTTAAGTTCACATTATTTTACATCTTAAACACGTATTTACTATACATTTGGGTGAAAACAAAAAATAGAAAAAAAATTTGGGAAAAAAATTGGTAATAAATGGTGATAATTCCGCTAAATATCGTCTTAAGTCATTTCTATTAAACTAATCATACTTTTTATATTTTTATCGTTAAGTTCACATTATTTTACATCTAAAACACGTATTTACAATACATTTGGGTGAATACAAAAAATAGAAAAAAAATTTGGTAAAAAATGGTGATAATTCCGATAAATATCGTTTAAAGTCATTTGTATTGAACTAATCATACTTTTTATATTTTTATCGTTAAGTTCACCTAATTTTACATCTAAAATACGTCTTTACATTACATTTGGGTGAATATAAAAGGTCGTAAAAAAATTTGGGAAAAAATTTGGTCATAAATGGTGATAATTCCGCTAAATATCGTTTAAAGTCATTTGTATTGAACTAATCATACTTTTTATATTTTTATCGTTAAGTTCACATAATTTTACATCTAAAACACGTCTTTACAATACATTTGGATGAATATAAAAGGTCTTAAAAAAATTTGGGAAAAAATTTGGTAAAAAATAGTGATAATTCCGCTAAATATCGTTTAAAGTCATTTGTATTGAACTAATCATACTTTTTATATTTTTAACGTTAAGTTCACATTATTTTACATCTAAAACACGTCTTTAAAATACATTTGGGTGAATATAAAAGGTCGTAAAAAAATTTTTAAAAACAGGTGATGAATCCGCTAAATATCGTCTTAAGTCATTTCTATTAAACTAATCATACTTTTTATATTTTTATCGTTAAGTTCACATTATTTTACATCTAAAACACGTCTTTAAAATACATTTGGGTGAATATAAAAGGTTGTAAAAAAATTTTTAAAAACAGGTGATGAATCCGCTAAATATCGTCTTAAGTCATTTCTATTAAACTAATCATACTTTTTATATTTTTATCGTTAAGTTCACATTATTTTACATCTAAAACACGTATTTACAATACATTTGGGTGAATACAAAAAATAGAAAAAAAATTTGGTAAAAAATGGTGATAATTCCGATAAATATCGTTTAAAGTCATTTGTATTGAACTAATCATACTTTTTATATTTTTATCGTTAAGTTCACATTATTTTACATCTAAAACACGTATTTACAATACATTTGGGTGAAAAAAAAAAATAGAAAAAAAATTTGGAGAAAAAATTGGTAAAAAATAGCGGTAATTCCGCTAAATATCGTTTAAAGTCATTTGTATTGAACGAATCGTACTTTTTATATTTTTATCGTTAAGTTCACATAATTTTACATCTAAAACACGTCTTTAAAATACATTTGGGTGAATATAAAAGGTCGTAAAAAAATTTTTAAAAACAGGTGATGAATCCGCTAAATATCGTCTTAAGTCATTTCTATTAAACTAATCATACTTTTTATATTTTTAACGTTAAGTTCAAATTATTTTACATCTTAAACACGTATTTACTATACATTTGGGTGAAAACAAAAAATAGAAAAAAAATTGGGGAAAAAAATTGGTAATAAATGGTGATAATTCCGCTAAATATCGTTTAAAGTTATTTGTATTGATCTAATCATACTTTTTATATTTTTATCGTTAAGTTCACATTATTTTACATCTAAAACACGTCTTTAAAATACATTTGGGTGAATATAAAAGGTCGTAAAAAAATTTTTAAAAACAGGTGATGAATCCGCTAAATATCGTCTTAAGTCATTTCTATTAAACTAATCATACTTTTTATATTTTTATCGTTAAGTTCACATTATTTTACATCTAAAACACGTATTTACAATACATTTGGGTGAATACAAAAAATAGAAAAAAAATTTGGTAAAAAATGGTGATAATTCCGCTAAATATCGTTTAAAGTCATTTGTATTGAACTAATCATACTTTTTATATTTTTATCGTTAAGTTCACATTATTTAACATCTAAAACACGTATTTACAATACATTTGGGTGAATACAAAAAATAGAAAAAAAATTTGGTAAAAAATGGTGATAATTCCGCTAAATATCGTTTAAAGTCATTTGTATTGAACTAATCATACCTTTTATATTTTTATCGTTAAGTTCACATAATTTTACATCTAAAACACGTCTTTAAAATACATTTGGGTGAATATAAAAGGTCGTAAAAAAATTTTTAAAAACAGGTGATGAATCCGCTAAATATCGTCTTAAGTCATTTCTATTAAACTAATCATACTTTTTATATTTTTAACGTTAAGTTCACATTATTTTACATCTTAAACACGTATTTACTATACATTTGGGTGAAAACAAAAAATAGAAAAAAAATTTGGGAAAAAAATTGGTAATAAATGGTGATAATTCCGCTAAATATCGTTTAAAGTTATTTG
Source organism: Diuraphis noxia (assembly GCF_037042655.1). Lineage (NCBI taxonomy): Eukaryota > Metazoa > Arthropoda > Insecta > Hemiptera > Aphididae > Diuraphis > Diuraphis noxia. The sequence continues at coordinate 4,860,006 of NW_028301711.1, forward strand.
TATTGAACTAATCATACTTTTTATATTTTTATCGTTAAGTTCACATTATTTTACATCTAAAACACGTCTTTAAAATACATTTGGGTGAATATAAAAGGTCGTAAAAAAATTTTTAAAAACAGGTGATGAATCCGCTAAATATCGTCTTAAGTCATTTCTATTAAACTAATCATACTTTTTATATTTTTATCGTTAAGTTCACATTATTTTACATCTAAAACACGTCTTTAAAATACATTTGGGTGAATATAAAAGGTTGTAAAAAAATTTTTAAAAACAGGTGATGAATCCGCTAAATATCGTCTTAAGTCATTTCTATTAAACTAATCATACTTTTTATATTTTTATCGTTAAGTTCACATTATTTTACATCTAAAACACGTATTTACAATACATTTGGGTGAATACAAAAAATAGAAAAAAAATTTGGTAAAAAATGGTGATAATTCCGATAAATATCGTTTAAAGTCATTTGTATTGAACTAATCATACTTTTTATATTTTTATCGTTAAGTTCACATTATTTTACATCTAAAACACGTCTTTAAAATACATTTGGGTGAATACAAAAAATAGAAAAAAAATTTGGGAAAATATTTGGTAATAAATGGTGATAATTCCGCTAAATATCGTTTAAAGTCATTTGTATTGATCTAATCATACTTTTTATATTTTTATCGTTAAGTTCACATTATTTTACATCTAAAACACGTCTTTAAAATACATTTGGGTGAATATAAAAGGTCGTAAAAAAATTTTTAAAAACAGGTGATGAATCCGCTAAATATCGTCTTAAGTCATTTCTATTAAACTAATCATACTTTTTATATTTTTATCGTTAAGTTCACATTATTTTACATCTAAAACACGTATTTACAATACATTTGGGTGAATACAAAAAATAGAAAAAAAATTTGGTAAAAAATGGTGATAATTCCGCTAAATATCGTTTAAAGTCATTTGTATTGAACTAATCATACTTTTTATATTTTTATCGTTAAGTTCACATTATTTTACATTTAAAACACGTATTTACAATACATTTGGGTGAAAAAAAAAAATAGAAAAAAAATTTGGAGAAAAAATTGGTAAAAAATAGCGGTAATTCCGCTAAATATCGTTTAAAGTCATTTGTATTGAACGAATCGTACTTTTTATATTTTTATCGTTATGTTCACATAATTTTACATCTAAAACACGTCTTTAAAATACATTTGGGTGAATATAAAAGGTCGTAAAAAAATTTTTAAAAACAGGTGATGAATCCGCTAAATATCGTCTTAAGTCATTTCTATTAAACTAATCATACTTTTTATATTTTTAACGTTAAGTTCACATTATTTTACATCTTAAACACGTATTTACTATACATTTGGGTGAAAACAAAAAATAGAAAAAAAATTTGGGAAAAAAATTGGTAATAAATGGTGATAATTCCGCTAAATATCGTCTTAAGTCATTTCTATTAAACTAATCATACTTTTTATATTTTTATCGTTAAGTTCACATTATTTTACATCTAAAACACGTATTTACAATACATTTGGGTGAATACAAAAAATAGAAAAAAAATTTGGTAAAAAATGGTGATAATTCCGATAAATATCGTTTAAAGTCATTTGTATTGAACTAATCATACTTTTTATATTTTTATCGTTAAGTTCACCTAATTTTACATCTAAAATACGTCTTTACATTACATTTGGGTGAATATAAAAGGTCGTAAAAAAATTTGGGAAAAAATTTGGTCATAAATGGTGATAATTCCGCTAAATATCGTTTAAAGTCATTTGTATTGAACTAATCATACTTTTTATATTTTTATCGTTAAGTTCACATAATTTTACATCTAAAACACGTCTTTACAATACATTTGGATGAATATAAAAGGTCTTAAAAAAATTTGGGAAAAAATTTGGTAAAAAATAGTGATAATTCCGCTAAATATCGTTTAAAGTCATTTGTATTGAACTAATCATACTTTTTATATTTTTAACGTTAAGTTCACATTATTTTACATCTAAAACACGTCTTTACAATACATTTGGGTGAATATAAAAGGTCGTAAAAAAATTTTTATAAACAGGTGATGAATCCGCTAAATATCGTCTTAAGTCATTTCTATTAAACTTATCATACTTTTTATATTTTTAACGTTAAGTTAACATTATTTTACATCTAAAACACGTATTTACAATACATTTGGGTGAATACAAAAAATAGAAAAAAAATTTGGTAAAAAATAGTGATAATTCCGCTAAATATCGTTTAAAGTCATTTCTATTAAACTAATCATACTTTTTATATTTTTAACGTTAAGTTCACATTATTTTACATCTAAAACACGTATTTACAATACATTTGGGTGAATACAAAAAATAGAAAAAAAATTTGGTAAAAAATGGTGATAATTCCGCTAAATATCGTTTAAAGTCATTTCTATTAAACTAATCATACTTTTTATATTTTTATCGTTAAGTTCACATTATTTTACATCTAAAACACGTCTTTAAAATACATTTGGGTGAATATAAAAGGTCGTAAAAAAATTTTTAAAAACAGGTGATGAATCCGCTAAATATCGTCTTAAGTCATTTCTATTAAACTAATCATACTTTTTATATTTTTATCGTTAAGTTCACATTATTTTACATCTAAAACACGTATTTACAATACATTTGGGTGAATACAAAAAATAGAAAAAAAATTTGGTAAAAAATGGTGATAATTCCGCTAAATATCGTTTAAAGTCATTTCTATTAAACTAATCATACTTTTTATATTTTTAACGTTAAGTTCACATTATTTTACATCTTAAACACGTATTTACTATACATTTGGGTGAAAACAAAAAATAGAAAAAAAATTTGGGAAAAAAATTGGTAATAAATGGTGATAATTCCGCTAAATATCGTTTAAAGTTATTTGTATTGAACTAATCATACTTTTTATATTTTTATCGTTAAGTTCACATTATTTTACATCTAAAACACGTCTTTAAAATACATTTGGGTGAATATAAAAGGTCGTAAAAAAATTTTTAAAAACAGGTGATGAATCCGCTAAATATCGTCTTAAGTCATTTCTATTAAACTAATCATACTTTTTATATTTTTATCGTTAAGTTCACATTATTTTACATCTAAAACACGTCTTTAAAATACATTTGGGTGAATATAAAAGGTTGTAAAAAAATTTTTAAAAACAGGTGATGAATCCGCTAAATATCGTCTTAAGTCATTTCTATTAAACTAATCATACTTTTTATATTTTTATCGTTAAGTTCACATTATTTTACATCTAAAACACGTATTTACAATACATTTGGGTGAATACAAAAAATAGAAAAAAAATTTGGTAAAAAATGGTGATAATTCCGATAAATATCGTTTAAAGTCATTTGTATTGAACTAATCATACTTTTTATATTTTTATCGTTAAGTTCACCTAATTTTACATCTAAAATACGTCTTTACATTACATTTGGGTGAATATAAAAGGTCGTAAAAAAATTTGGGAAAAAATTTGGTCATAAATGGTGATAATTCCGCTAAATATCGTTTAAAGTCATTTGTATTGAACTAATCATACTTTTTATATTTTTATCGTTAAGTTCACATAATTTTACATCTAAAACACGTCTTTACAATACATTTGGATGAATATAAAAGGTCTTAAAAAAATTTGGGAAAAAATTTGGTAAAAAATAGTGATAATTCCGCTAAATATCGTTTAAAGTCATTTGTATTGAACTAATCATACTTTTTATATTTTTAACGTTAAGTTCACATTATTTTACATCTAAAACACGTCTTTACAATACATTTGGGTGAATATAAAAGGTCGTAAAAAAATTTTTATAAACAGGTGATGAATCCGCTAAATATCGTCTTAAGTCATTTCTATTAAACTTATCATACTTTTTATATTTTTAACGTTAAGTTAACATTATTTTACATCTAAAACACGTATTTACAATACATTTGGGTGAATACAAAAAATAGAAAAAAAATTTGGTAAAAAATAGTGATAATTCCGCTAAATATCGTTTAAAGTCATTTCTATTAAACTAATCATACTTTTTATATTTTTAACGTTAAGTTCACATTATTTTACATCTAAAACACGTATTTACAATACATTTGGGTGAAAAAAAAAAATAGAAAAAAAATTTGGTAAAAAATGGTGATAATTCCGCTAAATATCGTTTAAAGTCATTTGTATTGAACTAATCATACTTTTTATATTTTTATCGTTAAGTTCACATAATTTTACATCTAAAACACGTCTTTACAATACATTTGGGTGAATATAAAAGGTCGTAAAAAAATTTTGAAAAACAGGTGATGAATCCGCTAAATATCGTCTTAAGTTATTTCTATTAAACTAATCATACTTTTTATATTTTTAACGTTAAGTTCACATTATTCTACATCTAAAACACGTATTTACAATACATTTGGGTGAATACAAAAAATTGAAAAAAAATTTGGGAAAAAATTTGGTAAAAAATGGTGATAATTCCGCTAAATATCGTTTAAAGTCATTTGTATTGAACTAATCATACTTTTTATATTTTTATCGTTAAGTTCACATAATTTTACATCTAAAACACGTCTTTACAATACATTTGGGTGAATATAAAAGGTCGTAAAAAAATTTTGAAAAACAGGTGATGAATCCACTAAATATCGTCTTAAGTCATTTCTATTAAACTAATCATACTTTTTATATTTTTAACGTTAAGTTCACATTATTTTACATCTTAAACACGTATTTACTATACATTTGGGTGAAAACAAAAAATAGAAAAAAAATTTGGGAAAAAAATTGGTAATAAATGGTGATAATTCCGCTAAATATCGTTTAAAGTTATTTGTATTGAACTAATCATACTTTTTATATTTTTATCGTTAAGTTCACATTATTTTACATCTAAAACACGTCTTTAAAATACATTTGGGTGAATATAAAAGGTCGTAAAAAAATTTTTAAAAACAGGTGATGAATCCGCTAAATATCGTCTTAAGTCATTTCTATTAAACTAATCATACTTTTTATATTTTTATCGTTAAGTTCACATTATTTTACATCTAAAACACGTATTTACAATACATTTGGGTGAATACAAAAAATAGAAAAAAAATTTGGTAAAAAATGGTGATAATTCCGATAAATATCGTTTAAAGTCATTTGTATTGAACTAATCATACTTTTTATATTTTTATCGTTAAGTTCACCTAATTTTACATCTAAAATACGTATTTACTATACATTTGGGTGAAAACAAAAAATAGAAAAAAAATTTGGGAAAAAAATTGGTAATAAATGGTGATAATTCCGCTAAATATCGTTTAAAGTTATTTGTATTGAACTAATCATACTTTTTATATTTTTATCGTTAAGTTCACATTATTTTACATCTAAAACACGTCTTTAAAATACATTTGGGTGAATATAAAAGGTCGTAAAAAAATTTTTAAAAACAGGTGATGAATCCGCTAAATATCGTCTTAAGTCATTTCTATTAAACTAATCATACTTTTTATATTTTTATCGTTAAGTTCACATTATTTTACATCTAAAACACGTCTTTAAAATACATTTGGGTGAATATAAAAGGTTGTAAAAAAATTTTTAAAAACAGGTGATGAATCCGCTAAATATCGTCTTAAGTCATTTCTATTAAACTAATCATACTTTTTATATTTTTATCGTTAAGTTCACATTATTTTACATCTAAAACACGTATTTACAATACATTTGGGTGAATACAAAAAATAGAAAAAAAATTTGGTAAAAAATGGTGATAATTCCGATAAATATCGTTTAAAGTCATTTGTATTGAACTAATCATACTTTTTATATTTTTATCGTTAAGTTCACCTAATTTTACATCTAAAATACGTCTTTACATTACATTTGGGTGAATATAAAAGGTCGTAAAAAAATTTGGGAAAAAATTTGGTCATAAATGGTGATAATTCCGCTAAATATCGTTTAAAGTCATTTGTATTGAACTAATCATACTTTTTATATTTTTATCGTTAAGTTCACATAATTTTACATCTAAAACACGTCTTTACAATACATTTGGATGAATATAAAAGGTCTTAAAAAAATTTGGGAAAAAATTTGGTAAAAAATAGTGATAATTCCGCTAAATATCGTTTAAAGTCATTTGTATTGAACTAATCATACTTTTTATATTTTTAACGTTAAGTTCACATTATTTTACATCTAAAACACGTCTTTACAATACATTTGGGTGAATATAAAAGGTCGTAAAAAAATTTTTATAAACAGGTGATGAATCCGCTAAATATCGTCTTAAGTCATTTCTATTAAACTTATCATACTTTTTATATTTTTAACGTTAAGTTAACATTATTTTACATCTAAAACACGTATTTACAATACATTTGGGTGAATACAAAAAATAGAAAAAAAATTTGGTAAAAAATAGTGATAATTCCGCTAAATATCGTTTAAAGTCATTTCTATTAAACTAATCATACTTTTTATATTTTTAACGTTAAGTTCACATTATTTTACATCTAAAACACGTATTTACAATACATTTGGGTGAAAAAAAAAAATAGAAAAAAAATTTGGTAAAAAATGGTGATAATTCCGCTAAATATCGTTTAAAGTCATTTGTATTGAACTAATCATACTTTTTATATTTTTATCGTTAAGTTCACATAATTTTACATCTAAAACACGTCTTTACAATACATTTGGGTGAATATAAAAGGTCGTAAAAAAATTTTGAAAAACAGGTGATGAATCCGCTAAATATCGTCTTAAGTTATTTCTATTAAACTAATCATACTTTTTATATTTTTAACGTTAAGTTCACATTATTCTACATCTAAAACACGTATTTACAATACATTTGGGTGAATACAAAAAATTGAAAAAAAATTTGGGAAAAAATTTGGTAAAAAATGGTGATAATTCCGCTAAATATCGTTTAAAGTCATTTGTATTGAACTAATCATACTTTTTATATTTTTATCGTTAAGTTCACATAATTTTACATCTAAAACACGTCTTTACAATACATTTGGGTGAATATAAAAGGTCGTAAAAAAATTTTGAAAAACAGGTGATGAATCCACTAAATATCGTCTTAAGTCATTTCTATTAAACTAATCATACTTTTTATATTTTTAACGTTAAGTTCACATTATTTTACATCTTAAACACGTATTTACTATACATTTGGGTGAAAACAAAAAATAGAAAAAAAATTTGGGAAAAAAATTGGTAATAAATGGTGATAATTCCGCTAAATATCGTTTAAAGTTATTTGTATTGAACTAATCATACTTTTTATATTTTTATCGTTAAGTTCACATTATTTTACATCTAAAACACGTCTTTAAAATACATTTGGGTGAATATAAAAGGTCGTAAAAAAATTTTTAAAAACAGGTGATGAATCCGCTAAATATCGTCTTAAGTCATTTCTATTAAACTAATCATACTTTTTATATTTTTATCGTTAAGTTCACATTATTTTACATCTAAAACACGTATTTACAATACATTTGGGTGAATACAAAAAATAGAAAAAAAATTTGGTAAAAAATGGTGATAATTCCGATAAATATCGTTTAAAGTCATTTGTATTGAACTAATCATACTTTTTATATTTTTATCGTTAAGTTCACCTAATTTTACATCTAAAATACGTATTTACTATACATTTGGGTGAAAACAAAAAATAGAAAAAAAATTTGGGAAAAAAATTGGTAATAAATGGTGATAATTCCGCTAAATATCGTTTAAAGTTATTTGTATTGAACTAATCATACTTTTTATATTTTTATCGTTAAGTTCACATTATTTTACATCTAAAACACGTCTTTAAAATACATTTGGGTGAATATAAAAGGTCGTAAAAAAATTTTTAAAAACAGGTGATGAATCCGCTAAATATCGTCTTAAGTCATTTCTATTAAACTAATCATACTTTTTATATTTTTATCGTTAAGTTCACATTATTTTACATCTAAAACACGTCTTTAAAATACATTTGGGTGAATATAAAAGGTTGTAAAAAAATTTTTAAAAACAGGTGATGAATCCGCTAAATATCGTCTTAAGTCATTTCTATTAAACTAATCATACTTTTTATATTTTTATCGTTAAGTTCACATTATTTTACATCTAAAACACGTATTTACAATACATTTGGGTGAATACAAAAAATAGAAAAAAAATTTGGTAAAAAATGGTGATAATTCCGATAAATATCGTTTAAAGTCATTTGTATTGAACTAATCATACTTTTTATATTTTTATCGTTAAGTTCACCTAATTTTACATCTAAAATACGTCTTTACATTACATTTGGGTGAATATAAAAGGTCGTAAAAAAATTTGGGAAAAAATTTGGTCATAAATGGTGATAATTCCGCTAAATATCGTTTAAAGTCATTTGTATTGAACTAATCATACTTTTTATATTTTTATCGTTAAGTTCACATAATTTTACATCTAAAACACGTCTTTACAATACATTTGGATGAATATAAAAGGTCTTAAAAAAATTTGGGAAAAAATTTGGTAAAAAATAGTGATAATTCCGCTAAATATCGTTTAAAGTCATTTGTATTGAACTAATCATACTTTTTATATTTTTAACGTTAAGTTCACATTATTTTACATCTAAAACACGTCTTTACAATACATTTGGGTGAATATAAAAGGTCGTAAAAAAATTTTTATAAACAGGTGATGAATCCGCTAAATATCGTCTTAAGTCATTTCTATTAAACTTATCATACTTTTTATATTTTTAACGTTAAGTTAACATTATTTTACATCTAAAACACGTATTTACAATACATTTGGGTGAATACAAAAAATAGAAAAAAAATTTGGTAAAAAATAGTGATAATTCCGCTAAATATCGTTTAAAGTCATTTCTATTAAACTAATCATACTTTTTATATTTTTAACGTTAAGTTCACATTATTTTACATCTAAAACACGTATTTACAATACATTTGGGTGAAAAAAAAAAATAGAAAAAAAATTTGGTAAAAAATGGTGATAATTCCGCTAAATATCGTTTAAAGTCATTTGTATTGAACTAATCATACTTTTTATATTTTTATCGTTAAGTTCACATAATTTTACATCTAAAACACGTCTTTACAATACATTTGGGTGAATATAAAAGGTCGTAAAAAAATTTTGAAAAACAGGTGATGAATCCGCTAAATATCGTCTTAAGTTATTTCTATTAAACTAATCATACTTTTTATATTTTTAACGTTAAGTTCACATTATTCTACATCTAAAACACGTATTTACAATACATTTGGGTGAATACAAAAAATTGAAAAAAAATTTGGGAAAAAATTTGGTAAAAAATGGTGATAATTCCGCTAAATATCGTTTAAAGTCATTTGTATTGAACTAATCATACTTTTTATATTTTTATCGTTAAGTTCACATAATTTTACATCTAAAACACGTCTTTACAATACATTTGGGTGAATATAAAAGGTCGTAAAAAAATTTTGAAAAACAGGTGATGAATCCACTAAATATCGTCTTAAGTCATTTCTATTAAACTAATCATACTTTTTATATTTTTAACGTTAAGTTCACATTATTCTACATCTAAAACACGTATTTACAATACATTTGGGTGAATACAAAAAATAGAAAAAAAATTTGGGAAAAAATTTGGTAAAAAATGGTGATAATTCCGCTAAATATCGTTTAAAGTCATTTGTATTGAACTAATCATACTTTTTATATTTTTATCGTTAAGTTCACATTATTTTACATTTAAAACACGTATTTACAATACATTTGGGTGAAAAAAAAAAATAGAAAAAAAATTTGGAGAAAAAATTGGTAAAAAATAGCGGTAATTCCGCTAAATATCGATTAAAGTCATTTGTATTGAACGAATCGTACTTTTTATATTTTTATCGTTATGTTCACATAATTTTACATCTAAAACACGTCTTTAAAATACATTTGGGTGAATATAAAAGGTCGTAAAAAAATTTTTAAAAACAGGTGATGAATCCGCTAAATATCGTCTTAAGTCATTTCTATTAAACTAATCATACTTTTTATATTTTTAACGTTAAGTTCACATTATTTTACATCTTAAACACGTATTTACTATACATTTGGGTGAAAACAAAAAATAGAAAAAAAATTTGGGAAAAAAATTGGTAATAAATGGTGATAATTCCGCTAAATATCGTTTAAAGTTATTTGTATTGAACTAATCATACTTTTTATATTTTTATCGTTAAGTTCACATTATTTTACATCTAAAACACGTCTTTAAAATACATTTGGGTGAATATAAAAGGTCGTAAAAAAATTTTTAAAAACAGGTGATGAATCCGCTAAATATCGTCTTAAGTCATTTCTATTAAACTAATCATACTTTTTATATTTTTATCGTTAAGTTCACATTATTTTACATCTAAAACACGTCTTTAAAATACATTTGGGTGAATATAAAAGGTTGTAAAAAAATTTTTAAAAACAGGTGATGAATCCGCTAAATATCGTCTTAAGTCATTTCTATTAAACTAATCATACTTTTTATATTTTTATCGTTAAGTTCACATTATTTTACATCTAAAACACGTATTTACAATACATTTGGGTGAATACAAAAAATAGAAAAAAAATTTGGTAAAAAATGGTGATAATTCCGATAAATATCGTTTAAAGTCATTTGTATTGAACTAATCATACTTTTTATATTTTTATCGTTAAGTTCACCTAATTTTACATCTAAAATACGTCTTTACATTACATTTGGGTGAATATAAAAGGTCGTAAAAAAATTTGGGAAAAAATTTGGTCATAAATGGTGATAATTCCGCTAAATATCGTTTAAAGTCATTTGTATTGAACTAATCATACTTTTTATATTTTTATCGTTAAGTTCACATAATTTTACATCTAAAACACGTCTTTACAATACATTTGGATGAATATAAAAGGTCTTAAAAAAATTTGGGAAAAAATTTGGTAAAAAATAGTGATAATTCCGCTAAATATCGTTTAAAGTCATTTGTATTGAACTAATCATACTTTTTATATTTTTAACGTTAAGTTCACATTATTTTACATCTAAAACACGTCTTTACAATACATTTGGGTGAATTTAAAAGGTCGTAAAAAAATTTTTATAAACAGGTGATGAATCCGCTAAATATCGTCTTAAGTCATTTCTATTAAACTTATCATACTTTTTATATTTTTAACGTTAAGTTAACATTATTTTACATCTAAAACACGTATTTACAATACATTTGGGTGAATACAAAAAATAGAAAAAAAATTTGGTAAAAAATAGTGATAATTCCGCTAAATATCGTTTAAAGTCATTTCTATTAAACTAATCATACTTTTTATATTTTTAACGTTAAGTTCACATTATTTTACATCTAAAACACGTATTTACAATACATTTGGGTGAATACAAAAAATAGAAAAAAAATTTGGTAAAAAATGGTGATAATTCCGCTAAATATCGTTTAAAGTCATTTGTATTGAACTAATCATACTTTTTATATTTTTATCGTTAAGTTCACATAATTTTACATCTAAAACACGTCTTTACAATACATTTGGGTGAATATAAAAGGTCGTAAAAAAATTTTGAAAAACAGGTGATGAATCCGCTAAATATCGTCTTAAGTTATTTCTATTAAACTAATCATACTTTTTATATTTTTAACGTTAAGTTCACATTATTCTACATCTAAAACACGTATTTACAATACATTTGGGTGAATACAAAAAATTGAAAAAAAATTTGGGAAAAAATTTGGTAAAAAATGGTGATAATTCCGCTAAATATCGTTTAAAGTCATTTGTATTGAACTAATCATACTTTTTATATTTTTATCGTTAAGTTCACATAATTTTACATCTAAAACACGTCTTTACAATACATTTGGGTGAATATAAAAGGTCGTAAAAAAATTTTGAAAAACAGGTGATGAATCCACTAAATATCGTCTTAAGTCATTTCTATTAAACTAATCATACTTTTTATATTTTTAACGTTAAGTTCACATTATTCTACATCTAAAACACGTATTTACAATACATTTGGGTGAATACAAAAAATAGAAAAAAAATTTGGGAAAAAATTTGGTAAAAAATGGTGATAATTCCGCTAAATATCGTTTAAAGTCATTTGTATTGAACTAATCATACTTTTTATATTTTTATCGTTAAGTTCACATTATTTTACATTTAAAACACGTATTTACAATACATTTGGGTGAAAAAAAAAAATAGAAAAAAAATTTGGAGAAAAAATTGGTAAAAAATAGCGGTAATTCCGCTAAATATCGATTAAAGTCATTTGTATTGAACGAATCGTACTTTTTATATTTTTATCGTTATGTTCACATAATTTTACATCTAAAACACGTCTTTAAAATACATTTGGGTGAATATAAAAGGTCGTAAAAAAATTTTTAAAAACAGGTGATGAATCCGCTAAATATCGTCTTAAGTCATTTCTATTAAACTAATCATACTTTTTATATTTTTAACGTTAAGTTCACATTATTTTACATCTTAAACACGTATTTACTATACATTTGGGTGAAAACAAAAAATAGAAAAAAAATTTGGGAAAAAAATTGGTAATAAATGGTGATAATTCCGCTAAATATCGTTTAAAGTTATTTGTATTGAACTAATCATACTTTTTATATTTTTATCGTTAAGTTCACATTATTTTACATCTAAAACACGTCTTTAAAATACATTTGGGTGAATATAAAAGGTCGTAAAAAAATTTTTAAAAACAGGTGATGAATCCGCTAAATATCGTCTTAAGTCATTTCTATTAAACTAATCATACTTTTTATATTTTTATCGTTAAGTTCACATTATTTTACATCTAAAACACGTCTTTAAAATACATTTGGGTGAATATAAAAGGTTGTAAAAAAATTTTTAAAAACAGGTGATGAATCCGCTAAATATCGTCTTAAGTCATTTCTATTAAACTAATCATACTTTTTATATTTTTATCGTTAAGTTCACATTATTTTACATCTAAAACACGTATTTACAATACATTTGGGTGAATACAAAAAATAGAAAAAAAATTTGGTAAAAAATGGTGATAATTCCGATAAATATCGTTTAAAGTCATTTGTATTGAACTAATCATACTTTTTATATTTTTATCGTTAAGTTCACCTAATTTTACATCTAAAATACGTCTTTACATTACATTTGGGTGAATATAAAAGGTCGTAAAAAAATTTGGGAAAAAATTTGGTCATAAATGGTGATAATTCCGCTAAATATCGTTTAAAGTCATTTGTATTGAACTAATCATACTTTTTATATTTTTATCGTTAAGTTCACATAATTTTACATCTAAAACACGTCTTTACAATACATTTGGATGAATATAAAAGGTCTTAAAAAAATTTGGGAAAAAATTTGGTAAAAAATAGTGATAATTCCGCTAAATATCGTTTAAAGTCATTTGTATTGAACTAATCATACTTTTTATATTTTTAACGTTAAGTTCACATTATTTTACATCTAAAACACGTCTTTACAATACATTTGGGTGAATATAAAAGGTCGTAAAAAAATTTTTATAAACAGGTGATGAATCCGCTAAATATCGTCTTAAGTCATTTCTATTAAACTTATCATACTTTTTATATTTTTAACGTTAAGTTAACATTATTTTACATCTAAAACACGTATTTACAATACATTTGGGTGAATACAAAAAATAGAAAAAAAATTTGGTAAAAAATAGTGATAATTCCGCTAAATATCGTTTAAAGTCATTTCTATTAAACTAATCATACTTTTTATATTTTTAACGTTAAGTTCACATTATTTTACATCTAAAACACGTATTTACAATACATTTGGGTGAAAAAAAAAAATAGAAAAAAAATTTGGTAAAAAATGGTGATAATTCCGCTAAATATCGTTTAAAGTCATTTGTATTGAACTAATCATACTTTTTATATTTTTATCGTTAAGTTCACATAATTTTACATCTAAAACACGTCTTTACAATACATTTGGGTGAATATAAAAGGTCGTAAAAAAATTTTGAAAAACAGGTGATGAATCCGCTAAATATCGTCTTAAGTTATTTCTATTAAACTAATCATACTTTTTATATTTTTAACGTTAAGTTCACATTATTCTACATCTAAAACACGTATTTACAATACATTTGGGTGAATACAAAAAATTGAAAAAAAATTTGGGAAAAAATTTGGTAAAAAATGGTGATAATTCCGCTAAATATCGTTTAAAGTCATTTGTATTGAACTAATCATACTTTTTATATTTTTATCGTTAAGTTCACATAATTTTACATCTAAAACACGTCTTTACAATACATTTGGGTGAATATAAAAGGTCGTAAAAAAATTTTGAAAAACAGGTGATGAATCCACTAAATATCGTTTAAAGTCATTTGTATTGAACTAATCATACTTTTTATATTTTTATCGTTAAGTTCACATTATTTTACATTTAAAACACGTATTTACAATACATTTGGGTGAAAAAAAAAAATAGAAAAAAAATTTGGAGAAAAAATTGGTAAAAAATAGCGGTAATTCCGCTAAATATCGATTAAAGTCATTTGTATTGAACGAATCGTACTTTTTATATTTTTATCGTTATGTTCACATAATTTTACATCTAAAACACGTCTTTAAAATACATTTGGGTGAATATAAAAGGTCGTAAAAAAATTTTTAAAAACAGGTGATGAATCCGCTAAATATCGTCTTAAGTCATTTCTATTAAACTAATCATACTTTTTATATTTTTAACGTTAAGTTCACATTATTTTACATCTTAAACACGTAATTACTATACATTTGGGTGAAAACAAAAAATAGAAAAAAAATTTGGGAAAAAAATTGGTAATAAATGGTGATAATTCCGCTAAATATCGTTTAAAGTTATTTGTATTGAACTAATCATACTTTTTATATTTTTATCGTTAAGTTCACATTATTTTACATCTAAAACACGTCTTTAAAATACATTTGGGTGAATATAAAAGGTCGTAAAAAAATTTTTAAAAACAGGTGATGAATCCGCTAAATATCGTCTTAAGTCATTTCTATTAAACTAATCATACTTTTTATATTTTTATCGTTAAGTTCACATTATTTTACATCTAAAACACGTCTTTAAAATACATTTGGGTGAATATAAAAGGTTGTAAAAAAATTTTTAAAAACAGGTGATGAATCCGCTAAATATCGTCTTAAGTCATTTCTATTAAACTAATCATACTTTTTATATTTTTATCGTTAAGTTCACATTATTTTACATCTAAAACACGTATTTACAATACATTTGGGTGAATACAAAAAATAGAAAAAAAATTTGGTAAAAAATGGTGATAATTCCGATAAATATCGTTTAAAGTCATTTGTATTGAACTAATCATACTTTTTATATTTTTATCGTTAAGTTCACCTAATTTTACATCTAAAATACGTCTTTACATTACATTTGGGTGAATATAAAAGGTCGTAAAAAAATTTGGGAAAAAATTTGGTCATAAATGGTGATAATTCCGCTAAATATCGTTTAAAGTCATTTGTATTGAACTAATCATACTTTTTATATTTTTATCGTTAAGTTCACATAATTTTACATCTAAAACACGTCTTTACAATACATTTGGATGAATATAAAAGGTCTTAAAAAAATTTGGGAAAAAATTTGGTAAAAAATAGTGATAATTCCGCTAAATATCGTTTAAAGTCATTTGTATTGAACTAATCATACTTTTTATATTTTTAACGTTAAGTTCACATTATTTTACATCTAAAACACGTCTTTACAATACATTTGGGTGAATATAAAAGGTCGTAAAAAAATTTTTATAAACAGGTGATGAATCCGCTAAATATCGTCTTAAGTCATTTCTATTAAACTTATCATACTTTTTATATTTTTAACGTTAAGTTAACATTATTTTACATCTAAAACACGTATTTACAGTACATTTGGGTGAATACAAAAAATAGAAAAAAAATTTGGTAAAAAATAGTGATAATTCCGCTAAATATCGTTTAAAGTCATTTCTATTAAACTAATCATACTTTTTATATTTTTAACGTTAAGTTCACATTATTTTACATCTAAAACACGTATTTACAATACATTTGGGTGAATACAAAAAATAGAAAAAAAATTTGGTAAAAAATGGTGATAATTCCGCTAAATATCGTTTAAAGTCATTTCTATTAAACTAATCATACTTTTTATATTTTTATCGTTAAGTTCACATTATTTTACATCTAAAACACGTCTTTAAAATACATTTGGGTGAATATAAAAGGTCGTAAAAAAATTTTTAAAAACAGGTGATGAATCCGCTAAATATCGTCTTAAGTCATTTCTATTAAACTAATCATACTTTTTATATTTTTAACGTTAAGTTCACATTATTCTACATCTAAAACACGTATTTACAATACATTTGGGTGAATACAAAAAATTGAAAAAAAATTTGGGAAAAAATTTGGTAAAAAATGGTGATAATTCCGCTAAATATCGTTTAAAGTCATTTGTATTGAACTAATCATACTTTTTATATTTTTATCGTTAAGTTCACATAATTTTACATCTAAAACACGTCTTTACAATACATTTGGGTGAATATAAAAGGTCGTAAAAAAATTTTGAAAAACAGGTGATGAATCCACTAAATATCGTCTTAAGTCATTTCTATTAAACTAATCATACTTTTTATATTTTTAACGTTAAGTTCACATTATTCTACATCTAAAACACGTATTTTCAATACATTTGGGTGAATACAAAAAATAGAAAAAAAATTTGGGAAAAAATTTGGTAAAAAATGGTGATAATTCCGCTAAATATCGTTTAAAGTCATTTGTATTGAACTAATCATACTTTTTATATTTTTATCGTTAAGTTCACATTATTTTACATTTAAAACACGTATTTACAATACATTTGGGTGAAAAAAAAAAATAGAAAAAAAATTTGGAGAAAAAATTGGTAAAAAATAGCGGTAATTCCGCTAAATATCGATTAAAGTCATTTGTATTGAACGAATCGTACTTTTTATATTTTTATCGTTATGTTCACATAATTTTACATCTAAAACACGTCTTTAAAATACATTTGGGTGAATATAAAAGGTCGTAAAAAAATTTTTAAAAACAGGTGATGAATCCGCTAAATATCGTCTTAAGTCATTTCTATTAAACTAATCATACTTTTTATATTTTTAACGTTAAGTTCACATTATTTTACATCTTAAACACGTATTTACTATACATTTGGGTGAAAACAAAAAATAGAAAAAAAATTTGGGAAAAAAATTGGTAATAAATGGTGATAATTCCGCTAAATATCGTTTAAAGTTATTTGTATTGAACTAATCATACTTTTTATATTTTTATCGTTAAGTTCACATTATTTTACATCTAAAACACGTCTTTAAAATACATTTGGGTGAATATAAAAGGTCGTAAAAAAATTTTTAAAAACAGGTGATGAATCCGCTAAATATCGTCTTAAGTCATTTCTATTAAACTAATCATACTTTTTATATTTTTATCGTTAAGTTCACATTATTTTACATCTAAAACACGTATTTACAATACATTTGGGTGAATACAAAAAATAGAAAAAAAATTTGGTAAAAAATGGTGATAATTCCGATAAATATCGTTTAAAGTCATTTGTATTGAACTAATCATACTTTTTATATTTTTATCGTTAAGTTCACCTAATTTTACATCTAAAATACGTCTTTACATTACATTTGGGTGAATATAAAAGGTCGTAAAAAAATTTGGGAAAAAATTTGGTCATAAATGGTGATAATTCCGCTAAATATCGTTTAAAGTCATTTGTATTGAACTAATCATACTTTTTATATTTTTATCGTTAAGTTCACATAATTTTACATCTAAAACACGTCTTTACAATACATTTGGATGAATATAAAAGGTCTTAAAAAAATTTGGGAAAAAATTTGGTAAAAAATAGTGATAATTCCGCTAAATATCGTTTAAAGTCATTTGTATTGAACTAATCATACTTTTTATATTTTTAACGTTAAGTTCACATTATTTTACATCTAAAACACGTCTTTACAATACATTTGGGTGAATATAAAAGGTCGTAAAAAAATTTTTATAAACAGGTGATGAATCCGCTAAATATCGTCTTAAGTCATTTCTATTAAACTTATCATACTTTTTATATTTTTAACGTTAAGTTAACATTATTTTACATCTAAAACACGTATTTACAATACATTTGGGTGAATACAAAAAATAGAAAAAAAATTTGGTAAAAAATAGTGATAATTCCGCTAAATATCGTTTAAAGTCATTTCTATTAAACTAATCATACTTTTTATATTTTTAACGTTAAGTTCACATTATTTTACATCTAAAACACGTATTTACAATACATTTGGGTGAATACAAAAAATAGAAAAAAAATTTGGTAAAAAATGGTGATAATTCCGCTAAATATCGTTTAAAGTCATTTGTATTGAACTAATCATACTTTTTATATTTTTATCGTTAAGTTCACATAATTTTACATCTAAAACACGTCTTTACAATACATTTGGGTGAATATAAAAGGTCGTAAAAAAATTTTGAAAAACAGGTGATGAATCCGCTAAATATCGTCTTAAGTTATTTCTATTAAACTAATCATACTTTTTATATTTTTAACGTTAAGTTCACATTATTCTACATCTAAAACACGTATTTACAATACATTTGGGTGAATACAAAAAATTGAAAAAAAATTTGGGAAAAAATTTGGTAAAAAATGGTGATAATTCCGCTAAATATCGTTTAAAGTCATTTGTATTGAACTAATCATACTTTTTATATTTTTATCGTTAAGTTCACATAATTTTACATCTAAAACACGTCTTTACAATACATTTGGGTGAATATAAAAGGTCGTAAAAAAATTTTGAAAAACAGGTGATGAATCCACTAAATATCGTCTTAAGTCATTTCTATTAAACTAATCATACTTTTTATATTTTTATCGTTAAGTTCACATTATTTTACATCTAAAACTCGTATTTACAATACATTTGGGTGAATACAAAAAATAGAAAAAAAATTTGGTAAAAAATGGTGATAATTCCGCTAAATATCGTTTAAAGTCATTTGTATTGAACTAATTTTACTTTTTATATTTTTATCGTTAAGTTCACATAATTTTACATCTAAAACACGTCTTTACAATACATTTGGATGAATATAAAAGGTCTTAAAAAAATTTGGGAAAAAATTTGGTAAAAAATAGTGATAATTCCGCTAAATATCGTTTAAAGTCATTTGTATTGAACTAATCATACTTTTTATATTTTTAACGTTAAGTTCACATTATTTTACATCTAAAACACGTCTTTACAATACATTTGGGTGAATATAAAAGGTCGTAAAAAAATTTT
Source organism: Diuraphis noxia (assembly GCF_037042655.1). NCBI lineage: Eukaryota > Metazoa > Arthropoda > Insecta > Hemiptera > Aphididae > Diuraphis > Diuraphis noxia. Next base: position 4,879,510 of record NW_028301711.1, read on the forward strand.
TATAAACAGGTGATGAATCCGCTAAATATCGTCTTAAGTCATTTCTATTAAACTTATCATACTTTTTATATTTTTAACGTTAAGTTAACATTATTTTACATCTAAAACACGTATTTACAATACATTTGGGTGAATACAAAAAATAGAAAAAAAATTTGGTAAAAAATAGTGATAATTCCGCTAAATATCGTTTAAAGTCATTTCTATTAAACTAATCATACTTTTTATATTTTTAACGTTAAGTTCACATTATTTTACATCTAAAACACGTATTTACAATACATTTGGGTGAAAAAAAAAAATAGAAAAAAAATTTGGTAAAAAATGGTGATAATTCCGCTAAATATCGTTTAAAGTTATTTGTATTGAACTAATCATACTTTTTATATTTTTATCGTTAAGTTCACATAATTTTACATCTAAAACACGTCTTTACAATACATTTGGGTGAATATAAAAGGTCGTAAAAAAATTTTGAAAAACAGGTGATGAATCCGCTAAATATCGTCTTAAGTTATTTCTATTAAACTAATCATACTTTTTATATTTTTAACGTTAAGTTCACATTATTCTACATCTAAAACACGTATTTACAATACATTTGGGTGAATACAAAAAATTGAAAAAAAATTTGGGAAAAAATTTGGTAAAAAATGGTGATAATTCCGCTAAATATCGTTTAAAGTCATTTGTATTGAACTAATCATACTTTTTATATTTTTATCGTTAAGTTCACATAATTTTACATCTAAAACACGTCTTTACAATACATTTGGGTGAATATAAAAGGTCGTAAAAAAATTTTGAAAAACAGGTGATGAATCCACTAAATATCGTCTTAAGTCATTTCTATTAAACTAATCATACTTTTTATATTTTTAACGTTAAGTTCACATTATTCTACATCTAAAACACGTATTTACAATACATTTGGGTGAATACAAAAAATAGAAAAAAAATTTGGGAAAAAATTTGGTAAAAAATGGTGATAATTCCGCTAAATATCGTTTAAAGTCATTTGTATTGAACTAATCATACTTTTTATATTTTTATCGTTAAGTTCACATTATTTTACATTTAAAACACGTCTTTACATACATTTGGGTGAATATAAAAGTTCGTAAAAAAATTTGGGAAAAAATTTGGTAAAAAATAGTGATAATTCCGTTAAATATCGCTTAAAGTCATTTGTATTGAACTAATCATACTTTTTATATTTTTATCGTTAAGTTCACATTATTTTACATCTAAAACACGTATTTACAATACATTTGGGTGAATACAAAAAATAGAAAAAAAATTTGGAGAAAAAATTGGTAAAAAATAGCGGTAATTCCGCTAAATATCGTTTAAAGTCATTTGTATTGAACGAATCGTACTTTTTATATTTTTATCGTTAAGTTCACATAATTTTACATCTAAAACACGTCTTTAAAATACATTTGGGTGAATATAAAAGGTCGTAAAAAAATTTTTAAAAACAGGTGATGAATCCGCTAAATATCGTCTTAAGTCATTTCTATTAAACTAATCATACTTTTTATATTTTTATCGTTAAGTTCACATTATTTTACATCTAAAACACGTATTTACAATACATTTGGGTGAATACAAAAAATAGAAAAAAAATTTGGTAAAAAATGGTGATAATTCCGCTAAATATCGTTTAAAGTCATTTGTATTGAACTAATCATACCTTTTATATTTTTATCGTTAAGTTCACATAATTTTACATCTAAAACACGTCTTTAAAATACATTTGGGTGAATACAAAAAATAGAAAAAAAATTTGGTTAAAAATGATGATAATTCCGCTAAATATCGTTTAAAGTCATTTGTATTGAACTAATCATACTTTTTATATTTTTATCGTTAAGTTCACATAATTTTACATCTAAAACACGTCTTTACAATACATTTGGATGAATATAAAAGGTCTTAAAAAAATTTGGGAAAAAATTTGGTAAAAAATAGTGATAATTCCGCTAAATATCGTTTAAAGTCATTTGTATTGAACTAATCATACTTTTTATATTTTTAACGTTAAGTTCACATTATTTTACATCTAAAACACGTCTTTACAATACATTTGGGTGAATATAAAAGGTCGTAAAAAAATTTTTATAAACAGGTGATGAATCCGCTAAATATCGTCTTAAGTCATTTCTATTAAACTTATCATACTTTTTATATTTTTAACGTTAAGTTAACATTATTTTACATCTAAAACACGTATTTACAATACATTTGGGTGAATACAAAAAATAGAAAAAAAATTTGGTAAAAAATAGTGATAATTCCGCTAAATATCGTTTAAAGTCATTTCTATTAAACTAATCATACTTTTTATATTTTTAACGTTAAGTTCACATTATTTTACATCTAAAACACGTATTTACAATACATTTGGGTGAAAAAAAAAAATAGAAAAAAAATTTGGTAAAAAATGGTGATAATTCCGCTAAATATCGTTTAAAGTCATTTGTATTGAACTAATCATACTTTTTATATTTTTATCGTTAAGTTCACATAATTTTACATCTAAAACACGTCTTTACAATACATTTGGGTGAATATAAAAGGTCGTAAAAAAATTTTGAAAAACAGGTGATGAATCCGCTAAATATCGTCTTAAGTTATTTCTATTAAACTAATCATACTTTTTATATTTTTAACGTTAAGTTCACATTATTCTACATCTAAAACACGTATTTACAATACATTTGGGTGAATACAAAAAATTGAAAAAAAATTTGGGAAAAAATTTGGTAAAAAATGGTGATAATTCCGCTAAATATCGTTTAAAGTCATTTGTATTGAACTAATCATACTTTTTATATTTTTATCGTTAAGTTCACATAATTTTACATCTAAAACACGTCTTTACAATACATTTGGGTGAATATAAAAGGTCGTAAAAAAATTTTGAAAAACAGGTGATGAATCCACTAAATATCGTCTTAAGTCATTTCTATTAAACTAATCATACTTTTTATATTTTTAACGTTAAGTTCACATTATTCTACATCTAAAACACGTATTTACAATACATTTGGGTGAATACAAAAAATAGAAAAAAAATTTGGGAAAAAATTTGGTAAAAAATGGTGATAATTCCGCTAAATATCGTTTAAAGTCATTTGTATTGAACTAATCATACTTTTTATATTTTTATCGTTAAGTTCACATTATTTTACATTTAAAACACGTCTTTACATACATTTGGGTGAATATAAAAGTTCGTAAAAAAATTTGGGAAAAAATTTGGTAAAAAATAGTGATAATTCCGTTAAATATCGCTTAAAGTCATTTGTATTGAACTAATCATACTTTTTATATTTTTATCGTTAAGTTCACATTATTTTACATCTAAAACACGTATTTACAATACATTTGGGTGAATACAAAAAATAGAAAAAAAATTTGGAGAAAAAATTGGTAAAAAATAGCGGTAATTCCGCTAAATATCGTTTAAAGTCATTTGTATTGAACGAATCGTACTTTTTATATTTTTATCGTTAAGTTCACATAATTTTACATCTAAAACACGTCTTTAAAATACATTTGGGTGAATATAAAAGGTCGTAAAAAAATTTTTAAAAACAGGTGATGAATCCGCTAAATATCGTCTTAAGTCATTTCTATTAAACTAATCATACTTTTTATATTTTTATCGTTAAGTTCACATTATTTTACATCTAAAACACGTATTTACAATACATTTGGGTGAATACAAAAAATAGAAAAAAAATTTGGTAAAAAATGGTGATAATTCCGCTAAATATCGTTTAAAGTCATTTGTATTGAACTAATCATACCTTTTATATTTTTATCGTTAAGTTCACATAATTTTACATCTAAAACACGTCTTTAAAATACATTTGGGTGAATACAAAAAATAGAAAAAAAATTTGGTTAAAAATGATGATAATTCCGCTAAATATCGTTTAAAGTCATTTGTATTGAACTAATCATACTTTTTATATTTTTATCGTTAAGTTCACATAATTTTACATCTAAAACACGTCTTTACAATACATTTGGATGAATATAAAAGGTCTTAAAAAAATTTGGGAAAAAATTTGGTAAAAAATAGTGATAATTCCGCTAAATATCGTTTAAAGTCATTTGTATTGAACTAATCATACTTTTTATATTTTTAACGTTAAGTTCACATTATTTTACATCTAAAACACGTCTTTACAATACATTTGGGTGAATATAAAAGGTCGTAAAAAAATTTTTATAAACAGGTGATGAATCCGCTAAATATCGTCTTAAGTCATTTCTATTAAACTTATCATACTTTTTATATTTTTAACGTTAAGTTAACATTATTTTACATCTAAAACACGTATTTACAATACATTTGGGTGAATACAAAAAATAGAAAAAAAATTTGGTAAAAAATAGTGATAATTCCGCTAAATATCGTTTAAAGTCATTTCTATTAAACTAATCATACTTTTTATATTTTTAACGTTAAGTTCACATTATTTTACATCTAAAACACGTATTTACAATACATTTGGGTGAAAAAAAAAAATAGAAAAAAAATTTGGTAAAAAATGGTGATAATTCCGCTAAATATCGTTTAAAGTCATTTGTATTGAACTAATCATACTTTTTATATTTTTATCGTTAAGTTCACATAATTTTACATCTAAAACACGTCTTTACAATACATTTGGGTGAATATAAAAGGTCGTAAAAAAATTTTGAAAAACAGGTGATGAATCCGCTAAATATCGTCTTAAGTTATTTCTATTAAACTAATCATACTTTTTATATTTTTAACGTTAAGTTCACATTATTCTACATCTAAAACACGTATTTACAATACATTTGGGTGAATACAAAAAATTGAAAAAAAATTTGGGAAAAAATTTGGTAAAAAATGGTGATAATTCCGCTAAATATCGTTTAAAGTCATTTGTATTGAACTAATCATACTTTTTATATTTTTATCGTTAAGTTCACATAATTTTACATCTAAAACACGTCTTTACAATACATTTGGGTGAATATAAAAGGTCGTAAAAAAATTTTGAAAAACAGGTGATGAATCCACTAAATATCGTCTTAAGTCATTTCTATTAAACTAATCATACTTTTTATATTTTTAACGTTAAGTTCACATTATTCTACATCTAAAACACGTATTTACAATACATTTGGGTGAATACAAAAAATAGAAAAAAAATTTGGGAAAAAATTTGGTAAAAAATGGTGATAATTCCGCTAAATATCGTTTAAAGTCATTTGTATTGAACTAATCATACTTTTTATATTTTTATCGTTAAGTTCACATTATTTTACATTTAAAACACGTCTTTACATACATTTGGGTGAATATAAAAGTTCGTAAAAAAATTTGGGAAAAAATTTGGTAAAAAATAGTGATAATTCCGTTAAATATCGCTTAAAGTCATTTGTATTGAACTAATCATACTTTTTATATTTTTATCGTTAAGTTCACATTATTTTACATCTAAAACACGTATTTACAATACATTTGGGTGAATACAAAAAATAGAAAAAAAATTTGGAGAAAAAATTGGTAAAAAATAGCGGTAATTCCGCTAAATATCGTTTAAAGTCATTTGTATTGAACGAATCGTACTTTTTATATTTTTATCGTTAAGTTCACATAATTTTACATCTAAAACACGTCTTTAAAATACATTTGGGTGAATATAAAAGGTCGTAAAAAAATTTTTAAAAACAGGTGATGAATCCGCTAAATATCGTCTTAAGTCATTTCTATTAAACTAATCATACTTTTTATATTTTTATCGTTAAGTTCACATTATTTTACATCTAAAACACGTATTTACAATACATTTGGGTGAATACAAAAAATAGAAAAAAAATTTGGTAAAAAATGGTGATAATTCCGCTAAATATCGTTTAAAGTCATTTGTATTGAACTAATCATACCTTTTATATTTTTATCGTTAAGTTCACATAATTTTACATCTAAAACACGTCTTTAAAATACATTTGGGTGAATACAAAAAATAGAAAAAAAATTTGGTTAAAAATGATGATAATTCCGCTAAATATCGTTTAAAGTCATTTGTATTGAACTAATCATACTTTTTATATTTTTATCGTTAAGTTCACATAATTTTACATCTAAAACACGTCTTTACAATACATTTGGGTGAATATAAAAGGTCGTAAAAAAATTTTTAAAAACAGGTGATGAATCCGCTAAATATCGTCTTAAGTCATTTCTATTAAACTAATCATACTTTTTATATTTTTATCGTTAAGTTCACATTATTTTACATCTAAAACACGTATTTACAATACATTTGGGTGAATACAAAAGGTCGTAAAAAAATTTTTAAAAACAGGTGATGAATCCGCTAAATATCGTCTTAAGTCATTTCTATTAAACTAATCATACTTTTTATATTTTTATCGTTAAGTTCACATTATTTTACATCTAAAACACGTATTTACAATACATTTGGGTGAATACAAAAAATAGAAAAAAAATTTGGTAAAAAATGGTGATAATTCCGCTAAATATCGTTTAAAGTCATTTGTATTGAACTAATCATACTTTTTATATTTTTATCGTTAAGTTCACATAATTTTACATCTAAAACACGTCTTTAAAATACATTTGGGTGAATATAAAAGGTCGTAAAAAAATTTTTAAAAACAGGTGATGAATCCGCTAAATATCGTCTTAAGTCATTTCTATTAAACTAATCATACTTTTTATATTTTTAACGTTAAGTTCACATTATTTTACATCTAAAACACGTATTTACAATACATTTGGGTGAATACAAAAAATAGAAAAAAAATTTGGGAAAAAAATTGGTAAAAAATTGTGATAATTCCGCAAAGTATCGTTTAAAGTCATTTGTATTGAACTAATCATACTTTTTATATTTTTATCGTTAAGTTCACATTATTTTACATCTAAAACACGTCTTTACAATACATTTGGGTGAATATAAAAGGTCGTAAAAAATTTTTTAAAAACAGGTGATGAATCCGCTAAATATCGTCTTAAGTCATTTCTATTAAACTAATCATACTTTTTATATTTTTAACGTTAAGTTCACATTATTTTACATCTAAAACACGTATTTACAATACATTTGGGTGAATACAAAAAATAGAAAAAAAATTTGGGAAAAAATTTAGTAATAAATGGCGATAATTCCGCTAAATATCGTTTAAAGTCATTTGTATTGAACTAATCATACCTTTTATATTTTTATCGTTAAGTTCACATAATTTTACATCTAAAACACGTCTTTAAAATACATTTGGGTGAATACAAAAAATAGAAAAAAAATTTGGAGAAAAAATTGGTAAAAAATAGCGGTAATTCCGCTAAATATCGTTTAAAGTCATTTGTATTGAACTAATCATACTTTTTATATTTTTATCGTTAAGTTCACATAATTTTACATCTAAAACACGTCTTTACAATACATTTGGGTGAATATAAAAGGTCGTAAAAAAATTTTTAAAAACAGGTGATGAATCCGCTAAATATCGTCTTAAGTCATTTGTATTGAACTAATCATACTTTTTATATTTTTATCGTTAAGTTCACATAATTTTACATCTAAAACACGTATTTACAATACATTTGGGTGAATACAAAAAATAGAAAAAAAATTTGGGAAAAAATTTAGTAATAAATGGTGATAATTCCGCTAAATATCGTTTAAAGTCATTTGTATTGAACGAATCGTACTTTTTATATTTTTATCGTTAAGTTCACATTATTTTACATCTAAAACACGTATTTACAATACATTTGGGTGAATACAAAAAATAGAAAAAAAATTTGGAGAAAAAATTGGTAAAAAATAGCGGTAATTCCGCTAAATATCGTTTAAAGTCATTTGTATTGAACGAATCGTACTTTTTATATTTTTATCGTTAAGTTCACATAATTTTACATCTAAAACACGTCTTTAAAATACATTTGGGTGAATATAAAAGGTCGTAAAAAAATTTTTAAAAACAGGTGATGAATCCGCTAAATATCGTCTTAAGTCATTTCTATTAAACTAATCATACTTTTTATATTTTTATCGTTAAGTTCACATTATTTTACATCTAAAACACGTCTTTAAAATACATTTGGGTGAATATAAAAGGTTGTAAAAAAATTTTTAAAAACAGGTGATGAATCCGCTAAATATCGTCTTAAGTCATTTCTATTAAACTAATCATACTTTTTATATTTTTATCGTTAAGTTCACATTATTTTACATCTAAAACACGTATTTACAATACATTTGGGTGAATACAAAAAATAGAAAAAAAATTTGGTAAAAAATGGTGATAATTCCGATAAATATCGTTTAAAGTCATTTGTATTGAACTAATCATACTTTTTATATTTTTATCGTTAAGTTCACCTAATTTTACATCTAAAATACGTCTTTACATTACATTTGGGTGAATATAAAAGGTCGTAAAAAAATTTGGGAAAAAATTTGGTCATAAATGGTGATAATTCCGCTAAATATCGTTTAAAGTCATTTGTATTGAACTAATCATACTTTTTATATTTTTATCGTTAAGTTCACATAATTTTACATCTAAAACACGTCTTTACAATACATTTGGATGAATATAAAAGGTCTTAAAAAAATTTGGGAAAAAATTTGGTAAAAAATAGTGATAATTCCGCTAAATATCGTTTAAAGTCATTTGTATTGAACTAATCATACTTTTTATATTTTTAACGTTAAGTTCACATTATTTTACATCTAAAACACGTCTTTACAATACATTTGGGTGAATATAAAAGGTCGTAAAAAAATTTTTATAAACAGGTGATGAATCCGCTAAATATCGTCTTAAGTCATTTCTATTAAACTTATCATACTTTTTATATTTTTAACGTTAAGTTAACATTATTTTACATCTAAAACACGTATTTACAATACATTTGGGTGAATACAAAAAATAGAAAAAAAATTTGGTAAAAAATAGTGATAATTCCGCTAAATATCGTTTAAAGTCATTTCTATTAAACTAATCATACTTTTTATATTTTTAACGTTAAGTTCACATTATTTTACATCTAAAACACGTATTTACAATACATTTGGGTGAATACAAAAAATAGAAAAAAAATTTGGTAAAAAATGGTGATAATTCCGCTAAATATCGTTTAAAGTCATTTGTATTGAACTAATCATACTTTTTATATTTTTATCGTTAAGTTCACATAATTTTACATCTAAAACACGTCTTTACAATACATTTGGGTGAATATAAAAGGTCGTAAAAAAATTTTGAAAAACAGGTGATGAATCCGCTAAATATCGTCTTAAGTTATTTCTATTAAACTAATCATACTTTTTATATTTTTAACGTTAAGTTCACATTATTCTACATCTAAAACACGTATTTACAATACATTTGGGTGAATACAAAAAATTGAAAAAAAATTTGGGAAAAAATTTGGTAAAAAATGGTGATAATTCCGCTAAATATCGTTTAAAGTCATTTGTATTGAACTAATCATACTTTTTATATTTTTATCGTTAAGTTCACATAATTTTACATCTAAAACACGTCTTTACAATACATTTGGGTGAATATAAAAGGTCGTAAAAAAATTTTGAAAAACAGGTGATGAATCCACTAAATATCGTCTTAAGTCATTTCTATTAAACTAATCATACTTTTTATATTTTTATCGTTAAGTTCACATTATTTTACATCTAAAACTCGTATTTACAATACATTTGGGTGAATACAAAAAATAGAAAAAAAATTTGGTAAAAAATGGTGATAATTCCGCTAAATATCGTTTAAAGTCATTTGTATTGAACTAATCATACTTTTTATATTTTTATCGTTAAGTTCACATAATTTTACATCTAAAACACGTCTTTACAATACATTTGGATGAATATAAAAGGTCTTAAAAAAATTTGGGAAAAAATTTGGTAAAAAATAGTGATAATTCCGCTAAATATCGTTTAAAGTCATTTGTATTGAACTAATCATACTTTTTATATTTTTAACGTTAAGTTCACATTATTTTACATCTAAAACACGTCTTTACAATACATTTGGGTGAATATAAAAGGTCGTAAAAAAATTTTTATAAACAGGTGATGAATCCGCTAAATATCGTCTTAAGTCATTTCTATTAAACTTATCATACTTTTTATATTTTTAACGTTAAGTTAACATTATTTTACATCTAAAACACGTATTTACAATACATTTGGGTGAATACAAAAAATAGAAAAAAAATTTGGTAAAAAATAGTGATAATTCCGCTAAATATCGTTTAAAGTCATTTCTATTAAACTAATCATACTTTTTATATTTTTAACGTTAAGTTCACATTATTTTACATCTAAAACACGTATTTACAATACATTTGGGTGAAAAAAAAAAATAGAAAAAAAATTTGGTAAAAAATGGTGATAATTCCGCTAAATATCGTTTAAAGTCATTTGTATTGAACTAATCATACTTTTTATATTTTTATCGTTAAGTTCACATAATTTTACATCTAAAACACGTCTTTACAATACATTTGGGTGAATATAAAAGGTCGTAAAAAAATTTTGAAAAACAGGTGATGAATCCGCTAAATATCGTCTTAAGTTATTTCTATTAAACTAATCATACTTTTTATATTTTTAACGTTAAGTTCACATTATTCTACATCTAAAACACGTATTTACAATACATTTGGGTGAATACAAAAAATTGAAAAAAAATTTGGGAAAAAATTTGGTAAAAAATGGTGATAATTCCGCTAAATATCGTTTAAAGTCATTTGTATTGAACTAATCATACTTTTTATATTTTTATCGTTAAGTTCACATAATTTTACATCTAAAACACGTCTTTACAATACATTTGGGTGAATATAAAAGGTCGTAAAAAAATTTTGAAAAACAGGTGATGAATCCACTAAATATCGTCTTAAGTCATTTCTATTAAACTAATCATACTTTTTATATTTTTAACGTTAAGTTCACATTATTCTACATCTAAAACACGTATTTACAATACATTTGGGTGAATACAAAAAATAGAAAAAAAATTTGGGAAAAAATTTGGTAAAAAATGGTGATAATTCCGCTAAATATCGTTTAAAGTCATTTGTATTGAACTAATCATACTTTTTATATTTTTATCGTTAAGTTTACATTATTTTACATTTAAAACACGTCTTTACATACATTTGGGTGAATATAAAAGTTCGTAAAAAAATTTGGGAAAAAATTTGGTAAAAAATAGTGATAATTCCGTTAAATATCGCTTAAAGTCATTTGTATTGAACTAATCATACTTTTTATATTTTTATCGTTAAGTTCACATTATTTTACATCTAAAACACGTATTTACAATACATTTGGGTGAATACAAAAAATAGAAAAAAAATTTGGAGAAAAAATTGGTAAAAAATAGCGGTAATTCCGCTAAATATCGTTTAAAGTCATTTGTATTGAACGAATCGTACTTTTTATATTTTTATCGTTAAGTTCACATAATTTTACATCTAAAACACGTCTTTAAAATACATTTGGGTGAATATAAAAGGTCGTAAAAAAATTTTTAAAAACAGGTGATGAATCCGCTAAATATCGTCTTAAGTCATTTCTATTAAACTAATCATACTTTTTATATTTTTATCGTTAAGTTCACATTATTTTACATCTAAAACACGTATTTACAATACATTTGGGTGAATACAAAAAATAGAAAAAAAATTTGGTAAAAAATGGTGATAATTCCGCTAAATATCGTTTAAAGTCATTTGTATTGAACTAATCATACCTTTTATATTTTTATCGTTAAGTTCACATAATTTTACATCTAAAACACGTCTTTAAAATACATTTGGGTGAATACAAAAAATAGAAAAAAAATTTGGTTAAAAATGATGATAATTCCGCTAAATATCGTTTAAAGTCATTTGTATTGAACTAATCATACTTTTTATATTTTTATCGTTAAGTTCACATAATTTTACATCTAAAACACGTCTTTACAATACATTTGGATGAATATAAAAGGTCTTAAAAAAATTTGGGAAAAAATTTGGTAAAAAATAGTGATAATTCCGCTAAATATCGTTTAAAGTCATTTGTATTGAACTAATCATACTTTTTATATTTTTAACGTTAAGTTCACATTATTTTACATCTAAAACACGTCTTTACAATACATTTGGGTGAATATAAAAGGTCGTAAAAAAATTTTTATAAACAGGTGATGAATCCGCTAAATATCGTCTTAAGTCATTTCTATTAAACTTATCATACTTTTTATATTTTTAACGTTAAGTTAACATTATTTTACATCTAAAACACGTATTTACAATACATTTGGGTGAATACAAAAAATAGAAAAAAAATTTGGTAAAAAATAGTGATAATTCCGCTAAATATCGTTTAAAGTCATTTCTATTAAACTAATCATACTTTTTATATTTTTAACGTTAAGTTCACATTATTTTACATCTAAAACACGTATTTACAATACATTTGGGTGAAAAAAAAAAATAGAAAAAAAATTTGGTAAAAAATGGTGATAATTCCGCTAAATATCGTTTAAAGTCATTTGTATTGAACTAATCATACTTTTTATATTTTTATCGTTAAGTTCACATAATTTTACATCTAAAACACGTCTTTACAATACATTTGGGTGAATATAAAAGGTCGTAAAAAAATTTTGAAAAACAGGTGATGAATCCGCTAAATATCGTCTTAAGTTATTTCTATTAAACTAATCATACTTTTTATATTTTTAACGTTAAGTTCACATTATTCTACATCTAAAACACGTATTTACAATACATTTGGGTGAATACAAAAAATTGAAAAAAAATTTGGGAAAAAATTTGGTAAAAAATGGTGATAATTCCGCTAAATATCGTTTAAAGTCATTTGTATTGAACTAATCATACTTTTTATATTTTTATCGTTAAGTTCACATAATTTTACATCTAAAACACGTCTTTACAATACATTTGGGTGAATATAAAAGGTCGTAAAAAAATTTTGAAAAACAGGTGATGAATCCACTAAATATCGTCTTAAGTCATTTCTATTAAACTAATCATACTTTTTATATTTTTAACGTTAAGTTCACATTATTCTACATCTAAAACACGTATTTACAATACATTTGGGTGAATACAAAAAATAGAAAAAAAATTTGGGAAAAAATTTGGTAAAAAATGGTGATAATTCCGCTAAATATCGTTTAAAGTCATTTGTATTGAACTAATCATACTTTTTATATTTTTATCGTTAAGTTCACATTATTTTACATTTAAAACACGTCTTTACATACATTTGGGTGAATATAAAAGTTCGTAAAAAAATTTGGGAAAAAATTTGGTAAAAAATAGTGATAATTCCGTTAAATATCGCTTAAAGTCATTTGTATTGAACTAATCATACTTTTTATATTTTTATCGTTAAGTTCACATTATTTTACATCTAAAACACGTATTTACAATACATTTGGGTGAATACAAAAAATAGAAAAAAAATTTGGAGAAAAAATTGGTAAAAAATAGCGGTAATTCCGCTAAATATCGTTTAAAGTCATTTGTATTGAACTAATCATACCTTTTATATTTTTATCGTTAAGTTCACATAATTTTACATCTAAAACACGTCTTTAAAATACATTTGGGTGAATACAAAAAATAGAAAAAAAATTTGGTTAAAAATGATGATAATTCCGCTAAATATCGTTTAAAGTCATTTGTATTGAACTAATCATACTTTTTATATTTTTATCGTTAAGTTCACATAATTTTACATCTAAAACACGTCTTTACAATACATTTGGGTGAATATAAAAGGTCGTAAAAAAATTTTTAAAAACAGGTGATGAATCCGCTAAATATCGTCTTAAGTCATTTCTATTAAACTAATCATACTTTTTATATTTTTATCGTTAAGTTCACATTATTTTACATCTAAAACACGTATTTACAATACATTTGGGTGAATACAAAAGGTCGTAAAAAAATTTTTAAAAACAGGTGATGAATCCGCTAAATATCGTCTTAAGTCATTTCTATTAAACTAATCATACTTTTTATATTTTTATCGTTAAGTTCACATTATTTTACATCTAAAACACGTATTTACAATACATTTGGGTGAATACAAAAAATAGAAAAAAAATTTGGTAAAAAATGGTGATAATTCCGCTAAATATCGTTTAAAGTCATTTGTATTGAACTAATCATACTTTTTATATTTTTATCGTTAAGTTCACATAATTTTACATCTAAAACACGTCTTTAAAATACATTTGGGTGAATATAAAAGGTCGTAAAAAAATTTTTAAAAACAGGTGATGAATCCGCTAAATATCGTCTTAAGTCATTTCTATTAAACTAATCATACTTTTTATATTTTTAACGTTAAGTTCACATTATTTTACATCTAAAACACGTATTTACAATACATTTGGGTGAATACAAAAAATAGAAAAAAAATTTGGGAAAAAAATTGGTAAAAAATTGTGATAATTCCGCAAAGTATCGTTTAAAGTCATTTGTATTGAACTAATCATACTTTTTATATTTTTATCGTTAAGTTCACATTATTTTACATCTAAAACACGTCTTTACAATACATTTGGGTGAATATAAAAGGTCGTAAAAAATTTTTTAAAAACAGGTGATGAATCCGCTAAATATCGTCTTAAGTCATTTCTATTAAACTAATCATACTTTTTATATTTTTAACGTTAAGTTCACATTATTTTACATCTAAAACACGTATTTACAATACATTTGGGTGAATACAAAAAATAGAAAAAAAATTTGGGAAAAAATTTAGTAATAAATGGCGATAATTCCGCTAAATATCGTTTAAAGTCATTTGTATTGAACTAATCATACCTTTTATATTTTTATCGTTAAGTTCACATAATTTTACATCTAAAACACGTCTTTAAAATACATTTGGGTGAATACAAAAAATAGAAAAAAAATTTGGTTAAAAATGATGATAATTCCGCTAAATATCGTTTAAAGTCATTTGTATTGAACTAATCATACTTTTTATATTTTTATCGTTAAGTTCACATAATTTTACATCTAAAACACGTCTTTACAATACATTTGGGTGAATATAAAAGGTCGTAAAAAAATTTTTAAAAACAGGTGATGAATCCGCTAAATATCGTCTTAAGTCATTTGTATTGAACTAATCATACTTTTTATATTTTTATCTTTAAGTTCACATAATTTTACATCTAAAACACGTATTTACAATACATTTGGGTGAATACAAAAAATAGAAAAAAAATTTGGGAAAAAATTTAGTAATAAATGGTGATAATTCCGCTAAATATCGTTTAAAGTCATTTGTATTGAACGAATCGTACTTTTTATATTTTTATCGTTAAGTTCACATTATTTTACATCTAAAACACGTATTTACAATACATTTGGGTGAATACAAAAAATAGAAAAAAAATTTGGAGAAAAAATTGGTAAAAAATAGCGGTAATTCCGCTAAATATCGTTTAAAGTCATTTGTATTGAACGAATCGTACTTTTTATATTTTTATCGTTAAGTTCACATAATTTTACATCTAAAACACGTCTTTAAAATACATTTGGGTGAATATAAAAGGTCGTAAAAAAATTTTTAAAAACAGGTGATGAATCCGCTAAATATCGTCTTAAGTCATTTCTATTAAACTAATCATACTTTTTATATTTTTATCGTTAAGTTCACATTATTTTACATCTAAAACACGTATTTACAATACATTTGGGTGAATACAAAAAATAGAAAAAAAATTTGGTAAAAAATGGTGATAATTCCGCTAAATATCGTTTAAAGTCATTTGTATTGAACTAATCATACCTTTTATATTTTTATCGTTAAGTTCACATAATTTTACATCTAAAACACGTCTTTAAAATACATTTGGGTGAATACAAAAAATAGAAAAAAAATTTGGGAAAATATTTGGTAATAAATGGTGATAATTCCGCTAAATATCGTTTAAAGTCATTTGTATTGAACTAATCATACTTTTTATATTTTTATCGTTAAGTTCACATTATTTTACATCTAAAACACGTCTTTAAAATACATTTGGGTGAATATAAAAGGTCGTAAAAAAATTTTTAAAAACAGGTGATGAATCCGCAATATAACGTCTTAAGTCATTTCTATTAAACTAATCATACTTTTTATATTTTTATCGTTAAGTTCACATTATTTTACATCTAAAACACGTCTTTACATACATTTGGGTGAATATAAAAGGTCGTAAAAAAATTTGGGAAAATATTTGGTAATAAATGGTGATAATTCCGCTAAATATCGTTTAAAGTCATTTGTATTGAACTAATCATACTTTTTATATTTTTATCGTTAAGTTCACATAATTTTACATCTAAAACACTTCTTTACATACATTTGGGTGAATATAAAAGGTCGTAAAAAATTTGGGAAAAAATTTGGTAAAAAATAGTGATAATTCCGTTAAATATCGTTTAAAGTCATTTGTATTGAACTAATCATACTTTTTATATTTTTATCGTTAAGTTCACATTATTTTACATCTAAAACACGTATTTACAATACATTTGGGTGAATACAAAAAATAGAAAAAAAATTTGGAGCAAAAAATTGGTAAAAAATAGCGGTAATTCCGCTAAATATCGTTTAAAGTCATTTGTATTGAACGAATCGTACTTTTTATATTTTTATCGTTAAGTTCACATAATTTTACATCTAAAACACGTCTTTAAAATACATTTGGGTGAATATAAAAGGTCGTAAAAAAATTTTAAAAAAAAAAAGATGAATCCGCTAAATATCGTCTTAAGTCATTTCTATTAAACTAATCATACTTTTTATATTTTTATCGTTAAGTTCACATTATTTTCCATCTAAAACACGTATTTACAATACATTTGGGTGAATACAAAAAATAGAAAAAAAATTTGGTAAAAAATGGTGATAATTCCGCTAAATATCGTTTAAAGTCATTTGTATTGAACTAATCATACCTTTTATATTTTTATCGTTAAGTTCACATAATTTTACATCTAAAACACGTCTTTAAAATACATTTGGGTGAATACAAAAAATAGAAAAAAAATTTGGGAAAATATTTGGTAATAAATGGTGATAATTCCGCTAAATATCGTTTAAAGTCATTTGTATTGAACTAATCATACTTTTTATATTTTTATCGTTAAGTTAACATAATTTTACATCTAAAACATGTCTTTACAATACATTTGGGTGAATATAAAAGGTCGTAAAAAAATTTTGAAAAACAGGTTATGATTCCGCTAAATATCGTCATAAGTCATTTCTATTAAACTAATCATACTTTTTATATTTTTAACGTTAAGTTCACATTATTTTACATCTTAAACACGTATTTACTATACATTTGGGTGAAAACAAAAAATAGAAAAAAAATTTGGGAAAAAAATTGGTAAAAAATGGTGATAATTCCGCTAAATATCGTTTAAAGTCATTTGTATTGAACGAATCGTACTTTTTATATTTTTATCGTTAAGTTCACATAATTTTACATCTAAAACACGTCTTTAAAATACATTTGGGTGAATATAAAAGGTCGTAAAAAAATTTTTAAAAACAGGTGATGAATCCGCTAAATATCGTCTTAAGTCATTTCTATTAAACTAATCATACTTTTTATATTTTTAACGTTAAGTTCACATTATTTTACATCTAAAACACGTATTTACAATACATTTGGGTGAATACAAAAAATAGAAAAAAAATTTGGGAAAAAAATTGGTAAAAAATTGTGATAATTCCGCAAAGTATCGTTTAAAGTCATTTGTATTGAACTAATCATACTTTTTATATTTTTATCGTTAAGTTCACATTATTTTACATCTAAAACACGTCTTTACAATACATTTGGGTGAATATAAAAGGTCGTAAAAAATTTTTTAAAAACAGGTGATGAATCCGCTAAATATCGTCTTAAGTCATTTCTATTAAACTAATCATACTTTTTATATTTTTAACGTTAAGTTCACATTATTTTACATCTAAAACACGTATTTACAATACATTTGGGTGAATACAAAAAATAGAAAAAAAATTTGGGAAAAAATTTAGTAATAAATGGTGATAATTCCGCTAAATATCGTTTAAAGTCATTTGTATTGAACTAATCATACCTTTTATATTTTTATCGTTAAGTTCACATAATTTTACATCTAAAACACGTCTTTAAAATACATTTGGGTGAATACAAAAAATAGAAAAAAAATTTGGGAAAATATTTGGTAATAAATGGTGATAATTCCGCTAAATATCGTTTAAAGTCATTTGTATTGAACTAATCATACTTTTTATATTTTTATCGTTAAGTTCACATAATTTTACATCTAAAACACGTCTTTATATACATTTGGGTGAATATAAAAGGTCGTAAAAAAATTTGGGAAAAAATTTGGTAAAAAATAGTGATAATTCCGTTAAATATCGTTTAAAGTCATTTGTATTGAACTAATCATACCTTTTATATTTTTATCGTTAAGTTCACATAATTTTACATCTAAAACACGTCTTTAAAATACATTTGGGTGAATACAAAAAATAGAAAAAAAATTTGGGAAAATATTTGGTAATAAATGGTGATGAATCCGCTAAATATCGTCTTAAGTCATTTCTATTAAACTAATCATACTTTTTATATTTTTATCGTTAAGTTCACATTATTTTACATCTAAAACACGTATTTACAATACATTTGGGTGAATACAAAAAATAGAAAAAAAATTTGGTTAAAAATGATGATAATTCCGCTAAATATCGTTTAAAGTCATTTGTATTGAACTAATCATACTTTTTATATTTTTATCGTTAAGTTCACATAATTTTACATCTAAAACACGTCTTTACAATACATTTGGGTGAATATAAAAGGTCGTAAAAAAATTTTTAAAAACAGGTGATGAATCCGCTAAATATCGTCTTAAGTCATTTCTATTAAACTAATCATACTTTTTATATTTTTATCGTTAAGTTCACATTATTTTACATCTAAAACACGTATTTACAATACATTTGGGTGAATACAAAAGGTCGTAAAAAAATTTTTAAAAACAGGTGATGAATCCGCTAAATATCGTCTTAAGTCATTTCTATTAAACTAATCATACTTTTTATATTTTTATCGTTAAGTTCACATTATTTTACATCTAAAACACGTATTTACAATACATTTGGGTGAATACAAAAAATAGAAAAAAAATTTGGTAAAAAATGGTGATAATTCCGCTAAATATCGTTTAAAGTCATTTGTATTGAACTAATCATACTTTTTATATTTTTATCGTTAAGTTCACATAATTTTACATCTAAAACACGTCTTTACAATACATTTGGGTGAATATAAAAGGTCGTAAAAAAATTTTGAAAAACAGGTGATGAATCTGCTAAATATCGTCTTAAGTCATTTCTATTAAACTAATCATACTTTTTATATTTTTAACGTTAAGTTCACATTATTTTACATCTTAAACACGTATTTACTATACATTTGGGTGAAAACAAAAAATAGAAAAAAAATTTGGGAAAAAAATTGGTAAAAAATGGTGATAATTCCGCTAAATATCGTTTAAAGTCATTTGTATTGAACGAATCGTACTTTTTATATTTTTATCGTTAAGTTCACATAATTTTACATCTAAAACACGTCTTTAAAATACATTTGGGTGAATATAAAAGGTCGTAAAAAAATTTTTAAAAACAGGTGATGAATCCGCTAAATATCGTCTTAAGTCATTTCTATTAAACTAATCATACTTTTTATATTTTTAACGTTAAGTTCACATTATTTTACATCTAAAACACGTATTTACAATACATTTGGGTGAATACAAAAAATAGAAAAAAAATTTGGGAAAAAATTTAGTAATAAATGGTGATAATTCCGCTAAATATCGTTTAAAGTCATTTGTATTGAACTAATCATACTTTTTATATTTTTATCGTTAAGTTCACATAATTTTACATCTAAAACACGTCTTTACATACATTTGGGTGAATATAAAAGTTCGTAAAAAAATTTGGGAAAAAATTTGGTAAAAAATAGTGATAATTCCGTTAAATATCGCTTAAAGTCATTTGTATTGAACTAATCATACTTTTTATATTTTTATCGTTAAGTTCACATTATTTTACATCTAAAACACGTATTTACAATACATTTGGGTGAATACAAAAAATAGAAAAAAAATTTGGAGAAAAAATTGGTAAAAAATAGCGGTAATTCCGCTAAATATCGTTTAATGTCATTTGTATTGAACGAATCGTACTTTTTATATTTTTATCGTTAAGTTCACATAATTTTACATCTAAAACACGTCTTTAAAATACATTTGGGTGAATATAAAAGGTCGTAAAAAAATTTTTAAAAACAGGTGATGAATCCGCTAAATATCGTCTTAAGTCATTTCTATTAAACTAATCATACTTTTTATATTTTTATCGTTAAGTTCACATTATTTTACATCTAAAACACGTATTTACAATACATTTGGGTGAATACAAAAAATAGAAAAAAAATTTGGTAAAAAATGGTGATAATTCCGCTAAATATCGTTTAAAGTCATTTGTATTGAACTAATCATACCTTTTATATTTTTATCGTTAAGTTCACATAATTTTACATCTAAAACACGTCTTTAAAATACATTTGGGTGAATACAAAAAATAGAAAAAAAATTTGGGAAAATATTTGGTAATAAATGGTGATAATTCCGCTAAATATCGTTTAAAGTCATTTGTATTGAACTAATCATACTTTTTATATTTTTATCGTTAAGTTCACATAATTTTACATCTAAAACACGTCTTTACATACATTTGGGTGAATATAAAAGGTCGTAAAAAATTTGGGAAAAAATTTGGTAAAAAATAGTGATAATTCCGTTAAATATCGTTTAAAGTCATTTGTATTGAACTAATCATACTTTTTATATTTTTATCGTTAAGTTCACATTATTTTACATCTAAAACACGTATTTACAATACATTTAGGTGAATACAAAAAATAGAAAAAAAATTTGGAGAAAAAATTGGTAAAAAATAGCGGTAATTCCGCTAAATATCGTTTAAAGTCATTTGTATTGAACGAATCGTACTTTTTATATTTTTATCGTTAAGTTCACATAATTTTACATCTAAAACACGTCTTTAAAATACATTTGGGTGAATATAAAAGGTCGTAAAAAAATTTTTAAAAAAAAAAGATGAATCCGCTAAATATCGTCTTAAGTCATTTCTATTAAACTAATCATACTTTTTATATTTTTATCGTTAAGTTCACATTATTTTACATCTAAAACACGTATTTACAATACATTTGGGTGAATACAAAAAATAGAAAAAAAATTTGGTAAAAAATGGTGATAATTCCAATAAATATCGTTTAAAGTCATTTGTATTGAACTAATCATACCTTTTATATTTTTATCGTTAAGTTCACATAATTTTACATCTAAAACACGTCTTTAAAATACATTTGGGTGAATACAAAAAATAGAAAAAAAATTTGGGAAAATATTTGGTAATAAATGGTGATAATTCCGCTAAATATCGTTTAAAGTCATTTGTATTGAACTAATCATACTTTTTATATTTTTATCGTTAAGTTCACATTATTTTACATCTAAAACACGTCTTTAAAATACATTTGGGTGAATATAAAAGGTCGTAAAAAAATTTTTAAAAACAGGTGATGAATCCGCAATATATCGTCTTAAGTCATTTCTATTAAACTAATCATACTTTTTATATTTTTATCGTTAAGTTCACATTATTTTACATCTAAAACACGTCTTTACATACATTTGGGTGAATATAAAAGGTCGTAAAAAAATTTGGGAAAATATTTGGTAATAAATGGTGATAATTCCGCTAAATATCGTTTAAAGTCATTTGTATTGAACTAATCATACTTTTTATATTTTTATCGTTAAGTTCACATAATTTTACATCTAAAACACGTCTTTACATACATTTGGGTGAATATAAAAGTTCGTAAAAAAATTTGGGAAAAAATTTGGTAAAAAATAGTGATAATTCCGTTAAATATCGTTTAAAGTCATTTGTATTGAACTAATCATACTTTTTATATTTTTATCGTTAAGTTCACATAATTTTACATCTAAAACACGTCTTTACATACATTTGGGTGAATATAAAAGGTCGTAAAAAATTTGGGAAAAAATTTGGTAAAAAATAGTGATAATTCCGTTAAATATCGTTTGAAGTCATTTGTATTGAACTAATCATACTTTTTATATTTTTATCGTTAAGTTCACATAATTTTACATCTAAAACACGTCTTTAAAATACATTTGGATGAATATAAAAGGTCGTAAAAAAATTTTTAAAAACAGGTGATGAATCCGCTAAATATCGTCTTAAGTCATTTCTATTAAACTAATCATACTTTTTATATTTTTATCGTTAAGTTCACATTATTTAACATCTAAAACACGTATTTACAATACATTTGGGTGAATACAAAAAATAGAAAAAAAATTTGGTAAAAAATGGTGATAATTCCGCTAAATATCGTTTAAAGTCATTTGTATTGAACTAATCATACCTTTTATATTTTTATCGTTAAGTTCACATAATTTTACATCTAAAACACGTCTTTAAAATACATTTGGGTGAATACAAAAAATAGAAAAAAAATTTGGGAAAATATTTGGTAATAAATGGTGATAATTCCGCTAAATATCGTTTAAAGTCATTTGTATTGAACTAATCATACTTTTTATATTTTTATCGTTAAGTTCACATTATTTTACATCTAAAACACGTCTTTAAAATACTTTTGGGTGAATATAAAAGGTCGTAAAAAAATTTTTAAAAACAGGTGATGAATCCGCTAAATATCGTCTTAAGTCATTTCTATTAAACTAATCATACTTTTTATATTTTTATCGTTAAGTTCACATTATTTTACATCTAAAACACGTATTTACAATACATTTGGGTGAATACAAAAAATAGAAAAAAAATTTGGTAAAAAATGGTGATAATTCCGCTAAATATCGTTTAAAGTCATTTGTATTGAACTAATCATACTTTTTATATTTTTATCGTTAAGTTCACATTATTTTACATCTAAAACACGTATTTACAATACATTTGGGTGAAAAAAAAAGGTCGTAAAAAAATTTTGAAAAACAGGTGATGAATCCGCTAAATATCGTCTTAAGTCATTTCTATTAAACTAATCATACTTTTTATATTTTTAACGTTAAGTTCACATTATTTTACATCTAAAACACGTATTTACAATACATTTGGGTGAATACAAAAAATAGAAAAAAAATTTGGTAAAAAATGGTGATAATTCCGCTAAATATTGTTTAAAGTCATTTGTATTGAACTAATCATACTTTTTATATTTTTATCGTTAAGTTCACATAATTTTACATCTAAAACACGTCTTTACAATACATTTGGGTGAATATAAAAGGTCGTAAAAAAATTTTGAAAAACAGGTGATGAATCCGCTAAATATCGTCTTAAGTCATTTCTATTAAACTAATCATACTTTTTATATTTTTATCGTTAAGTTCACATAATTTTACATCTAAAACACGTCTTTACAATACATTTGGGTGAATATAAAAGGTCGTAAAAAAATTTGGGAAAAAATTTGGTAAAAAATAGTGATAATTCCGCTAAATATCGTTTAAAGTCATTTGTATTGAACTAATCATACTTTTTTTATTTTTAACGTTAAGTTCACATTATTTTACATCTAAAACAAGTCTTTACAATACATTTGGGTGAATATAAAAGGTCGTAAAAAAATTTTGAAAAACAGGTGATGAACCCGCTAAATATCGTCTAAAGTCATTTCTATTAAACTAATCATACTTTTTATATTTTTAACGTTAAGTTCACATTATTTTACATCTAAAACACGTATTTACAATGCATTTGAGTGAATACAAAAAATAGAAAAAAAATTTGGTAAAAAATGGTGATAATTCCACTAAATATCGTTTTAAGTCATTTGTATTGAACTAATCATACTTTTTATATTTTTATCGTTAACTTCACATAATTTTACATCTAAAACACGTCTTTACAATACATTTGGGTGAATATAAAAGGTCGTAAAACAATTTTGAAAATCAGGTGATGAATCCGCTAAATATCGTCTTAAGTCATTTCTATTAAACTAATCATACTTTTTATATTTTTATCGTTAAGTTCACATTATTTTACATCTAAAACACGTATTTACAATACATTTGGGTGAGTACAAAAAATAGAAAAAAAATTTGGTAAAAAATGGTGATAATTCCGCTAAATATCGTTTAAAGTCATTTGTATTGAACTAATCATACTTTTTATATTTTTATCGTTAAGTTCACATTATTTTACATCTAAAACACGTCTTTAAAATACATTTGGGTGAATATAAAAGGTCGTAAAAAAATTTTTAAAAACAGATGATGAATCCGCTAAATATCGTCTTAAGTCATTTCTATTAAACTAATCATACTTTTTATATTTTTATCGTTAAGTTCACATTATTTTACATCTAAAACACTTATTTACAATACATTTGGGTGAATACAAAAAAAAGAAAAAAAATTTGGTTAAAAATGATGATAATTCCGCTAAATATCGTTTAAAGTCATTTGTATTGAACTAATCATACTTTTTATATTTTTATCGTTAAGTTCACATAATTTTACATCTAAAACACGTCTTTACAATACATTTGGGTGAATATAAAAGGTCGTAAAAAAATTTTTAAAAACAGGTGATGAATCCGCTAAATATCGACTTAAGTCATTTCTATTAAACTAATCATACTTTTTATATTTTTATCGTTAAGTTCACATTATTTTACATCTAAAACACGTATTTACAATACATTTGGGTGAATACAAAAGGTCGTAAAAAAATTTTTAAAAACAGGTGATGAATCCGCTAAATATCGTCTTAAGTCATTTCTATTAAACTAATCATACTTTTTATATTTTTATCGTTAAGTTCACATTATTTTACATCTAAAACACGTATTTACAATACATTTGGGTGAATACAAAAAATAGAAAAAAAATTTGGTAAAAAATGTTGATAATTCCGCTAAATATCGTTTAAAGTCATTTGTATTGAACTAATCATACTTTTTATATTTTTATCGTTAAGTTCACATAATTTTTCATCTAAAACACGTCTTTACAATACATTTGGGTGAATATAAAAGGTCGTAAAAAAATTTTGAAAAACAGGTGATGAATCCGCTAAATATCGTCTTAAGTCATTTCTATTAAACTAATCATACTTTTTATATTTTTATCGTTAAGTTCACATAATTTTACATCTAAAACACGTCTTTACAATACATTTGGGTGAATATAAAAGGTCGTAAAAAAATTTGGGAAAAAATTTGGTAAAAAATAGTGATAATTCCGCTAAATATCGTTTAAAGTCATTTGTATTGAACTAATCATACTTTTTTTATTTTTAACGTTAAGTTCACATTATTTTACATCTAAAACAAGTCTTTACAATACATTTGGGTGAATATAAAAGGTCGTAAAAAAATTTTGAAAAACAGGTGATGAACCCGCTAAATATCGTCTAAAGTCATTTCTATTAAACTAATCATACTTTTTATATTTTTAACGTTAAGTTCACATTATTTTACATCTAAAACACGTATTTACAATGCATTTGAGTGAATACAAAAAATAGAAAAAAAATTTGGTAAAAAATGGTGATAATTCCACTAAATATCGTTTTAAGTCATTTGTATTGAACTAATCATACTTTTTATATTTTTATCGTTAACTTCACATAATTTTACATCTAAAACACGTCTTTACAATACATTTGGGTGAATATAAAAGGTCGTAAAACAATTTTGAAAATCAGGTGATGAATCCGCTAAATATCGTCTTAAGTCATTTCTATTAAACTAATCATACTTTTTATATTTTTATCGTTAAGTTCACATTATTTTACATCTAAAACACGTATTTACAATACATTTGGGTGAGTACAAAAAATAGAAAAAAAATTTGGTAAAAAATGGTGATAATTCCGCTAAATATCGTTTAAAGTCATTTGTATTGAACTAATCATACTTTTTATATTTTTATCGTTAAGTTCACATTATTTTACATCTAAAACACGTATTTACAATACATTTGGGTGAAAAAAAAAAATAGAAAAAAAATTTGGAGAAAAAATTGGTAAAAAATAGCGGTAATTCCGCTAAATATCGTTTAAAGTCATTTGTATTGAATGAATCGTACTTTTTATATTTTTATCGTTAAGTTCACATAATTTTACATCTAAAACACGTCTTTAAAATACATTTGGGTGAATATAAAAGGTCGTAAAAAAATTTTTAAAAACAGGTGATGAATCCGCTAAATATCGTCTTAAGTCATTTCTATTAAACTAATCATACTTTTTATATTTTTATCGTTAAGTTCACATTATTTTACATCTTTAACACGTATTTACTATACATTTGGGTGAAAACAAAAAATAGAAAAAAAATTTGGGAAAAAAATTGGTAATAAATGGTGATAATTCCGCTAAATATCGTTTAAAGTTATTTGTATTGAACTAATCATACTTTTTATATTTTTATCGTTAAGTTCACATTATTTTACATCTAAAACACGTCTTTACAATACATTTGGGTGAATATAAAAGGTCGTAAAACAATTTTGAAAATCAGGTGATGAATCCGCTAAATATCGTCTTAAGTCATTTCTATTAAACTAATCATACGTTTTATATTTTTATCGTTAAGTTCACATTATTTTACATCTAAAACACGTATTTACAATACATTTGGGTGAGTACAAAAAATAGAAAAAAAATTTGGTAAAAAATGGTGATAATTCCGCTAAATATCGTTTAAAGTCATTTGTATTGAACTAATCATACTTTTTATATTTTTATCGTTAAGTTCACATTATTTTACATCTAAAACACGTATTTACAATACATTTGGGTGAAAAAAAAAAATAGAAAAAAAATTTGGAGAAAAAATTGGTAAAAAATAGCGGTAATTCCGCTAAATATCGTTTAAAGTCATTTGTATTGAATGAATCGTACTTTTTATATTTTTATCGTTAAGTTCACATAATTTTACATCTAAAACACGTCTTTAAAATACATTTGGGTGAATATAAAAGGTCGTAAAAAAATTTTTAAAAACAGGTGATGAATCCGCTAAATATCGTCTTAAGTCATTTCTATTAAACTAATCATACTTTTTATATTTTTATCGTTAAGTTCACATTATTTTACATCTTTAACACGTATTTACTATACATTTGGGTGAAAACAAAAAATAGAAAAAAAATTTGGGAAAAAAATTGGTAATAAATGGTGATAATTCCGCTAAATATCGTTTAAAGTTATTTGTATTGAACTAATCATACTTTTTATATTTTTATCGTTAAGTTCACATTATTTTACATCTAAAACACGTCTTTAAAATACATTTGGGTGAATATAAAAGGTCGTAAAAAAATTTTTAAAAACAGATGATGAATCCGCTAAATATCGTCTTAAGTCATTTCTATTAAACTAATCATACTTTTTATATTTTTATCGTTAAGTTCACATTATTTTACATCTAAAACACTTATTTACAATACATTTGGGTGAATACAAAAAAAAGAAAAAAAATTTGGTTAAAAATGATGATAATTCCGCTAAATATCGTTTAAAGTCATTTGTATTGAACTAATCATACTTTTTATATTTTTATCGTTAAGTTCACATAATTTTACATCTAAAACACGTCTTTACAATACATTTGGGTGAATATAAAAGGTCGTAAAAAAATTTTTAAAAACAGGTGATGAATCCGCTAAATATCGACTTAAGTCATTTCTATTAAACTAATCATACTTTTTATATTTTTATCGTTAAGTTCACATTATTTTACATCTAAAACACGTATTTACAATACATTTGGGTGAATACAAAAGGTCGTAAAAAAATTTTTAAAAACAGGTGATGAATCCGCTAAATATCGTCTTAAGTCATTTCTATTAAACTAATCATACTTTTTATATTTTTATCGTTAAGTTCACATTATTTTACATCTAAAACACGTATTTACAATACATTTGGGTGAATACAAAAAATAGAAAAAAAATTTGGTAAAAAATGTTGATAATTCCGCTAAATATCGTTTAAAGTCATTTGTATTGAACTAATCATACTTTTTATATTTTTATCGTTAAGTTCACATAATTTTTCATCTAAAACACGTCTTTACAATACATTTGGGTGAATATAAAAGGTCGTAAAAAAATTTTTAAAAACAGGTGATGAATCCGCAATATATCGTCTTAAGTCATTTCTATTAAACTAATCATACTTTTTATATTTTTATCGTTAAGTTCACATTATTTTACATCTAAAACACGTCTTTACATACATTTGGGTGAATATAAAAGGTCGTAAAAAAATTTGGGAAAATATTTGGTAATAAATGGTGATAATTCCGCTAAATATCGTTTAAAGTCATTTGTATTGAACTAATCATACTTTTTATATTTTTATCGTTAAGTTCACATAATTTTACATCTAAAACACGTCTTTACATACATTTGGGTGAATATAAAAGTTCGTAAAAAAATTTGGGAAAAAATTTGGTAAAAAATAGTGATAATTCCGTTAAATATCGTTTAAAGTCATTTGTATTGAACTAATCATACTTTTTATATTTTTATCGTTAAGTTCACATTATTTTACATCTAAAACACGTATTTACAATACATTTGGGTGAGTACAAAAAATAGAAAAAAAATTTGGTAAAAAATGGTGATAATTCCGCTAAATATCGTTTAAAGTCATTTGTATTGAACTAATCATACTTTTTATATTTTTATCGTTAAGTTCACATTATTTTACATCTAAAACACGTATTTACAATACATTTGGGTGAAAAAAAAAATAGAAAAAAAATTTGGAGAAAAAATTGGTAAAAAATAGCGGTAATTCCGCTAAATATCGTTTAAAGTCATTTGTATTGAACGAATCGTACTTTTTATATTTTTATCGTTAAGTTCACATAATTTTACATCTAAAACACGTCTTTAAAATACATTTGGGTGAATATAAAAGGTCGTAAAAAAATTTTTAAAAACAGGTGATGAATCCGCTAAATATCGTCTTAAGTCATTTCTATTAAACTAATCATACTTTTTATATTTTTATCGTTAAGTTCACATTATTTTACATCTTTAACACGTATTTACTATACATTTGGGTGAAAACAAAAAATAGAAAAAAAATTTGGGAAAAAAATTGGTAATAAATGGTGATAATTCCGCTAAATATCGTTTAAAGTCATTTCTATTAAACTAATCATACTTTTTATATTTTTATCGTTAAGTTCACATTATTTTACATCTAAAACACGTCTTTAAAATACATTTGGGTGAATATAAAAGGTCGTAAAAAAATTTTTAAAAACAGGTGATGAATCCGCTAAATATCGTCTTAAGTCATTTCTATTAAACTAATCATACTTTTTATATTTTTATCGTTAAGTTCACATTATTTTACATCTAAAACACGTATTTACAATACATTTGGGTGAATACAAAAAATAGAAAAAAAATTTGGTTAAAAATGATGATAATTCCGCTAAATATCGTTTAAAGTCATTTGTATTGAACTAATCATACTTTTTATATTTTTATCGTTAAGTTCACATTATTTTACATCTAAAACACGTATTTACAATACATTTGGGTGAATATAAAAGGTCGTAAAAAAATTTTTAAAAACAGGTGATGAATCCGCTAAATATCGCCTTAAGTCATTTCTATTAAACCAATCATACTTTTTATATTTTTAACGTTATGTTCACATTATTTTACATCTTAAACACGTATTTACTATACATTTGGGTGAAAACAAAAAATAGAAAAAAAATTTGGGAAAAAAATTGGTAATAAATGGTGATAATTCCGCTAAATATCGTTTAAAGTTATTTGTATTGAACTAATCATACTTTTTATATTTTTATCGTTAAGTTCACATTATTTTACATCTAAAACACGTCTTTAAAATACATTTGGGTGAATATAAAAGGTCGTAAAAAAATTTTTAAAAACAGGTGATGAATCCGCTAAATATCGTCTTAAGTCATTTCTATTAAACTAATCATACTTTTTATATTTTTATCGTTAAGTTCACATTATTTTACATCTAAAACACGTATTTACAATACATTTGGGTGAATACAAAAAAAAGAAAAAAAATTTGGTTAAAAATGATGATAATTCCGCTAAATATCGTTTAAAGTCATTTGTATTGAACTAATCATACTTTTTATATTTTTATCGTTAAGTTCACATAATTTTACATCTAAAACACGTCTTTACAATACATTTGGGTGAATATAAAAGGTCGTAAAAAAATTTTTAAAAACAGGTGATGAATCCGCTAAATATCGTCTTAAGTCATTTCTATTAAACTAATCATACTTTTTATATTTTTATCGTTAAGTTCACATTATTTTACATCTAAAACACGTATTTACAATACATTTGGGTGAATACAAAAGGTCGTAAAAAAATTTTTAAAAACAGGTGATGAATCCGCTAAATATCGTCTTAAGTCATTTCTATTAAACTAATCATACTTTTTATATTTTTATCGTTAAGTTCACATTATTTTACATCTAAAACACGTATTTACAATACATTTGGGTGAATACAAAAAATAGAAAAAAAATTTGGTAAAAAATGTTGATAATTCCGCTAAATATCGTTTAAAGTCATTTGTATTGAACTAATCATACTTTTTATATTTTTATCGTTAAGTTCACATAATTTTTCATCTAAAACACGTCTTTACAATACATTTGGGTGAATATAAAAGGTCGTAAAAAAATTTTTAAAAACAGGTGATGAATCCGCAATATATCGTCTTAAGTCATTTCTATTAAACTAATCATACTTTTTATATTTTTTCGTTAAGTTCACATTATTTTACATCTAAAACACGTCTTTACATACATTTGGGTGAATATAAAAGGTCGTAAAAAAATTTGGGAAAATATTTGGTAATAAATGGTGATAATTCCGCTAAATATCGTTTAAAGTCATTTGTATTGAACTAATCATACTTTTTATATTTTTATCGTTAAGTTCACATAATTCTACATCTAAAACACGTCTTTACATACATTTGGGTGAATATAAAAGTTCGTAAAAAAATTTGGGAAAAAATTTGGTAAAAAATAGTGATAATTCCGTTAAATATCGTTTAAAGTCATTTGTATTGAACTAATCATACTTTTTATATTTTTATCGTTAAGTTCACATTATTTTACATCTAAAACACGTATTTACAATACATTTGGGTGAATACAAAAAATAGAAAAAAAATTTGGAGAAAAAATTGGTAAAAAATAGCGGTAATTCCGCTAAATATCGTTTAAAGTCATTTGTATTGAACTAATCATACCTTTTATATTTTTATCGTTAAGTTCACATAATTTTACATCTAAAACACGTATTTACAATACATTTGGGTGAATACAAAAAATAGAAAAAAAATTTGGAGAAAAAATTGGTAAAAAATAGCGGTAATTCCGCTAAATATCGTTTAATGTCATTTGTATTGAACTAATCATACTTTTTATATTTTTATCGTTAAGTTCACATTATTTTACATCTAAAACACGTCTTTAAAATACATTTGGGTGAATATAAAAGGTCGTAAAAAAATTTTTAAAAACAGGTGATGAATCCGCTAAATATCGTCTTAAGTCATTTCTATTAAACTAATCATACTTTTTATATTTTTATCGTTAAGTTCACATTATTTTACATCTAAAACACGTATTTACAATACATTTGGGTGAATACAAAAAATAGAAAAAAAATTTGGTAAAAAATGGTGATAATTCCGCTAAATATCGTTTAAAGTCATTTGTATTGAACTAATCATACCTTTTATATTTTTATCGTTAAGTTCACATAATTTTACATCTAAAACACGTCTTTAAAATACATTTGGGTGAATACAAAAAATAGAAAAAAAATTTGGGAAAATATTTGGTAATAAATGGTGATAATTCCGCTAAATATCGTTTAAAGTCATTTGTATTGAACTAATCATACTTTTTATATTTTTATCGTTAAGTTCACATTATTTTACATCTAAAACACGTCTTTAAAATACATTTGGGTGAATATAAAAGGTCGTAAAAAAATTTTTAAAAACAGGTGATGAATCCGCAATATATCGTCTTAAGTCATTTCTATTAAACTAATCATACTTTTTATATTTTTATCGTTAAGTTCACATTATTTTACATCTAAAACACGTCTTTACATACATTTGGGTGAATATAAAAGGTCGTAAAAAAATTTGGGAAAATATTTGGTAATAAATGGTGATAATTCCGCTAAATATCGTTTAAAGTCATTTGTATTGAACTAATCATACTTTTTATATTTTTATCGTTAAGTTCACATAATTTTACATCTAAAACACGTCTTTACATACATTTGGGTGAATATAAAAGTTCGTAAAAAAATTTGGGAAAAAATTTGGTAAAAAATAGTGATAATTCCGTTAAATATCGTTTAAAGTCATTTGTATTGAACTAATCATACTTTTTATATTTTTATCGTTAAGTTCACATTATTTTACATCTAAAACACGTATTTACAATACATTTGGGTGAATACAAAAAATAGAAAAAAAATTTGGAGAAAAAATTGGTAAAAAATAGCGGTAATTCCGCTAAATATCGTTTAAAGTCATTTGTATTGAACTAATCATACCTTTTATATTTTTATCGTTAAGTTCACATAATTTTACATCTAAAACACGTCTTTAAAATACATTTGGGTGAATACAAAAAATAGAAAAAAAATTTGGGAAAATATTTGGTAATAAATGGTGATAATTCCGCTAAATATCGTTTAAAGTCATTTGTATTGAACTAATCATACTTTTTATATTTTTATCGTTAAGTTCACATTATTTTACATCTAAAACACGTCTTTAAAATACATTTGGGTGAATATAAAAGGTCGTAAAAAAATTTTTAAAAACAGGTGATGAATCCGCTAAATATCGTCTTAAGTCATTTCTATTAAACTAATCATACTTTTTATATTTTTATCGTTAAGTTCACATTATTTTACATCTAAAACACGTATTTACAATACATTTGGGTGAATACAAAAAATAGAAAAAAAATTTGGTAAAAAATGGTGATAATTCCGCTAAATATCGTTTAAAGTCATTTGTATTGAACTAATCATACCTTTTATATTTTTATCGTTAAGTTCACATAATTTTACATCTAAAACACGTCTTTAAAATACATTTGGGTGAATACAAAAAATAGAAAAAAAATTTGGGAAAATATTTGGTAATAAATGGTGATAATTCCGCTAAATATCGTTTAAAGTCATTTGTATTGAACTAATCATACTTTTTATATTTTTATCGTTAAGTTCACATTATTTTACATCTAAAACACGTCTTTAAAATACATTTGGGTGAATATAAAAGGTCGTAAAAAAATTTTTAAAAACAGGTGATGAATCCGCAATATATCGTCTTAAGTCATTTCTATTAAACTAATCATACTTTTTATATTTTTATCGTTAAGTTCACATAATTTTACATCTAAAACACGTCTTTAAAATACATTTGGGTGAATATAAAAGGTCGTAAAAAAATTTTTAAAAACAGGTGATGAATCCGCTAAATATCGTCTTAAGTCATTTCTATTAAACTAATCATACTTTTTATATTTTTAACGTTAAGTTCACATTATTTTACATCTTTAACACGTATTTACTATACATTTGGGTGAAAACAAAAAATAGAAAAAAAATTTGGGAAAAAAATTGGTAATAAATGGTGATAATTCCGCTAAATATCGTTTAAAGTTATTTGTATTGAACTAATCATACTTTTTATATTTTTATCGTTAAGTTCACATTATTTTACATCTAAAACACGTCTTTAAAATACATTTGGGTGAATATAAAAGGTCGTAAAAAAATTTTAAAAAACAGGTGATGAATCCGCTAAATATCGTCTTAAGTCATTTCTATTAAACTAATCATACTTTTTATATTTTTATCGTTAAGTTCACATTATTTTACATCTAAAACACGTATTTACAATACATTTGGGTGAATACAAAAAATAGAAAAAAAATTTGGTAAAAAATGGTGATAATTCCGCTAAATATCGTTTAAAGTCATTTGTATTGAACTCATCATACTTTTTATATTTTTATCGTTAAGTTCACATAATTTTACATCTAAAACACGTCTTTACAATACATTTGGGTGAATATAAAAGGTCGTAAAAAAATTTTGAAAAACAGGTGATGAATCTGCTAAATATCGTCTTAAGTCATTTCTATTAAACTAATCATACTTTTTATATTTTTAACGTTAAGTTCACATTATTTTACATCTTAAACACGTATTTACTATACATTTGGGTGAAAACAAAAAATAGAAAAAAAATTTGGGAAAAAAATTGGTAAAAAATGGTGATAATTCCGCTAAATATCGTTCAAAGTCATTTGTATTGAACGAATCGTACTTTTTATATTTTTATCGTTAAGTTCACATAATTTTACATCTAAAACACGTCTTTAAAATACATTTGGGTGAATATAAAAGGTCGTAAAAAAATTTTTAAAAACAGGTGATGAATCCGCTAAATATCGTCTTAAGTCATTTCTATTAAACTAATCATACTTTTTATATTTTTAACGTTAAGTTCACATTATTTTACATCTAAAACACGTATTTACAATACATTTGGGTGAATACAAAAAATAGAAAAAAAATTTGGGAAAAAATTTAGTAATAAATGGTGATAATTCCGCTAAATATCGTTTAAAGTCATTTGTATTGAACTAATCATACCTTTTATATTTTTATCGTTAAGTTCACATAATTTTACATCTAAAACACGTCTTTAAAATACATTTGGGTGAATACAAAAAATAGAAAAAAAATTTGGGAAAATATTTGGTAATAAATGGTGATAATTCCGCTAAATATCGTTTAAAGTCATTTGTATTGAACTAATTATACTTTTTATATTTTTATCGTTAAGTTCACATAATTTTACATCTAAAACACGTCTTTACATACATTTGGGTGAATATAAAAGGTCGTAAAAAAATTTGGGAAAAAATTTGGTAAAAAATAGTGATAATTCCGTTAAATATCGTTTAAAGTCATTTGTATTGAACTAATCATACTTTTTATATTTTTATCGTTAAGTTCACATTATTTTACATCTAAAACACGTATTTACAATACATTTGGGTGAAAACAAAAAATAGAAAAAAAATTTGGGAAAAAAATTGGTAAAAAATGGTGATAATTCCGCTAAATATCGTTTAAAGTCATTTGTATTGAACGAATCGTACTTTTTATATTTTTATCGTTAAGTTCACATAATTTTACATCTAAAACACGTCTTTAAAATACATTTGGGTGAATATAAAAGGTCGTAAAAAAATTTTTAAAAACAGGTGATGAATCCGCTAAATATCGTCTTAAGTCATTTCTATTAAACTAATCATACTTTTTATATTTTTAACGTTAAGTTCACATTATTTTACATCTAAAACACGTATTTACAATACATTTGGGTGAAAACAAAAAATAGAAAAAAAATTTGGGAAAAAAATTGGTAAAAAATGGTGATAATTCCGCTAAATATCGTTTAAAGTCATTTGTATTGAACGAATCGTACTTTTTATATTTTTATCGTTAAGTTCACATAATTTTACATCTAAAAAACGTCTTTAAAATACATTTGGGTGAATATAAAAGGTCGTAAAAAAATTTTTAAAAACAGGTGATGAATCCGCTAAATATCGTCTTAAGTCATTTCTATTAAACTAATCATACTTTTTATATTTTTATCGTTAAGTTCACATTATTTTACATCTAAAACACGTATTTACAATACATTTGGGTGAATACAAAAAATAGAAAAAAAATTTGGTAAAAAATGGTGATAATTCCGCTAAATATCGTTTAAAGTCATTTGTATTGAACTAATCATACTTTTTATATTTTTATCGTTAAGTTCACATAATTTTACATCTAAAACACGTCTTTACAATACATTTGGGTGAATATAAAAGGTCGTAAAAAAATTTTGAAAAACAGGTGATGAATCTGCTAAATATCGTCTTAAGTCATTTCTATTAAACTAGTCATACTTTTTATATTTTTAACGTTAAGTTCACATTATTTTACATCTAAAACACGTATTTACAATACATTTGGGTGAATACAAAAAATAGAAAAAAAATTTGGGAAAAAATTTAGTAATAAATGGTGATAATTCCGCTAAATATCGTTTAAAGTCATTTGTATTGAACTAATCATACCTTTTATATTTTTATCGTTAAGTTCACATAATTTTACATCTAAAACACGTCTTTAAAATACATTTGGGTGAATACAAAAAATAGAAAAAAAATTTGGGAAAATATTTGGTAATAAATGGTGATAATTCCGCTAAATATCGTTTAAAGTCATTTGTATTGAACTAATCATACTTTTTATATTTTTATCGTTAAGTTCACATAATTTTACATCTAAAACACGTCTTTACAATACATTTGGGTGAATATAAAAGGTCGTAAAAAAATTTTTAAAAACAGGTGATGAATCCGCTAAATATCGTCTTAAGTCATTTCTATTAAACTAATCATACTTTTTATATTTTTATCGTTAAGTTCACATTATTTTACATCTAAAACACGTATTTACAATACATTTGGGTGAATACAAAAGGTCGTAAAAAAATTTTTAAAAACAGGTGATGAATCCGCTAAATATCGTCTTAAGTCATTTCTATTAAACTAATCATACTTTTTATATTTTTATCGTTAAGTTCACATTATTTTACATCTAAAACACGTATTTACAATACATTTGGGTGAATACAAAAAATAGAAAAAAAATTTGGTAAAAAATGGTGATAATTCCGCTAAATATCGTTTAAAGTCATTTGTATTGAACTAATCATACTTTTTATATTTTTATCGTTAAGTTCACATAATTTTACATCTAAAACACGTCTTTACAATACATTTGGGTGAATATAAAAGGTCGTAAAAAAATTTTTAAAAACAGGTGATGAATCCGCTAAATATCGTCTTAAGTCATTTCTATTAAACTAATCATACTTTTTATATTTTTATCGTTAAGTTCACATTATTTTACATCTAAAACACGTATTTACAATACATTTGGGTGAATACAAAAAATAGAAAAAAAATTTGGTAAAAAATGGTGATAATTCCGCTAAATATCGTTTAAAGTCATTTGTATTGAACTAATCATACTTTTTATATTTTTATCGTTAAGTTCACATAATTTTACATCTAAAACACGTCTTTACAATACATTTGGGTGAATATAAAAGGTCGTAAAAAAATTTTGAAAAACAGGTGATGAATCTGCTAAATATCGTCTTAAGTCATTTCTATTAAACTAGTCATACTTTTTATATTTTTAACGTTAAGTTCACATTATTTTACATCTAAAACACGTATTTACAATACATTTGGGTGAATACAAAAAATAGAAAAAAAATTTGGGAAAAAATTTAGTAATAAATGGTGATAATTCCGCTAAATATCGTTTAAAGTCATTTGTATTGAACTAATCATACCTTTTATATTTTTATCGTTAAGTTCACATAATTTTACATCTAAAACACGTCTTTAAAATACATTTGGGTGAATACAAAAAATAGAAAAAAAATTTGGGAAAATATTTGGTAATAAATGGTGATAATTCCGCTAAATATCGTTTAAAGTCATTTGTATTGAAATAATCATACTTTTTATATTTTTATCGTTAAGTTCACATAATTTTACATCTAAAACACGTCTTTACATACATTTGGGTGAATATAAAAGGTCGTAAAAAAATTTGGGAAAAAATTTGGTAAAAAATAGTGATAATTCCGTTAAATATCGTTTAAAGTCATTTGTATTGAACTAATCATACTTTTTATATTTTTATCGTTAAGTTCACATTATTTTACATCTAAAACACGTATTTACAATACATTTGGGTGAATACAAAAAATAGAAAAAAAATTTGGAGAAAAAATTGGTAAAAAATAGCGGTAATTCCGCTAAATATCGTTTAAAGTCATTTGTATTGAACGAATCGTACTTTTTATATTTTTATCGTTAAGTTCACATAATTTTACATCTAAAACACGTCTTTAAAATACATTTGGGTGAATATAAAAGGTCGTAAAAAAATTTTTAAAAACAGGTGATGAATCCGCTAAGTATCGTCTTAAGTCATTTCTATTAAACTAATCATACTTTTTATATTTTTATCGTTAAGTTCACATTATTTTACATCTAAAACACGTCTTTACAATACATTTGGGTGAATATAAAAGGTCGTAAAAAAATTTTGAAAAACAGGTGATGAATCTGCTAAATATCGTCTTAAGTCATTTCTATTAAACTAATCATACTTTTTATATTTTTAACGTTAAGTTCACATTATTTTACATCTAAAACACGTCTTTACAATACATTTGGGTGAATATAAAAGGTCGTAAAAAAATTTTGAAAAACAGGTGATGAATCTGCTAAATATCGTCTTAAGTCATTTCTATTAAACTAATCATACTTTTTATATTTTTAACGTTAAGTTCACATTATTTTACATCTAAAACACGTATTTACAATACATTTGGGTGAATACAAAAAATAGAAAAAAAATTTGGTAAAAAATGGTGATAATTCCGCTAAATATCGTTTAAAGTCATTTGTATTGAACTAATCATACTTTTTATATTTTTATCGTTAAGTTCACATAATTTTACATCTAAAACACGTCTTTACAATACATTTGGGTGAATATAAAAGGTCGTAAAAAAATTTTGAAAAACAGGTGATGAATCTGCTAAATATCGTCTTAAGTCATTTCTATTAAACTAATCATACTTTTTATATTTTTAACGTTAAGTTCACATTATTTTACATCTTAAACACGTATTTACTATACATTTGGGTGAAAACAAAAAATAGAAAAAAAATTTGGGAAAAAAATTGGTAAAAAATGGTGATAATTCCGCTAAATATCGTTTAAAGTCATTTGTATTGAACGAATCGTACTTTTTATATTTTTATCGTTAAGTTCACATAATTTTACATCTAAAACACGTCTTTAAAATACATTTGGGTGAATATAAAAGGTCGTAAAAAAATTTTTAAAAACAGGTGATGAATCCGCTAAATATCGTCTTAAGTCATTTCTATTAAACTAATCATACTTTTTATATTTTTAACGTTAAGTTCACATTATTTTACATCTAAAACACGTATTTACAATACATTTGGGTGAATATAAAAGGTCGTAAAAAAATTTTGAAAAACAGGTGATGAATCTGCTAAATATCGTCTTAAGTCATTTCTATTAAACTAATCATACTTTTTATATTTTTAACGTTAAGTTCACATTATTTTACATCTTAAACACGTATTTACTATACATTTGGGTGAAAACAAAAAATAGAAAAAAAATTTGGGAAAAAAATTGGTAAAAAATGGTGATAATTCCGCTAAATATCGTTTAAAGTCATTTGTATTGAACGAATCGTACTTTTTATATTTTTATCGTTAAGTTCACATAATTTTACATCTAAAACACGTCTTTAAAATACATTTGGGTGAATATAAAAGGTCGTAAAAAAATTTTTAAAAACAGGTGATGAATCCGCTAAATATCGTCTTAAGTCATTTCTATTAAACTAATCATACTTTTTATATTTTTAACGTTAAGTTCACATTATTTTACATCTAAAACACGTATTTACAATACATTTGGGTGAATACAAAAAATAGAAAAAAAATTTGGGAAAAAATTTAGTAATAAATGGTGATAATTCCGCTAAATATCGTTTAAAGTCATTTGTATTGAACTAATCATACCTTTTATATTTTTATCGTTCAGTTCACATAATTTTACATCTAAAACACGTCTTTAAAATACATTTGGGTGAATATAAAAGGTCGTAAAAAAATTTTTAAAAACAGGTGATGAATCCGCTAAATATCGTCTTAAGTCATTTCTATTAAACTAATCATACTTTTTATATTTTTAACGTTAAGTTCACATTATTTTACATCTAAAACACGTATTTACAATACATTTGGGTGAATACAAAAAATAGAAAAAAAATTTGGGAAAAAATTTAGTAATAAATGGTGATAATTCCGCTAAATATCGTTTAAAGTCATTTGTATTGAACTAATCATACCTTTTATATTTTTATCGTTAAGTTCACATAATTTTACATCTAAAACACGTCTTTAAAATACATTTGGGTGAATATAAAAGGTCGTAAAAAAATTTTTAAAAACAGGTGATGAATCCGCAATATATCGTCTTAAGTCATTTCTATTAAACTAATCATACTTTTTATATTTTTAACGTTAAGTTCACATTATTTTACATCTAAAACACGTCTTTACATACATTTGGGTGAATATAAAAGGTCGTAAAAAAATTTGGGAAAATATTTGGTAATAAATGGTGATAATTCCGCTAAATATCGTTTAAAGTCATTTGTATTGAACTAATCATACTTTTTATATTTTTATCGTTAAGTTCACATAATTTTACATCTAAAACACGTCTTTACATACATTTGGGTGAATATAAAAGTTCGTAAAAAAATTTGGGAAAAAATTTGGTAAAAAATAGTGATAATTCCGTTAAATATCGTTTAAAGTCATTTGTATTGAACTAATCATACTTTTTATATTTTTATCGTTAAGTTCACATTATTTTACATCTAAAACACGTATTTACAATACATTTGGGTGAATACAAAAAATAGAAAAAAAATTTGGAGAAAAAATTTGTAAAAAATAGCGGTAATTCCGCTAAATATCGTTTAAAGTCATTTGTATTGAACGAATCGTACTTTTTATATTTTTATCGTTAAGTTCACATTATTTTACATCTAAAACACGTCTTTAAAATACATTTGGGTGAATATAAAAGGTCGTAAAAAAATTTTTAAAAACAGGTGATGAATCCGCTAAATATCGTCTTAAGTCATTTCTATTAAACTAATCATACTTTTTATATTTTTATCGTTAAGTTCACATTATTTTACATCTAAAACACGTATTTACAATACATTTGGGTGAATACAAAAAATAGAAAAAAAATTTGGTAAAAAATGGTGATAATTCCGCTAAATATCGTTTAAAGTCATTTGTATTGAACTAATCATACTTTTTATATTTTTATCGTTAAGTTCATATTATTGTACATCTAAAACACGTATTTACAATACATTTGGGTGAATACAAAAAATAGAAAAAAAATTTGGAGAAAAAATTGGTAAAAAATAGCGGTAATTCCGCTAAATATCGTTTAAAGTCATTTGTATTGAACTAATCGTACTTTTTATATTTTTATCGTTAAGTTCACATTATTTTACATCTAAAACACGTATTTACAATACATTTGGGTGAATACAAAAAATAGAAAAAAAATTTGGGAAAATATTTGGTAATAAATGGTGATAATTCCGCTAAATATCGTTTAAAGTCATTTGTATTGAACTAATCATACTTTTTATATTTTTATCGTTAAGTTCACATTATTTTACATCTAAAACACGTCTTTAAAATACATTTGGGTGAATATAAAAGGTCGTAAAAAAATTTTTAAAAACAGGTGATGAATCCGCTAAATATCGTCTTAAGTCATTTCTATTAAACTAATCATACTTTTTATATTTTTATCGTTAAGTTCACATTATTTTTCATCTAAAACACGTATTTACAATACATTTGGGTGAATACAAAAAATAGAAAAAAAATTTGGTAAAAAATGGTGATAATTCCGCTAAATATCGTTTAAAGTCATTTGTATTGAACTAATCATACTTTTTATATTTTTATCGTTAAGTTCACATAATTTTACATCTAAAACACGTCTTTACAATACATTTGGGTGAATATAAAAGGTCGTAAAAAAATTTTGAAAAACAGGTGATGAATCTGCTAAATATCGTCTTAAGTCATTTCTATTAAACTAATCATACTTTTTATATTTTTAACGTTAAGTTCACATTATTTTACATCTAAAACACGTATTTACAATACATTTGGGTGAATACAAAAAATAGAAAAAAAATTTGGGAAAAAATTTAGTAATAAATGGTGATAATTCCGCTAAATATCGTTTAAAGTCATTTGTATTGAACTAATCATACCGTTTATATTTTTATCGTTAAGTTCACATAATTTTACATCTAAAACACGTCTTTAAAATACATTTGGGTGAATACAAAAAATAGAAAAAAAATTTGGGAAAATATTTGGTAATAAATGGTGATAATTCCGCTAAATATCGATTAAAGTCATTTGTATTGAACGAATCGTACTTTTTATATTTTTATCGTTAAGTTCACATTATTTTACATCTAAAACACGTCTTTAAAATACATTTGGGTGAATATAAAAGGTCGTAAAAAAATTTTTAAAAACAGGTGATGAATCCGCTAAATATCGTCTTAAGTCATTTCTATTAAACTAATCATACTTTTTATATTTTTATCGTTAAGTTCACATTATTTTACATCTAAAACACGTATTTACAATACATTTGGGTGAATACAAAAAATAGAAAAAAAATTTGGTAAAAAATGGTGATAATTCCGCTAAATATCGTTTAAAGTCATTTGTATTGAACTAATCATACTTTTTATATTTTTATCGTTAAGTTCACATTATTCTACATCTAAAACACGTATTTACAATACATTTGGGTGAATATAAAAGGTCGTAAAAAAATTTGGGAAAAAATTTGGTAAAAAATAGTGATAATTCCGTTAAATATCGTTTAAAGTCATTTGTATTGAACTAATCATACTTTTTATATTTTTATCGTTAAGTTCATATTATTGTACATCTAAAACACGTATTTACAATACATTTGGGTGAATACAAAAAATAGAAAAAAAATTTGGAGAAAAAATTGGTAAAAAATAGCGGTAATTCCGCTAAATATCGTTTAAAGTCATTTGTATTGAACTAATCATACTTTTTATATTTTTATCGTTAAGTTCACATTATTTTACATCTAAAACACGTATTTACAATACATTTGGGTGAATACAAAAAATAGAAAAAAAATTTGGGAAAATATTTGGTAATAAATGGTGATAATTCCGCTAAATATCGTTTAAAGTCATTTGTATTGAACTAATCATACTTTTTATATTTTTATCGTTAAGTTCACATTATTTTACATCTAAAACACGTCTTTAAAATACATTTGGGTGAATATAAAAGGTCGTAAAAAAATTTTTAAAAACAGGTGATGAATCCGCTAAATATCGTCTTAAGTCATTTCTATTAAACTAATCATACTTTTTATATTTTTAACGTTAAGTTCACATTATTTTACATCTTTAACACGTATTTACTATACATTTGGGTGAAAACAAAAAATAGAAAAAAAATTTGGGAAAAA
The DNA here is from genome assembly GCF_037042655.1 of Diuraphis noxia. NCBI lineage: Eukaryota > Metazoa > Arthropoda > Insecta > Hemiptera > Aphididae > Diuraphis > Diuraphis noxia. The sequence continues at coordinate 4,923,125 of NW_028301711.1, forward strand.
AATTGGTAATAAATGGTGATAATTCCGCTAAATATCTTTTAAAGTTATTTGTATTGAACTAATCATACTTTTTATATTTTTATCGTTAAGTTCACATTATTTTACATCTAAAACACGTCTTTAAAATACATTTGGGTGAATATAAAAGGTCGTAAAAAAATTTTTAAAAACAGGTGATGAATCCGCTAAATATCGTCTTAAGTCATTTCTATTAAACTAATCATACTTTTTATATTTTTATCGTTAAGTTCACATTATTTTACATCTAAAACACGTATTTACAATACATTTGGGTGAATACAAAAAATAGAAAAAAAATTTGGTAAAAAATGGTGATAATTCCGCTAAATATCGTTTAAAGTCATTTGTATTGAACTAATCATACTTTTTATATTTTTATCGTTAAGTTCACATAATTTTACATCTAAAACACGTCTTTACAATACATTTGGGTGAATATAAAAGGTCGTAAAAAAATTTTGAAAAACAGGTGATGAATCTGCTAAATATCGTCTTAAGTCATTTCTATTAAACTAATCATACTTTTTATATTTTTAACGTTAAGTTCACATTATTTTACATCTAAAACACGTATTTACAATACATTTGGGTGAATACAAAAAATAGAAAAAAAATTTGGGAAAAAATTTAGTAATAAATGGTGATAATTCCGCTAAATATCGTTTAAAGTCATTTGTATTGAACTAATCATACCTTTTATATTTTTATCGTTAAGTTCACATAATTTTACATCTAAAACACGTCTTTAAAATACATTTGGGTGAATACAAAAAATAGAAAAAAAATTTGGGAAAATATTTGGTAATAAATGGTGATAATTCCGCTAAATATCGTTTAAAGTCATTTGTATTGAACTAATCATACTTTTTATATTTTTATCGTTAAGTTCACATAATTTTACATCTAAAACACGTCTTTACATACATTTGGGTGAATATAAAAGGTCGTAAAAAAATTTGGGAAAAAATTTGGTAAAAAATAGTGATAATTCCGTTAAATATCGTTTAAAGTCATTTGTATTGAACTAATCATACTTTTTATATTTTTATCGTTAAGTTCACATTATTTTACATCTAAAACACGTATTTACAATACATTTGGGTGAATACAAAAAATAGAAAAAAAATTTGGAGAAAAAATTGGTAAAAAATAGCGGTAATTCCGCTAAATATCGTTTAAAGTCATTTGTATTGAACGAATCGTACTTTTTATATTTTTATCGTTAAGTTCACATAATTTTACATCTAAAACACGTCTTTAAAATACATTTGGGTGAATATAAAAGGTCGTAAAAAAATTTTTAAAAACAGGTGATGAATCCGCTAAGTATCGTCTTAAGTCATTTCTATTAAACTAATCATACTTTTTATATTTTTATCGTTAAGTTCACATTATTTTACTTCTAAAACACGTATTTACAATACATTTGGGTGAATACAAAAAATAGAAAAAAAATTTGGTAAAAAATGGTGATAATTCCGCTAAATATCGTTTAAAGTCATTTGTATTGAACTAATCATACCTTTTATATTTTTATCGTTAAGTTCACATAATTTTACATCTAAAACACGTCTTTAAAATACATTTGGGTGAATACAAAAAATAGAAAAAAAATTTGGGAAAATATTTGGTAATAAATGGTGATAATTCCGCTAAATATCGTTTAAAGTCATTTGTATTGAACTAATCATACTTATTATATTTTTATCGTTAAGTTCACATTATTGTACATCTAAAACACGTATTTACAATACATTTGGGTGAATACAAAAAATAGAAAAAAAATTTGGAGAAAAAATTGGTAAAAAATAGCGGTAATTCCGCTAAATATCGTTTAAAGTCATTTGTATTGAACTAATCATACTTTTTATATTTTTATCGTTAAGTTCACATTATTTTACATCTAAAACACGTATTTACAATACATTTGGGTGAATACAAAAAATAGAAAAAAAATTTGGGAAAATATTTGGTAATAAATGGTGATAATTCCGCTAAATATCGTTTAAAGTCATTTGTATTGAACTAATCATACTTTTTATATTTTTATCGTTAAGTTCACATTATTTTACATCTTTAACACGTATTTACTATACATTTGGGTGAATACAAAAAAAAGAAAAAAAATTTGGAGAAAAAATTGGTAAAAAATAGCGGTAATTCCGCTAAATATCGTTTAAAGTCATTTGTATTGAACGAATCGTACTTTTTATATTTTTATCGTTAAGTTCACATAATTTTACATCTAAAACACGTCTTTAAAATACATTTGGGTGAATATAAAAGGTCGTAAAAAAATTTTTAAAAACAGGTGATGAATCCGCTAAGTATCGTCTTAAGTCATTTCTATTAAACTAATCATACTTTTTATATTTTTATCGTTAAGTTCACATTATTTTACATCTAAAACACGTATTTACAATACATTTGGGTGAATACAAAAAATAGAAAAAAAATTTGGTAAAAAATGGTGATAATTCCGCTAAATATCGTTTAAAGTCATTTGTATTGAACTAATCATACCTTTTATATTTTTATCGTTAAGTTCACATTATTGTACATCTAAAACACGTATTTACAATACATTTGGGTGAATACAAAAAATAGAAAAAAAATTTGGAGAAAAAATTGGTAAAAAATAGCGGTAATTCCGCTAAATATTGTTTAAAGTCATTTGTATTGAACTAATCATACTTTTTATATTTTTATCGTTAAGTTCACATTATTTTACATCTAAAACACGTATTTACAATACATTTGGGTGAATACAAAAAATAGAAAAAAAATTTGGGAAAATATTTGGTAATAAATGGTGATAATTCCGCTAAATATCGTTTAAAGTCATTTGTATTGAACTAATCATACTTTTTATATTTTTATCGTTAAGTTCACATTATTTTACATCTAAAACACGTCTTTAAAATACATTTGGGTGAATATAAAAGGTCGTAAAAAAATTTTTAAAAACAGGTGATGAATCCGCTAAATATCGTCTTAAGTCATTTCTATTAAACTAATCATACTTTTTATATTTTTAACGTTAAGTTCACATTATTTTACATCTTTAACACGTATTTACAATACATTTGGGTGAATACAAAAAATAGAAAAAAAATTTGGGAAAAAATTTAGTAATAAATGGTGATAATTCCGCTAAATATCGTTTAAAGTCATTTGTATTGAACTAATCATACCTTTTATATTTTTATCGTTCAGTTCACATAATTTTACATCTAAAACACGTCTTTAAAATACATTTGGGTGAATATAAAAGGTCGTAAAAAAATTTTTAAAAACAGGTGATGAATCCGCTAAATATCGTCTTAAGTCATTTCTATTAAACTAATCATACTTTTTATATTTTTAACGTTAAGTTCACATTATTTTACATCTAAAACACGTATTTACAATACATTTGGGTGAATACAAAAAATAGAAAAAAAATTTGGGAAAAAATTTAGTAATAAATGGTGATAATTCCGCTAAATATCGTTTAAAGTCATTTGTATTGAACTAATCATACCTTTTATATTTTTATCGTTAAGTTCACATAATTTTACATCTAAAACACGTCTTTAAAATACATTTGGGTGAATATAAAAGGTCGTAAAAAAATTTTTAAAAACAGGTGATGAATCCGCAATATATCGTCTTAAGTCATTTCTATTAAACTAATCATACTTTTTATATTTTTAACGTTAAGTTCACATTATTTTACATCTAAAACACGTCTTTACATACATTTGGGTGAATATAAAAGGTCGTAAAAAAATTTGGGAAAATATTTGGTAATAAATGGTGATAATTCCGCTAAATATCGTTTAAAGTCATTTGTATTGAACTAATCATACTTTTTATATTTTTATCGTTAAGTTCACATAATTTTACATCTAAAACACGTCTTTACATACATTTGGGTGAATATAAAAGTTCGTAAAAAAATTTGGGAAAAAATTTGGTAAAAAATAGTGATAATTCCGTTAAATATCGTTTAAAGTCATTTGTATTGAACTAATCATACTTTTTATATTTTTATCGTTAAGTTCACATTATTTTACATCTAAAACACGTATTTACAATACATTTGGGTGAATACAAAAAATAGAAAAAAAATTTGGAGAAAAAATTTGTAAAAAATAGCGGTAATTCCGCTAAATATCGTTTAAAGTCATTTGTATTGAACGAATCGTACTTTTTATATTTTTTTTCGTTAAGTTCACATTATTTTACATCTAAAACACGTCTTTAAAATACATTTGGGTGAATATAAAAGGTCGTAAAAAAATTTTTAAAAACAGGTGATGAATCCGCTAAATATCGTCTTAAGTCATTTCTATTAAACTAATCATACTTTTTATATTTTTATCGTTAAGTTCACATTATTTTACATCTAAAACACGTATTTACAATACATTTGGGTGAATACAAAAAATAAAAAAAAAATTTGGGAAAAAATTTGGTAAAGAATGGTGATAATTCCGCTAAATATCGTTTAAAGTCATTTGTATTGAACTAATCATACTTTTTATATTTTTATCGTTAAGTTCACATTATTTTACATCTAAAACACGTATTTACAATACATTTGGGTGAATACAAAAAATAGAAAAAAAATTTGGAGAAAAAATTGGTAAAAAATAGCGGTAATTCCGCTAAATATCGTTTAAAGTCATTTGTATTGAACTAATCATACTTTTTATATTTTTATCGTTAAGTTCACGTAATTTTACATCTAAAACACGTCTTTACAATACATTTGGGTGAATACAAAAAATAAAAAATAAATTTGGGAAAAAATTTGGTAAAGAATGGTGATAATTCCGCTAAATATCGTTTAAAGTCATTTGTATTGAACTAATCATACTTTTTATATTTTTATCGTTAAGTTCACATTATTTTACATCTAAAACACGTATTTACAATACATTTGGGTGAATACAAAAAATAGAAAAAAAATTTGGTAAAAAATGGTGATAATTCCGCTAAATATCGTTTAAAGTCATTTGTATTGAACTAATCATACCTTTTATATTTTTATCGTTAAGTTCACATAATTTTACATCTAAAACACGTCTTTAAAATACATTTGGGTGAATACAAAAAATAGAAAAAAAATTTGGGAAAAAATTTGGTAATAAATGGTGATAATTCCGCTAAATATCGTTTAAAGTCATTTGTATTGAACTAATCATACTTATTATATTTTTATCGTTAAGTTCACATTATTGTACATCTAAAACACGTATTTACAATACATTTGGGTGAATACAAAAAATAGAAAAAAAATTTGGAGAAAAAATTGGTAAAAAATAGCGGTAATTCCGCTAAATATTGTTTAAAGTCATTTGTATTGAACTAATCATACTTTTTATATTTTTATCGTTAAGTTCACATTATTTTACATCTAAAACACGTATTTACAATACATTTGGGTGAATACAAAAAATAGAAAAAAAATTTGGGAAAATATTTGGTAATAAATGGTGATAATTCCGCTAAATATCGTTTAAAGTCATTTGTATTGAACTAATCATACTTTTTATATTTTTATCGTTAAGTTCACATTATTTTACATCTAAAACACGTCTTTAAAATACATTTGGGTGAATATAAAAGGTCGTAAAAAAATTTTTAAAAACAGGTGATGAATCCGCTAAATATCGTCTTAAGTCATTTCTATTAAACTAATCATACTTTTTATATTTTTAACGTTAAGTTCACATTATTTTACATCTTTAACACGTATTTACTATACATTTGGGTGAAAACAAAAAATAGAAAAAAAATTTGGGAAAAAAATTGGTAATAAATGGTGATAATTCCGCTAAATATCGTTTAAAGTTATTTGTATTGAACTAATCATACTTTTTATATTTTTATCGTTAAGTTCACATTATTTTACATCTAAAACACGTCTTTAAAATACATTTGGGTGAATATAAAAGGTCGTAAAAAAATTTTTAAAAACAGGTGATGAATCCGCTAAATATCGTCTTAAGTCATTTCTATTAAACTAATCATACTTTTTATATTTTTATCGTTAAGTTCACATTATTTTACATCTAAAACACGTATTTACAATACATTTGGGTGAATACAAAAAATAGAAAAAAAATTTGGTAAAAAATGGTGATAATTCCGCTAAATATCGTTTAAAGTCATTTGTATTGAACTAATCATACTTTTTATATTTTTATCGTTAAGTTCACATAATTTTACATCTAAAACACGTCTTTACAATACATTTGGGTGAATATAAAAGGTCGTAAAAAAATTTTGAAAAACAGGTGATGAATCTGCTAAATATCGTCTTAAGTCATTTCTATTAAACTAATCATACTTTTTATATTTTTAACGTTAAGTTCACATTATTTTACATCTTAAACACGTATTTACTATACATTTGGGTGAAAACAAAAAATAGAAAAAAAATTTGGGAAAAAAATTGGTAAAAAATGGTGATAATTCCGCTAAATATCGTTTAAAATCATTTGTATTGAACGAATCGTACTTTTTATATTTTTATCGTTAAGTTCACATAATTTTACATCTAAAACACGTCTTTAAAATACATTTGGGTGAATATAAAAGGTCGTAAAAAAATTTTTAAAAACAGGTGATGAATCCGCTAAATATCGTCTTAAGTCATTTCTATTAAACTAATCATACTTTTTATATTTTTAACGTTAAGTTCACATTATTTTACATCTAAAACACGTATTTACAATACATTTGGGTGAATACAAAAAATAGAAAAAAAATTTGGGAAAAAATTTAGTAATAAATGGTGATAATTCCGCTAAATATCGTTTAAAGTCATTTGTATTGAACTAATCATACCTTTTATATTTTTATCGTTCAGTTCACATAATTTTACATCTAAAACACGTCTTTAAAATACATTTGGGTGAATATAAAAGGTCGTAAAAAAATTTTTAAAAACAGGTGATGAATCCGCTAAATATCGTCTTAAGTCATTTCTATTAAACTAATCATACTTTTTATATTTTTAACGTTAAGTTCACATTATTTTACATCTAAAACACGTATTTACAATACATTTGGGTGAATACAAAAAATAGAAAAAAAATTTGGGAAAAAATTTAGTAATAAATGGTGATAATTCCGCTAAATATCGTTTAAAGTCATTTGTATTGAACTAATCATACCTTTTATATTTTTATCGTTAAGTTCACATAATTTTACATCTAAAACACGTCTTTAAAATACATTTGGGTGAATATAAAAGGTCGTAAAAAAATTTTTAAAAACAGGTGATGAATCCGCAATATATCGTCTTAAGTCATTTCTATTAAACTAATCATACTTTTTATATTTTTAACGTTAAGTTCACATTATTTTACATCTAAAACACGTCTTTACATACATTTGGGTGAATATAAAAGGTCGTAAAAAAATTTGGGAAAATATTTGGTAATAAATGGTGATAATTCCGCTAAATATCGTTTAAAGTCATTTGTATTGAACTAATCATACTTTTTATATTTTTATCGTTAAGTTCACATAATTTTACATCTAAAACACGTCTTTACATACATTTGGGTGAATATAAAAGTTCGTAAAAAAATTTGGGAAAAAATTTGGTAAAAAATAGTGATAATTCCGTTAAATATCGTTTAAAGTCATTTGTATTGAACTAATCATACTTTTTATATTTTTATCGTTAAGTTCACATTATTTTACATCTAAAACACGTATTTACAATACATTTGGGTGAATACAAAAAATAGAAAAAAAATTTGGAGAAAAAATTTGTAAAAAATAGCGGTAATTCCGCTAAATATCGTTTAAAGTCATTTGTATTGAACGAATCGTACTTTTTATATTTTTATCGTTAAGTTCACATTATTTTACATCTAAAACACGTCTTTAAAATACATTTGGGTGAATATAAAAGGTCGTAAAAAAATTTTTAAAAACAGGTGATGAATCCGCTAAATATCGTCTTAAGTCATTTCTATTAAACTAATCATACTTTTTATATTTTTATCGTTAAGTTCACATTATTTTACATCTAAAACACGTCTTTAAAATACATTTGGGTGAATATAAAAGGTCGTAAAAAAATTTTTAAAAACAGGTGATGAATCCGCTAAATATCGTCTTAAGTCATTTCTATTAAACTAATCATACTTTTTATATTTTTAACGTTAAGTTCACATTATTTTACATCTTTAACACGTATTTACTATACATTTGGGTGAAAAAAAAAAATAGAAAAAAAATTTGGGAAAAAAATTGGTAATAAATGGTGATAATTCCGCTAAATATCGTTTAAAGTTATTTGTATTGAACTAATCATACTTTTTATATTTTTATCGTTAAGTTCACATTATTTTACATCTAAAACACGTCTTTAAAATACATTTGGGTGAATATAAAAGGTCGTAAAAAAATTTTTAAAAACAGGTGATGAATCCGCTAAATATCGTCTTAAGTCATTTCTATTAAACTAATCATACTTTTTATATTTTTATCGTTAAGTTCACATTATTTTACATCTAAAACACGTATTTACAATACATTTGGGTGAATACAAAAAATAGAAAAAAAATTTGGTAAAAAATGGTGATAATTCCGCTAAATATCGTTTAAAGTCATTTGTATTGAACTAATCATACTTTTTATATTTTTATCGTTAAGTTCACATAATTTTACATCTAAAACACGTCTTTACATTACATTTGGGTGAATATAAAAAATAGAAAAAAAATTTGGGAAAAAATTTGGTAATAAATGGTGATAATTCCGCTAAATATCGTTTAAAGTCATTTATATTGAACTTATCATACTTTTTATATTTTTATCGTTAAGTTCACATAATTTTACATCTAAAACACGTCTTTACAATACATTTGGGTGAATATAAAAGGTCGTAAAAAAATTTGGGAAAAAATTTGGTAAAAAATAGTGAAAATTCCGCTAAATATCGTCTTAAGTCATTTCTATTAAACTAATCATACTTTTTATATTTTTATCGTTAAGTTCACATTATTTTACATCTAAAACACGTATTTACAATACATTTGGGTGAATACAAAAAATAGAAAAAAAATTTGGTAAAAAATGGTGATAATTCCGCTAAATATCGTTTAAAGTCATTTGTATTGAACTAATCATACTTTTTATATTTTTATCGTTAAGTTCACATAATTTTACATCTAAAACACGTCTTTACAATACATTTGGGTGAATATAAAAGGTCGTAAAAAAATTTTGAAAAACAGGTGATGAATCTGCTAAATATCGTCTTAAGTCATTTCTATTAAACTAATCATACTTTTTATATTTTTAACGTTAAGTTCACATTATTTTACATCTTAAACACGTATTTACTATACATTTGGGTGAAAACAAAAAATAGAAAAAAAATTTGGGAAAAAAATTGGTAAAAAATGGTGATAATTCCGCTAAATATCGTTTAAAATCATTTGTATTGAACGAATCGTACTTTTTATATTTTTATCGTTAAGTTCACATAATTTTACATCTAAAACACGTCTTTAAAATACATTTGGGTGAATATAAAAGGTCGTAAAAAAATTTTTAAAAACAGGTGATGAATCCGCTAAATATCGTCTTAAGTCATTTCTATTAAACTAATCATACTTTTTATATTTTTAACGTTAAGTTCACATTATTTTACATCTAAAACACGTATTTACAATACATTTGGGTGAATACAAAAAATAGAAAAAAAATTTGGGAAAAAATTTAGTAATAAATGGTGATAATTCCGCTAAATATCGTTTAAAGTCATTTGTATTGAACTAATCATACCTTTTATATTTTTATCGTTCAGTTCACATAATTTTACATCTAAAACACGTCTTTAAAATACATTTGGGTGAATATAAAAGGTCGTAAAAAAATTTTTAAAAACAGGTGATGAATCCGCTAAATATCGTCTTAAGTCATTTCTATTAAACTAATCATACTTTTTATATTTTTAACGTTAAGTTCACATTATTTTACATCTAAAACACGTATTTACAATACATTTGGGTGAATACAAAAAATAGAAAAAAAATTTGGGAAAAAATTTAGTAATAAATGGTGATAATTCCGCTAAATATCGTTTAAAGTCATTTGTATTGAACTAATCATACCTTTTATATTTTTATCGTTAAGTTCACATAATTTTACATCTAAAACACGTCTTTAAAATACATTTGGGTGAATATAAAAGGTCGTAAAAAAATTTTTAAAAACAGGTGATGAATCCGCAATATATCGTCTTAAGTCATTTCTATTAAACTAATCATACTTTTTATATTTTTAACGTTAAGTTCACATTATTTTACATCTAAAACACGTCTTTACATACATTTGGGTGAATATAAAAGGTCGTAAAAAAATTTGGGAAAATATTTGGTAATAAATGGTGATAATTCCGCTAAATATCGTTTAAAGTCATTTGTATTGAACTAATCATACTTTTTATATTTTTATCGTTAAGTTCACATAATTTTACATCTAAAACACGTCTTTACATACATTTGGGTGAATATAAAAGTTCGTAAAAAAATTTGGGAAAAAATTTGGTAAAAAATAGTGATAATTCCGTTAAATATCGTTTAAAGTCATTTGTATTGAACTAATCATACTTTTTATATTTTTATCGTTAAGTTCACATTATTTTACATCTAAAACACGTATTTACAATACATTTGGGTGAATACAAAAAATAGAAAAAAAATTTGGAGAAAAAATTTGTAAAAAATAGCGGTAATTCCGCTAAATATCGTTTAAAGTCATTTGTATTGAACGAATCGTACTTTTTATATTTTTATCGTTAAGTTCACATTATTTTACATCTAAAACACGTCTTTAAAATACATTTGGGTGAATATAAAAGGTCGTAAAAAAATTTTTAAAAACAGGTGATGAATCCGCTAAATATCGTCTTAAGTCATTTCTATTAAACTAATCATACTTTTTATATTTTTATCGTTAAGTTCACATTATTTTACATCTAAAACACGTATTTACAATACATTTGGGTGAATACAAAAAATAAAAAAAAAATTTGGGAAAAAATTTGGTAAAGAATGGTGATAATTCCGCTAAATATCGTTTAAAGTCATTTGTATTGAACTAATCATACTTTTTATATTTTTATCGTTAAGTTCACATTATTTTACATCTAAAACACGTCTTTACAATACATTTGGGTGAATATAAAAGGTCGTAAAAAAATTTGGGAAAAAATTTGGTAAAAAACAGGTGATGAATCCGCTAAATATCGTCTTAAGTCATTTCTATTAAACTAATCATACTTTTTATATTTTTAACGTTAAGTTCACATTATTTTACATCTTTAACACGTATTTACTATACATTTGGGTGAAAACAAAAAATAGAAAAAAAATTTGGGAAAAAAATTGGTAATAAATGGTGATAATTCCGCTAAATATCGTTTAAAGTTATTTGTATTGAACTAATCATACTTTTTATATTTTTATCGTTAAGTTCACATTATTTTACATCTAAAACACGTCTTTAAAATACATTTGGGTGAATATAAAAGGTCGTAAAAAAATTTTTAAAAACAGGTGATGAATCCGCTAAATATCGTCTTAAGTCATTTCTATTAAACTAATCATACTTTTTATATTTTTATCGTTAAGTTCACATTATTTTACATCTAAAACACGTATTTACAATACATTTGGGTGAATACAAAAAATAGAAAAAAAATTTGGTAAAAAATGGTGATAATTCCGCTAAATATCGTTTAAAGTCATTTGTATTGAACTAATCATACTTTTTATATTTTTATCGTTAAGTTCACATAATTTTACATCTAAAACACGTCTTTACATTACATTTGGGTGAATATAAAAAATAGAAAAAAAATTTGGGAAAAAATTTGGTAATAAATGGTGATAATTCCGCTAAATATCGTTTAAAGTCATTTATATTGAACTTATCATACTTTTTATATTTTTATCGTTAAGTTCACATAATTTTACATCTAAAACACGTCTTTACAATACATTTGGGTGAATATAAAAGGTCGTAAAAAAATTTGGGAAAAAATTTGGTAAAAAATAGTGAAAATTCCGCTAAATATCGTTTAAAGTCATTTGTATTAAACTAATCATACTTTTTATATTTTTAACGTTAAGTTCACATTATTTTACATCTAAAACACGTCTTTACAATACATTTGGGTGAATATAAAAGGTCGTAAAAAAATTTGGGAAAAAATTTGGTAAAAAATAGTGATAATTCCGCTAAATATCGTTTAAAGTCATTTCTATTAAACTAATCATACTTTTTATATTTTTATCGTTAAGTTCACATAATTTTACATCTAAAACACGTCTTTACAATACATTTGGGTGAATATAAAAGGTCGTAAAAAAATTTGGGCAAAAATTTGGTAAAAAATAGTGAAAATTCCGCTAAATATCGTTTAAAGTCATTTGTATTGAACTAATCATACTTTTTATATTTTTAACGTTAAGTTCACATTATTTTACATCTAAAACACGTCTTTACAATACATTTGGGTGAATATAAAAGGTCGTAAAAAAATTTTTATAAACAGGTGATGAATCCGCTAAATATCGTCTTAAGTCATTTCTATTAAACTAATCATACTTTTTATATTTTTAACGTTAAGTTCACATTATTTTACATCTAAAACACGTATTTACAATACATTTGGGTGAATACAAAAAATAGAAAAAAAATTTGGTAAAAAATGGTGATAATTCCGCTAAATATCGTTTAAAGTCATTTGTATTGAACCAATCATACTTTTTATATTTTTATCGTTAAGTTCACATAATTTTACATCTAAAACACGTCTTTACAATACATTTGGGTGAATATAAAAGGTCGTAAAAAAATTTGGGAAAAAATTTGGTAAAAAATAGTGAAAATTCCGCTAAATATCGTTTAAAGTCATTTGTATTAAACTAATCATACTTTTTATATTTTTAACGTTAAGTTCACATTATTTTACATCTAAAACACGTCTTTACAATACATTTGGGTGAATATAAAAGGTCGTAAAAAAATTTGGGAAAAAATTTGGTAAAAAATAGTGATAATTCCGCTAAATATCGTTTAAAGTCATTTCTATTAAACTAATCATACTTTTTATATTTTTATCGTTAAGTTCACATAATTTTACATCTAAAACACGTCTTTACAATACATTTGGGTGAATATAAAAGGTCGTAAAAAAATTTGGGCAAAAATTTGGTAAAAAATAGTGAAAATTCCGCTAAATATCGTTTAAAGTCATTTGTATTGAACTAATCATACTTTTTATATTTTTAACGTTAAGTTCACATTATTTTACATCTAAAACACGTCTTTACAATACATTTGGGTGAATATAAAAGGTCGTAAAAAAATTTTTATAAACAGGTGATGAATCCGCTAAATATCGTCTTAAGTCATTTCTATTAAACTAATCATACTTTTTATATTTTTAACGTTAAGTTCACATTATTTTACATCTAAAACACGTATTTACAATACATTTGGGTGAATACAAAAAATAGAAAAAAAATTTGGTAAAAAATGGTGATAATTCCGCTAAATATCGTTTAAAGTCATTTGTATTGAACCAATCATACTTTTTATATTTTTATCGTTAAGTTCACATAATTTTACATCTAAAACACGTCTTTACAATACATTTGGGTGAATATAAAAGGTCGTAAAAAAATTTTGAAAAACAGGTGATGAATCCGCTAAATATCGTCTTAAGTCATTTATATTAAACTAATCATACTTTTTATATTTTTAATGTTAAGTTCACATTATTTTACATCTAAAACACGTATTTACAATACATTTGGGTGAATACAAAAAATAAAAAAAAAATTTGGGAAAAAATTTGGTAAAGAATGGTGATAATTCCGCTAAATATCGTTTAAAGTCATTTGTATTGAACTAATCATACTTTTTATATTTTTATCGTTAAGTTCACATAATTTTACATCTAAAACACGTCTTTACAATACATTTGGGTGAATATAAAAGGTCGTAAAAAAATTTTTAAAAACAGTTGATGAATCCGCTAAATATCGTCTTAAATCTTTTCTTTTAAACTAATCATACTTTTTATATTTTTAACGTTAAGTTCACATTATTTTACATCTAAAACACGTATTTACAATACATTTGGGTGAATACAAAAAATAGAAAAAAAATTTGGGAAAAAATTTGGTAAAAAATGGAGATAATTCTGCTAAATATCGTTTAAAGTCATTTGTATTGAACTAATCATACTTTTTATATTTTTATCGTTAAGTTCACATAATTTTACATCTAAAACACGTCTTTACAATACATTTGGGTGAATACAAAAAATAAAAAAAAAATTTGGGAAAAAATTTGGTAAAGAATGGTGATAATTCCGCTAAATATCGTTTAAAGTCATTTGTATTGAACTAATCATACTTTTTATATTTTTATCGTTAAGTTCACATAATTTTACATCTAAAACACGTCTTTACAATACATTTGGGTGAATATAAAAGGTCGTAAAAAAATTTTGAAAAACAGGTGATGAATCCGCTAAATATCGTCTTAAGTCATTTCTATTAAACTAATCATACTTTTTATATTTTTAACGTTAAGTTCACATTATTTTACATCTAAAACACGTATTTCCAATACATTTGGGTGAATACAAAAAATAGAAAAAAAATTTGGGAAAAAATTTGGTAATAAATGGTGATAATTCCGCTAAATATCGTTTACAGTCATTTGTATTGAACTAATCATACTTTTTATATTTTTATCGTTAAGTTCACATAATTTTACATCTAAAACACGTCTTTACAATACATTTGGGTGAATATAAAAGGTCGTAAAAAATTTTTGAAAAACAGGTGATGAATCCGCTAAATATCGTCTTAAGTTATTTCTATTAAACTAATCATACTTTTTATATTTTTAACGTTATGTTCACATTATTTTACATCTAAAACACGTATTTACAATACATTTGGGTGAATACAAAAAATAGAAAAAAAATTTGGTAAAAAATGGTGATAATTCCGCTAAATATCGTTTACAGTCATTTGTATTGAACTAATCATACTTTTTATATTTTTAACGTTAAGTTCACATTATTTTACATCTAAAACACGTATTTACAATACATTTGGGTGAATACAAAAAATAGAAAAAAAATTTGGTAAAAAATGGTGATAATTCCGCTAAATATCGTTTAAAGTCATTTGTATTGAACTAATCATACTTTTTATATTTTTATCGTTAAGTTCACATAATTTTACATCTAAAACACGTCTTTACAATACATTTGGGTGAATATAAAAGGTCGTAAAAAAATTTTTAAAAACAGGTGATGAATCCGCTAAATATCGTCTTAAATCTTTTCTTTTAAACTAATCATACTTTTTATATTTTTAACGTTAAGTTCACATTATTTTACATCTAAAACACGTATTTACAATACATTTGGGTGAATACAAAAAATAGAAAAAAAATTTGGGAAAAAATTTGGTAAAAAATGGAGATAATTCTGCTAAATATCGTTTAAAGTCATTTGTATTGAACTAATCATACTTTTTATATTTTTATCGTTAAGTTCACATAATTTTACATCTAAAACACGTCTTTACAATACATTTGGGTGAATATAAAAGGTCGTAAAAAAATTTGGGCAAAAATTTGGTAAAAAATAGTGAAAATTCCGCTAAATATCGTTTAAAGTCATTTGTATTGAACTAATCATACTTTTTATATTTTGAACGTTAAGTTCACATTATTTTACATCTAAAACACGTCTTTACAATACATTTGGGTGAATATAAAAGGTCGTAAAAAAATTTTTATAAACAGGTGATGAATCCGCTAAATATCGTCTTAAGTCATTTCTATTAAACTAATCATACTTTTTATATTTTTAACGTTAAGTTCACATTATTTTACATCTAAAACACGTATTTACAATACATTTGGGTGAATACAAAAAATAGAAAAAAAATTTGGTAAAAAATGGTGATAATTCCGCTAAATATCGTTTAAAGTCATTTGTATTGAACCAATCATACTTTTTATATTTTTATCGTTAAGTTCACATAATTTTACATCTAAAACACGTCTTTACAATACATTTGGGTGAATATAAAAGGTCGTAAAAAAATTTTGAAAAACAGGTGATGAATCCGCTAAATATCGTCTTAAGTCATTTCTATTAAACTAATCATACTTTTTATATTTTTAACGTTAAGTTCACATTATTTTACATCTAAAACACGTATTTACAATACATTTGGGTGAATACAAAAAATAAAAAAAAAATTTGGGAAAAAATTTGGTAAAGAATGGTGATAATTCCGCTAAATATCGTTTAAAGTCATTTGTATTGAACTAATCATACTTTTTATATTTTTATCGTTAAGTTCACATAATTTTACATCTAAAACACGTCTTTACAATACATTTGGGTGAATATAAAAGGTCGTAAAAAAATTTTTAAAAACAGGTGATGAATCCGCTAAATATCGTCTTAAATCTTTTCTTTTAAACTAATCATACTTTTTATATTTTTAACGTTAAGTTCACATTATTTTACATCTAAAACACGTATTTACAATACATTTGGGTGAATACAAAAAATAGAAAAAAAATTTGGGAAAAAATTTGGTAAAAAATGGAGATAATTCTGCTAAATATCGTTTAAAGTCATTTGTATTGAACTAATCATACTTTTTATATTTTTATCGTTAAGTTCACATAATTTTACATCTAAAACACGTCTTTACAATACATTTGGGTGAATACCAAAAATAGAAAAAAAATTTGGGAAAAAATTTGGTAAAAAATGGTGATAATTCCGCTAAATATCGTTTAAAGTCATTTGTATTGAACTAATCATACTTTTTATATTTTTATCGTTAAGTTCACATAATTTTACATCTAAAACACGTCTTTACAATACATTTGGGTGAATATAAAAGGTCGTAAAAAAATTTGGGCAAAAATTTGGTAAAAAATAGTGAAAATTCCGCTAAATATCGTTTAAAGTCATTTGTATTGAACTAATCATACTTTTTATATTTTTAACGTTAAGTTCACATTATTTTACATCTAAAACACGTATTTACAATACATTTGGGTGAATACAAAAAATAGAAAAAAAATTTGGGAAAAAATTTGGTAAAAAATGGAGATAATTCCGCTAAATATCGTTTAAAGTCATTTGTATTGAACTAATCGTACTTTTTATATTTTTATCGTTAAGTTCACATAATTTTACATCTAAAACACGTCTTTACAATACATTTGGGTGAATATAAAAGGTCGTAAAAAAATTTTTAAAAACAGGTGATGAATCCGCTAAATATCGTCTTAAATCTTTTCTTTTAAACTAATCATACTTTTTATATTTTTAACGTTAAGTTCACATTATTTTACATCTAAAACACGTATTTACAATACATTTGGGTGAATACAAAAAATAGAAAAAAAATTTGGGAAAAAATTTGGTAAAAAATGGAGATAATTCTGCTAAATATCGTTTAAAGTCATTTGTATTGAACTAATCATACTTTTTATATTTTTATCGTTAAGTTCACATAATTTTACATCTAAAACACGTCTTTACAATACATTTGGGTGAATACCAAAAATAGAAAAAAAATTTGGGAAAAAATTTGGTAAAAAATGGTGATAATTCCGCTAAATATCGTTTAAAGTCATTTGTATTGAACTAATCATACTTTTTATATTTTTATCGTTAAGTTCACATAATTTTACATCTAAAACACGTCTTTACAATACATTTGGGTGAATATAAAAGGTCGTAAAAAAATTTGGGCAAAAATTTGGTAAAAAATAGTGAAAATTCCGCTAAATATCGTTTAAAGTCATTTGTATTGAACTAATCATACTTTTTATATTTTTAACGTTAAGTTCACATTATTTTACATCTAAAACACGTATTTACAATACATTTGGGTGAATACAAAAAATAGAAAAAAAATTTGGGAAAAAATTTGGTAAAAAATGGAGATAATTCCGCTAAATATCGTTTAAAGTCATTTGTATTGAACTAATCGTACTTTTTATATTTTTATCGTTAAGTTCACATAATTTTACATCTAAAACACGTCTTTACAATACATTTGGGTGAATACAAAAAATAGAAAAAAAATTTGGGAAAAAATTTGGTAAAAAATGGAGATAATTCTGCTAAATATCGTTTAAAGTCATTTGTATTGAACTAATCATACTTTTTATATTTTTATCGTTAAGTTCACATAATTTTACATTTAAAACACGTCTTTACAATACATTTGGGTGAATATAAAAGGTCGTAAAAAAATTTGGGAAAAAATTTGGTAAAAAATAGTGATAATTCCGCTAAATATCGTTTAAAGTCATTTCTATTAAACTAATCATACTTTTTATATTTTTATCGTTAAGTTCACATTATTTTACATCTAAAACACGTCTTTACAATACATTTGGGTGAATATAAAAGGTCGTAAAAAAATTTGGGCAAAAATTTGGTAAAAAATAGTGAAAATTCCGCTAAATATCGTTTAAAGTCATTTGTATTGAACTAATCATACTTTTTATATTTTTAACGTTAAGTTCACATTATTTAACATCTAAAACACGTCTTTACAATACATTTGGGTGAATATAAAAGGTCGTAAAAAAATTTTTATAAACAGGTGATGAATCCGATAAATATCGTCTTAAGTCATTTCTATTAAACTAATCATACTTTTTATATTTTTAACGTTAAGTTCACATTATTTTACATCTAAAACACGTATTTACAATACATTTGGGTGAATACAAAAAATAGAAAAAAAATTTGGGAAAAAATTTGGTAAAAAATGGAGATAATTCTGCTAAATATCGTTTAAAGTCATTTGTATTGAACTAATCATACTTTTTATATTTTTATCGTTAAGTTCACATAATTTTACATCTAAAACACGTCTTTACAATACATTTGGGTGAATACCAAAAATAGAAAAAAAATTTGGGAAAAAATTTGGTAAAAAATGGTGATAATTCCGCTAAATATCGTTTAAAGTCATTTGTATTGAACTAATCATACTTTTTATATTTTTATCGTTAAGTTCACATAATTTTACATCTAAAACACGTCTTTACAATACATTTGGGTGAATATAAAAGGTCGTAAAAAAATTTGGGCAAAAATTTGGTAAAAAATAGTGAAAATTCCGCTAAATATCGTTTAAAGTCATTTGTATTGAACTAATCATACTTTTTATATTTTTAACGTTATGTTCACATTATTTTACATCTAAAACACGTATTTACAATACATTTGGGTGAATACAAAAAATAGAAAAAAAATTTGGGAAAAAATTTGGTAAAAAATGGAGATAATTCCGCTAAATATCGTTTAAAGTCATTTGTATTGAACTAATCGTACTTTTTATATTTTTATCGTTAAGTTCACATAATTTTACATCTAAAACACGTCTTTACAATACATTTGGGTGAATACAAAAAATAAAAAAAAAATTTGGGAAAAAATTTGGTAAAGAATGGTGATAATTCCGCTAAATATCGTTTAAAGTCATTTGTATTGAACTAATCATACTTTTTATATTTTTATCGTTAAGTTCACATAATTTTACATCTAAAACACGTCTTTACAATACATTTGGGTGAATATAAAAGGTCGTAAAAAAATTTTTAAAAACAGGTGATGAATCCGCTAAATATCGTCTTAAATCTTTTCTTTTAAACTAATCATACTTTTTATATTTTTAACGTTAAGTTCACATTATTTTACATCTAAAACACGTATTTACAATACATTTGGGTGAATACAAAAAATAGAAAAAAAATTTGGGAAAAAATTTGGTAAAAAATGGAGATAATTCTGCTAAATATCGTTTAAAGTCATTTGTATTGAACTAATCATACTTTTTATATTTTTATCGTTAAGTTCACATAATTTTACATTTAAAACACGTCTTTACAATACATTTGGGTGAATATAAAAGGTCGTAAAAAAATTTGGGAAAAAATTTGGTAAAAAATAGTGATAATTCCGCTAAATATCGTTTAAAGTCATTTCTATTAAACTAATCATACTTTTTATATTTTTATCGTTAAGTTCACATTATTTTACATCTAAAACACGTCTTTACAATACATTTGGGTGAATATAAAAGGTCGTAAAAAAATTTGGGCAAAAATTTGGTAAAAAATAGTGAAAATTCCGCTAAATATCGTTTAAAGTCATTTGTATTGAACTAATCATACTTTTTATATTTTTAACGTTAAGTTCACATTATTTTACATCTAAAACACGTCTTTACAATACATTTGGGTGAATATAAAAGGTCGTAAAAAAATTTTTATAAACAGGTGATGAATCCGATAAATATCGTCTTAAGTCATTTCTATTAAACTAATCATACTTTTTATATTTTTAACGTTAAGTTCACATTATTTTACATCTAAAACACGTATTTACAATACATTTGGGTGAATACAAAAAATAGAAAAAAAATTTGGGAAAAAATTTGGTAAAAAATGGAGATAATTCTGCTAAATATCGTTTAAAGTCATTTGTATTGAACTAATCATACTTTTTATATTTTTATCGTTAAGTTCACATAATTTTACATTTAAAACACGTCTTTACAATACATTTGGGTGAATATAAAAGGTCGTAAAAAAATTTGGGAAAAAATTTGGTAAAAAATAGTGATAATTCCGCTAAATATCGTTTAAAGTCATTTCTATTAAACTAATCATACTTTTTATATTTTTATCGTTAAGTTCACATTATTTTACATCTAAAACACGTCTTTACAATACATTTGGGTGAATATAAAAGGTCGTAAAAAAATTTGGGAAAAAATTTGGTAAAAAATAGTGATAATTCCGCTAAATATCGTTTAAAGTCATTTCTATTAAACTAATCATACTTTTTATATTTTTATCGTTAAGTTCACATTATTTTACATCTAAAACACGTCTTTACAATACATTTGGGTGAATATAAAAGGTCGTAAAAAAATTTGGGCAAAAATTTGGTAAAAAATAGTGAAAATTCCGCTAAATATCGTTTAAAGTCATTTGTATTGAACTAATCATACTTTTTATATTTTTAACGTTAAGTTCACATTATTTTACATCTAAAACACGTCTTTACAATACATTTGGGTGAATATAAAAGGTCGTAAAAAAATTTTGAAAAACAGGTGATGAATCCGCTAAATATCGTCTTAAGTCATTTCTATTAAACTAATCATACTTTTTATATTTTTAACGTTAAGTTCACATTATTTTACATCTAAACCACGTATTTACAATACATTTGGTTGAATATAAAAGGTCGTAAAAAAATTTGGGCAAAAATTTGGTAAAAAATAGTGAAAATTCCGCTAAATATCGTTTAAAGTCATTTGTATTGAACTAATCATACTTTTTATATTTTTAACGTTAAGTTCACATTATTTTACATCTAAAACACGTATTTACAATACATTTGGGTGAATACAAAAAATAGAAAAAAAATTTGGGAAAAAATTTGGTAAAAAATGGAGATAATTCTGCTAAATATCGTTTAAAGTCATTTGTATTGAACTAATCATACTTTTTATATTTTTATCGTTAAGTTCACATAATTTTACATCTAAAACACGTCTTTACAATACATTTGGGTGAATACAAAAAATAAAAAAAAAATTTGGGAAAAAATTTGGTAAAGAATGGTGATAATTCCGCTAAATATCGTTTAAAGTAATTTGTATTGAACTAATCATACTTTTTATATTTTTATCGTTAAGTTCACATAATTTTACATCTAAAACACGTCTTTACAATACATTTGGGTGAATATAAAAGGTCGTAAAAAAATTTTTAAAAACAGGTGATGAATCCGCTAAATATCGTCTTAAATCTTTTCTTTTAAACTAATCATACTTTTTATATTTTTAACGTTAAGTTCACATTATTTTACATCTAAAACACGTATTTACAATACATTTGGGTGAATACAAAAAATAGAAAAAAAATTTGGGAAAAAATTTGGTAAAAAATGGAGATAATTCTGCTAAATATCGTTTAAAGTCATTTGTATTGAACTAATCATACTTTTTATATTTTTATCGTTAAGTTCACATAATTTTACATTTAAAACACGTCTTTACAATACATTTGGGTGAATATAAAAGGTCGTAAAAAAATTTGGGAAAAAATTTGGTAAAAAATAGTGATAATTCCGCTAAATATCGTTTAAAGTCATTTCTATTAAACTAATCATACTTTTTATATTTTTATCGTTAAGTTCACATTATTTTACATCTAAAACACGTCTTTACAATACATTTGGGTGAATATAAAAGGTCGTAAAAAAATTTGGGCAAAAATTTGGTAAAAAATAGTGAAAATTCCGCTAAATATCGTTTAAAGTCATTTGTATTGAACTAATCATACTTTTTATATTTTTAACGTTAAGTTCACATTATTTTACATCTAAAACACGTCTTTACAATACATTTGGGTGAATATAAAAGGTCGTAAAAAAATTTTTATAAACAGGTGATGAATCCGATAAATATCGTCTTAAGTCATTTCTATTAAACTAATCATACTTTTTATATTTTTAACGTTAAGTTCACATTATTTTACATCTAAAACACGTATTTACAATACATTTGGGTGAATACAAAAAAAAGAAAAAAAATTTGGTAAAAAATGGTGATAATTCCGCTAAATATCGTTTAAAGTCATTTGTATTGAACCAATCATACTTTTTATATTTTTATCGTTAAGTTCACATAATTTTACATCTAAAACACGTCTTAACAATACATTTGGGTGAATATAAAAGGTCGTAAAAAAATTTTGAAAAACAGGTGATGAATCCGCTAAATATCGTCTTAAGTCATTTCTATTAAACTAATCATACTTTTTATATTTTTAACGTTAAGTTCACATTATTTTACATCTAAAACACGTATTTACAATACATTTGGGTGAATACAAAAAATAAAAAAAAAATTTGGGAAAAATTTGGTAAAGAATGGTGATAATTCCGCTAAATATCGTTTAAAGTCATTTGTATTGAACTAATCATACTTTTTATATTTTTATCGTTAAGTTCACATAATTTTACATCTAAAACACGTCTTTACAATACATTTGGGTGAATATAAAAGGTCGTAAAAAAATTTTTAAAAACAGGTGATGAATCCGCTAAATATCGTCTTAAATCTTTTCTTTTAAACTAATCATACTTTTTATATTTTTAACGTTAAGTTCACATTATTTTACATCTAAAACACGTATTTACAATACATTTGGGTGAATACAAAAAATAGAAAAAAAATTTGGGAAAAAATTTGGTAAAAAATGGAGATAATTCTGCTAAATATCGTTTAAAGTCATTTGTATTGAACTAATCATACTTTTTATATTTTTATCGTTAAGTTCACATAATTTTACATCTAAAACACGTCTTTACAATACATTTGGGTGAATACAAAAAATAGAAAAAAAATTTGGGAAAAAATTTGGTAAAAAATGGTGATAATTCCGCTAAATATCGTTTAAAGTCATTTGTATTGAACTAATCATACTTTTTATATTTTTATCGTTAAGTTCACATAATTTTACATCTAAAACACGTCTTTACAATACATTTGGGTGAATATAAAAGGTCGTAAAAAAATTTGGGCAAAAATTTGGTAAAAAATAGTGAAAATTCCGCTAAATATCGTTTAAAGTCATTTGTATTGAACTAATCATACTTTTTATATTTTTATCGTTAAGTTCACATAATTTTACATCTAAAACACGTCTTTACAATACATTTGGGTGAATACAAAAAATAGAAAAAAAATTTGGGAAAAAATTTGGTAAAAAATGGTGATAATTCCGCTAAATATCGTTTAAAGTCATTTGTATTGAACTAATCATACTTTTTATATTTTTATCGTTAAGTTCACATAATTTTAGATCTAAAACACGTCTTTACAATACATTTGGGTGAATATAAAAGGTCGTAAAAAAATTTGGGCAAAAATTTGGTAAAAAATAGTGAAAATTCCGCTAAATATCGTTTAAAGTCATTTGTATTGAACTAATCATACTTTTTATATTTTTAACGTTAAGTTCACATTATTTTACATCTAAAACACGTATTTACAATACATTTGGGTGAATACAAAAAATAGAAAAAAAATTTGGGAAAAAATTTGGTAAAAAATGGAGATAATTCTGCTAAATATCGTTTAAAGTCATTTGTATTGAACTAATCATACTTTTTATATTTTTATCGTTAAGTTCACATAATTTTACATCTAAAACACGTCTTTACAATACATTTGGGTGAATACAAAAAATAAAAAAAAAATTTGGGAAAAAATTTGGTAAAGAATGGTGATAATTCCGCTAAATATCGTTTAAAGTAATTTGTATTGAACTAATCATACTTTTTATCTTTTTATCGTTAAGTTCACATAATTTTACATCTAAAACACGTCTTTACAATACATTTGGGTGAATATAAAAGGTCGTAAAAAAATTTTTAAAAACAGGTGATGAATCCGCTAAATATCGTCTTAAGTCATTTCTATTAAACTAATCATACTTTTTATATTTTTAACGTTAAGTTCACATTATTTTACATCTAAAACACGTATTTACAATACATTTGGGTGAATACAAAAAATAAAAAAAAAATTTGGGAAAAATTTGGTAAAGAATGGTGATAATTCCGCTAAATATCGTTTAAAGTCATTTGTATTGAACTAATCATACTTTTTATATTTTTATCGTTAAGTTCACATAATTTTACATCTAAAACACGTCTTTACAATACATTTGGGTGAATATAAAAGGTCGTAAAAAAATTTTTAAAAACAGGTGATGAATCCGCTAAATATCGTCTTAAATCTTTTCTTTTAAACTAATCATACTTTTTATATTTTTAACGTTAAGTTCACATTATTTTACATCTAAAACACGTATTTACAATACATTTGGGTGAATACAAAAAATAGAAAAAAAATTTGGGAAAAAATTTGGTAAAAAATGGAGATAATTCTGCTAAATATCGTTTAAAGTCATTTGTATTGAACTAATCATACTTTTTATATTTTTATCGTTAAGTTCACATAATTTTACATCTAAAACACGTCTTTACAATACATTTGGGTGAATACAAAAAATAGAAAAAAAATTTGGGAAAAAATTTGGTAAAAAATGGTGATAATTCCGCTAAATATCGTTTAAAGTCATTTGTATTGAACTAATCATACTTTTTATATTTTTATCGTTAAGTTCACATAATTTTACATCTAAAACACGTCTTTACAATACATTTGGGTGAATATAAAAGGTCGTAAAAAAATTTGGGCAAAAATTTGGTAAAAAATAGTGAAAATTCCGCTAAATATCGTTTAAAGTCATTTGTATTGAACTAATCATACTTTTTATATTTTTATCGTTAAGTTCACATAATTTTACATCTAAAACACGTCTTTACAATACATTTGGGTGAATACAAAAAATAGAAAAAAAATTTGGGAAAAAATTTGGTAAAAAATGGTGATAATTCCGCTAAATATCGTTTAAAGTCATTTGTATTGAACTAATCATACTTTTTATATTTTTATCGTTAAGTTCACATAATTTTAGATCTAAAACACGTCTTTACAATACATTTGGGTGAATATAAAAGGTCGTAAAAAAATTTGGGCAAAAATTTGGTAAAAAATAGTGAAAATTCCGCTAAATATCGTTTAAAGTCATTTGTATTGAACTAATCATACTTTTTATATTTTTAACGTTAAGTTCACATTATTTTACATCTAAAACACGTATTTACAATACATTTGGGTGAATACAAAAAATAGAAAAAAAATTTGGGAAAAAATTTGGTAAAAAATGGAGATAATTCTGCTAAATATCGTTTAAAGTCATTTGTATTGAACTAATCATACTTTTTATATTTTTATCGTTAAGTTCACATAATTTTACATCTAAAACACGTCTTTACAATACATTTGGGTGAATACAAAAAATAAAAAAAAAATTTGGGAAAAAATTTGGTAAAGAATGGTGATAATTCCGCTAAATATCGTTTAAAGTAATTTGTATTGAACTAATCATACTTTTTATCTTTTTATCGTTAAGTTCACATAATTTTACATCTAAAACACGTCTTTACAATACATTTGGGTGAATATAAAAGGTCGTAAAAAAATTTTTAAAAACAGGTGATGAATCCGCTAAATATCGTCTTAAATCTTTTCTTTTAAACTAATCATACTTTTTATATTTTTAACGTTAAGTTCACATTATTTTACATCTAAAACACGTATTTACAATACATTTGGGTGAATACAAAAAATAGAAAAAAAATTTGGTAAAAAATGGTGATAATTCCGCTAAATATCGTTTAAAGTCATTTGTATTGAACCAATCATACTTTTTATATTTTTATCGTTAAGTTCACATAATTTTACATCTAAAACACGTCTTAACAATTCATTTGGGTGAATATAAAAGGTCGTAAAAAAATTTTGAAAAACAGGTGATGAATCCGCTAAATATCGTCTTAAGTCATTTCTATTAAACTAATCATACTTTTTATATTTTTAACGTTAAGTTCACATTATTTTACATCTAAAACACGTATTTACAATACATTTGGGTGAATACAAAAAATAAAAAAAAAATTTGGGAAAAATTTGGTAAAGAATGGTGATAATTCCGCTAAATATCGTTTAAAGTCATTTGTATTGAACTAATCATACTTTTTATATTTTTATCGTTAAGTTCACATAATTTTACATCTAAAACACGTCTTTACAATACATTTGGGTGAATATAAAAGGTCGTAAAAAAATTTTTAAAAACAGGTGATGAATCCGCTAAATATCGTCTTAAATCTTTTCTTTTAAACTAATCATACTTTTTATATTTTTAACGTTAAGTTCACATTATTTTACATCTAAAACACGTATTTACAATACATTTGGGTGAATACAAAAAATAGAAAAAAAATTTGGGAAAAAATTTGGTAAAAAATGGAGATAATTCTGCTAAATATCGTTTAAAGTCATTTGTATTGAACTAATCATACTTTTTATATTTTTATCGTTAAGTTCACATAATTTTACATCTAAAACACGTCTTTACAATACATTTGGGTGAATACAAAAAATAGAAAAAAAATTTGGGAAAAAATTTGGTAAAAAATGGTGATAATTCCGCTAAATATCGTTTAAAGTCATTTGTATTGAACTAATCATACTTTTTATATTTTTATCGTTAAGTTCACATAATTTTACATCTAAAACACGTCTTTACAATACATTTGGGTGAATATAAAAGGTCGTAAAAAAATTTGGGCAAAAATTTGGTAAAAAATAGTGAAAATTCCGCTAAATATCGTTTAAAGTCATTTGTATTGAACTAATCATACTTTTTATATTTTTAACGTTAAGTTCACATTATTTTACATCTAAAACACGTCTTTACAATACATTTGGGTGAATATAAAAGGTCGTAAAAAAATTTTTATAAACAGGTGATGAATCCGCTAAATATCGTCTTAAGTCATTTCTATTAAACTAATCATACTTTTTATATTTTTAACGTTAGGTTCACATTATTTTACATCTAAAACACGTATTTACAATACATTTGGGTGAATACAAAAAATAGAAAAAAAATTTGGTAAAAAATGGTGATAATTCCGCTAAATATCGTTTAAAGTCATTTGTATTGAACTAATCATACTTTTTATATTTTTATCGTTAAGTTCACATAATTTTACATCTAAAACACGTCTTTACAATACATTTGGGTGAATATAAAAGGTCGTAAAAAAATTTTGAAAAACAGGTGATGAATCCGCTAAATATCGTCTTAAGTCATTTCTATTAAACTAATCATACTTTTTATATTTTTAACGTTAAGTTCACATTATTTTACATCTAAAACACGTATTTACAATACATTTGGGCGAATACAAAAAATAAAAAAAAAATTTGGGAAAAAATTTGGTAAAGAATGGTGATAATTCCGCTAAATATCGTTTAAAGTCATTTGTATTGAACTAATCATACTTTTTATATTTTTATCGTTAAGTTCACATAATTTTACATCTAAAACACGTCTTTACAATACATTTGGGTGAATATAAAAGGTCGTAAAAAAATTTTTAAAAACAGGTGATGAATCCGCTAAATATCGTCTTAAATCTTTTCTTTTAAACTAATCATACTTTTTATATTTTTAACGTTAAGTTCACATTATTTTACATCTAAAACACGTATTTACAATACATTTGGGTGAATACAAAAAATAGAAAAAAAATTTGGGAAAAAATTTGGTAAAAAATGGAGATAATTCTGCTAAATATCGTTTAAAGTCATTTGTATTGAACTAATCATACTTTTTATATTTTTATCGTTAAGTTCACATAATTTTACATCTAAAACACGTCTTTACAATACATTTGGGTGAATACCAGAAATAGAAAAAAAATTTGGGAAAAAATTTGGTAAAAAATGGTGATAATTCCGCTAAATATCGTTTAAAGTCATTTGTATTGAACTAATCATACTTTTTATATTTTTATCGTTAAGTTCACATAATTTTACATCTAAAACACGTCTTTACAATACATTTGGGTGAATATAAAAGGTCGTAAAAAAATTTGGGCAAAAATTTGGTAAAAAATAGTGAAAATTCCGCTAAATATCGTTTAAAGTCATTTGTATTGAACTAATCATACTTTTTATATTTTTAACGTTAAGTTCACATTATTTTACATCTAAAACACGTATTTACAATACATTTGGGTGAATACAAAAAATAGAAAAAAAATTTGGGAAAAAATTTGGTAAAAAATGGAGATAATTCCGCTAATTATCGTTTAAAGTCATTTGTATTGAACTAATCGTACTTTTTATATTTTTATCGTTAAGTTCACATAATTTTACATCTAAAACACGTCTTTACAATACATTTGGGTGAATACAAAAAATAAAAAAAAAATTTGGGAAAAAATTTGGTAAAGAATGGTGATAATTCCGCTAAATATCGTTTAAAGTCATTTGTATTGAACTAATCATACTTTTTATATTTTTATCGTTAAGTTCACATAATTTTACATCTAAAACACGTCTTTACAATACATTTGGGTGAATATAAAAGGTCGTAAAAAAATTTTTAAAAACAGGTGATGAATCCGCTAAATATCGTCTTAAATCTTTTCTTTTAAACTAATCATACTTTTTATATTTTTAACGTTAAGTTCACATTATTTTACATCTAAAACACGTATTTACAATACATTTGGGTGAATACAAAAAATAGAAAAAAAATTTGGGAAAAAATTTGGTAAAAAATGGAGATAATTCTGCTAAATATCGTTTAAAGTCATTTGTATTGAACTAATCATACTTTTTATATTTTTATCGTTAAGTTCACATAATTTTACATTTAAAACACGTCTTTACAATACATTTGGGTGAATATAAAAGGTCGTAAAAAAATTTGGTAAAAAATAGTGATAATTCCGCTAAATATCGTTTAAAGTCATTTCTATTAAACTAATCATACTTTTTATATTTTTATCGTTAAGTTCACATTATTTTACATCTAAAACACGTCTTTACAATACATTTGGGTGAATATAAAAGGTCGTAAAAAAATTTGGGCAAAAATTTGGTAAAAAATAGTGAAAATTCCGCTAAATATCGTTTAAAGTCATTTGTATTGAACTAATCATACTTTTTATATTTTTAACGTTAAGTTCACATTATTTTACATCTAAAACACGTCTTTACAATACATTTGGGTGAATATAAAAGGTCGTAAAAAAATTTTTATAAACAGGTGATGAATCCGATAAATATCGTCTTAAGTCATTTCTATTAAACTAATCATACTTTTTATATTTTTAACGTTAAGTTCACATTATTTTACATCTAAAACACGTATTTACAATACATTTGGGTGAATACAAAAAATAGAAAAAAAATTTGGGAAAAAATTTGGTAAAAAATGGAGATAATTCTGCTAAATATCGTTTAAAGTCATTTGTATTGAACTAATCATACTTTTTATATTTTTATCGTTAAGTTCACATAATTTTACATTTAAAACACGTCTTTACAATACATTTGGGTGAATATAAAAGGTCGTAAAAAAATTTGGGAAAAAATTTGGTAAAAAATAGTGATAATTCCGCTAAATATCGTTTAAAGTCATTTCTATTAAACTAATCATACTTTTTATATTTTTATCGTTAAGTTCACATTATTTTACATCTAAAACACGTCTTTACAATACATTTGGGTGAATACAAAAAATAGAAAAAAAATTTGGTAAAAAATGGTGATGAATCCGCTAAATATCGTCTTAAGTCATTTCTATTAAACTAATCATACTTTTTATATTTTTAACGTTAAGTTCACATTATTTTACATCTAAAACACGTATTTACAATACATTTGGGCGAATACAAAAAATAAAAAAAAAATTTGGGAAAAAATTTGGTAAAGAATGGTGATAATTCCGCTAAATATCGTTTAAAGTCATTTGTATTGAACTAATCATACTTTTTATATTTTTATCGTTAAGTTCACATAATTTTACATCTAAAACACGTCTTTACAATACATTTGGGTGAATATAAAAGGTCGTAAAAAAATTTTTAAAAACAGGTGATGAATCCGCTAAATATCGTCTTAAATCTTTTCTTTTAAACTAATCATACTTTTTATATTTTTAACGTTAAGTTCACATTATTTTACATCTAAAACACGTATTTACAATACATTTGGGTGAATACAAAAAATAGAAAAAAAATTTGGGAAAAAATTTGGTAAAAAATGGAGATAATTCTGCTAAATATCGTTTAAAGTCATTTGTATTGAACTAATCATACTTTTTATATTTTTATCGTTAAGTTCACATAATTTTACATCTAAAACACGTCTTTACAATACATTTGGGTGAATACAAAAAATAGAAAAAAAATTTGGGAAAAAATTTGGTAAAAAATGGTGATAATTCCGCTAAATATCGTTTAAAGTCATTTGTATTGAACTAATCATACTTTTTATATTTTTATCGTTAAGTTCACATAATTTTACATCTAAAACACGTCTTTACAATACATTTGGGTGAATATAAAAGGTCGTAAAAAAATTTGGGCAAAAATTTGGTAAAAAATAGTGAAAATTCCGCTAAATATCGTTTAAAGTCATTTGTATTGAACTAATCATACTTTTTATATTTTTATCGTTAAGTTCACATAATTTTACATCTAAAACACGTCTTTACAATACATTTGGGTGAATACAAAAAATAGAAAAAAAATTTGGGAAAAAATTTGGTAAAAAATGGTGATAATTCCGCTAAATATCGTTTAAAGTCATTTGTATTGAACTAATCATACTTTTTATATTTTTATCGTTAAGTTCACATAATTTTAGATCTAAAACACGTCTTTACAATACATTTGGGTGAATATAAAAGGTCGTAAAAAAATTTGGGCAAAAATTTGGTAAAAAATAGTGAAAATTCCGCTAAATATCGTTTAAAGTCATTTGTATTGAACTAATCATACTTTTTATATTTTTAACGTTAAGTTCACATTATTTTACATCTAAAACACGTATTTACAATACATTTGGGTGAATACAAAAAATAGAAAAAAAATTTGGGAAAAAATTTGGTAAAAAATGGAGATAATTCTGCTAAATATCGTTTAAAGTCATTTGTATTGATCTAATCATACTTTTTATATTTTTATCGTTAAGTTCACATAATTTTACATCTAAAACACGTCTTTACAATACATTTGGGTGAATACAAAAAATAAAAAAAAAATTTGGGAAAAAATTTGGTAAAGAATGGTGATAATTCCGCTAAATATCGTTTAAAGTAATTTGTATTGAACTAATCATACTTTTTATCTTTTTATCGTTAAGTTCACATAATTTTACATCTAAAACACGTCTTTACAATACATTTGGGTGAATATAAAAGGTCGTAAAAAAATTTTTAAAAACAGGTGATGAATCCGCTAAATATCGTCTTAAGTCATTTCTATTAAACTAATCATACTTTTTATATTTTTAACGTTAAGTTCACATTATTTTACATCTAAAACACGTATTTACAATACATTTGGGTGAATACAAAAAATAAAAAAAAAATTTGGGAAAAATTTGGTAAAGAATGGTGATAATTCCGCTAAATATCGTTTAAAGTCATTTGTATTGAACTAATCATACTTTTTATATTTTTATCGTTAAGTTCACATAATTTTACATCTAAAACACGTCTTTACAATACATTTGGGTGAATATAAAAGGTCGTAAAAAAATTTTTAAAAACAGGTGATGAATCCGCTAAATATCGTCTTAAATCTTTTCTTTTAAACTAATCATACTTTTTATATTTTTAACGTTAAGTTCACATTATTTTACATCTAAAACACGTATTTACAATACATTTGGGTGAATACAAAAAATAGAAAAAAAATTTGGGAAAAAATTTGGTAAAAAATGGAGATAATTCTGCTAAATATCGTTTAAAGTCATTTGTATTGAACTAATCATACTTTTTATATTTTTATCGTTAAGTTCACATAATTTTACATCTAAAACACGTCTTTACAATACATTTGGGTGAATACAAAAAATAGAAAAAAAATTTGGGAAAAAATTTGGTAAAAAATGGTGATAATTCCGCTAAATATCGTTTAAAGTCATTTGTATTGAACTAATCATACTTTTTATATTTTTATCGTTAAGTTCACATAATTTTACATCTAAAACACGTCTTTACAATACATTTGGGTGAATATAAAAGGTCGTAAAAAAATTTGGGCAAAAATTTGGTAAAAAATAGTGAAAATTCCGCTAAATATCGTTTAAAGTCATTTGTATTGAACTAATCATACTTTTTATATTTTTATCGTTAAGTTCACATAATTTTACATCTAAAACACGTCTTTACAATACATTTGGGTGAATACAAAAAATAGAAAAAAAATTTGGGAAAAAATTTGGTAAAAAATGGTGATAATTCCGCTAAATATCGTTTAAAGTCATTTGTATTGAACTAATCATACTTTTTATATTTTTATCGTTAAGTTCACATAATTTTAGATCTAAAACACGTCTTTACAATACATTTGGGTGAATATAAAAGGTCGTAAAAAAATTTGGGCAAAAATTTGGTAAAAAATAGTGAAAATTCCGCTAAATATCGTTTAAAGTCATTTGTATTGAACTAATCATACTTTTTATATTTTTAACGTTAAGTTCACATTATTTTACATCTAAAACACGTATTTACAATACATTTGGGTGAATACAAAAAATAGAAAAAAAATTTGGGAAAAAATTTGGTAAAAAATGGAGATAATTCTGCTAAATATCGTTTAAAGTCATTTGTATTGAACTAATCATACTTTTTATATTTTTATCGTTAAGTTCACATAATTTTACATCTAAAACACGTCTTTACAATACATTTGGGTGAATACAAAAAATAAAAAAAAAATTTGGGAAAAAATTTGGTAAAGAATGGTGATAATTCCGCTAAATATCGTTTAAAGTAATTTGTATTGAACTAATCATACTTTTTATCTTTTTATCGTTAAGTTCACATAATTTTACATCTAAAACACGTCTTTACAATACATTTGGGTGAATATAAAAGGTCGTAAAAAAATTTTTAAAAACAGGTGATGAATCCGCTAAATATCGTCTTAAATCTTTTCTTTTAAACTAATCATACTTTTTATATTTTTAACGTTAAGTTCACATTATTTTACATCTAAAACACGTATTTACAATACATTTGGGTGAATACAAAAAATAGAAAAAAAATTTGGTAAAAAATGGTGATAATTCCGCTAAATATCGTTTAAAGTCATTTGTATTGAACCAATCATACTTTTTATATTTTTATCGTTAAGTTCACATAATTTTACATCTAAAACACGTCTTAACAATTCATTTGGGTGAATATAAAAGGTCGTAAAAAAATTTTGAAAAACAGGTGATGAATCCGCTAAATATCGTCTTAAGTCATTTCTATTAAACTAATCATACTTTTTATATTTTTAACGTTAAGTTCACATTATTTTACATCTAAAACACGTATTTACAATACATTTGGGTGAATACAAAAAATAAAAAAAAAATTTGGGAAAAATTTGGTAAAGAATGGTGATAATTCCGCTAAATATCGTTTAAAGTCATTTGTATTGAACTAATCATACTTTTTATATTTTTATCGTTAAGTTCACATAATTTTACATCTAAAACACGTCTTTACAATACATTTGGGTGAATATAAAAGGTCGTAAAAAAATTTTTAAAAACAGGTGATGAATCCGCTAAATATCGTCTTAAATCTTTTCTTTTAAACTAATCATACTTTTTATATTTTTAACGTTAAGTTCACATTATTTTACATCTAAAACACGTATTTACAATACATTTGGGTGAATACAAAAAATAGAAAAAAAATTTGGGAAAAAATTTGGTAAAAAATGGAGATAATTCTGCTAAATATCGTTTAAAGTCATTTGTATTGAACTAATCATACTTTTTATATTTTTATCGTTAAGTTCACATAATTTTACATCTAAAACACGTCTTTACAATACATTTGGGTGAATACAAAAAATAGAAAAAAAATTTGGGAAAAAATTTGGTAAAAAATGGTGATAATTCCGCTAAATATCGTTTAAAGTCATTTGTATTGAACTAATCATACTTTTTATATTTTTATCGTTAAGTTCACATAATTTTACATCTAAAACACGTCTTTACAATACATTTGGGTGAATATAAAAGGTCGTAAAAAAATTTGGGCAAAAATTTGGTAAAAAATAGTGAAAATTCCGCTAAATATCGTTTAAAGTCATTTGTATTGAACTAATCATACTTTTTATATTTTTAACGTTAAGTTCACATTATTTTACATCTAAAACACGTCTTTACAATACATTTGGGTGAATATAAAAGGTCGTAAAAAAATTTTTATAAACAGGTGATGAATCCGCTAAATATCGTCTTAAGTCATTTCTATTAAACTAATCATACTTTTTATATTTTTAACGTTAGGTTCACATTATTTTACATCTAAAACACGTATTTACAATACATTTGGGTGAATACAAAAAATAGAAAAAAAATTTGGTAAAAAATGGTGATAATTCCGCTAAATATCGTTTAAAGTCATTTGTATTGAACTAATCATACTTTTTATATTTTTATCGTTAAGTTCACATAATTTTACATCTAAAACACGTCTTTACAATACATTTGGGTGAATACCAGAAATAGAAAAAAAATTTGGGAAAAAATTTGGTAAAAAATGGTGATAATTCCGCTAAATATCGTTTAAAGTCATTTGTATTGAACTAATCATACTTTTTATATTTTTATCGTTAAGTTCACATAATTTTACATCTAAAACACGTCTTTACAATACATTTGGGTGAATATAAAAGGTCGTAAAAAAATTTGGGCAAAAATTTGGTAAAAAATAGTGAAAATTCCGCTAAATATCGTTTAAAGTCATTTGTATTGAACTAATCATACTTTTTATATTTTTAACGTTAAGTTCACATTATTTTACATCTAAAACACGTATTTACAATACATTTGGGTGAATACAAAAAATAGAAAAAAAATTTGGGAAAAAATTTGGTAAAAAATGGAGATAATTCCGCTAATTATCGTTTAAAGTCATTTGTATTGAACTAATCGTACTTTTTATATTTTTATCGTTAAGTTCACATAATTTTACATCTAAAACACGTCTTTACAATACATTTGGGTGAATACAAAAAATAAAAAAAAAATTTGGGAAAAAATTTGGTAAAGAATGGTGATAATTCCGCTAAATATCGTTTAAAGTCATTTGTATTGAACTAATCATACTTTTTATATTTTTATCGTTAAGTTCACATAATTTTACATCTAAAACACGTCTTTACAATACATTTGG
The DNA here is from genome assembly GCF_037042655.1 of Diuraphis noxia. Lineage (NCBI taxonomy): Eukaryota > Metazoa > Arthropoda > Insecta > Hemiptera > Aphididae > Diuraphis > Diuraphis noxia. The sequence goes on from NW_028301711.1 coordinate 4,959,179, forward strand.
GTGAATATAAAAGGTCGTAAAAAAATTTTTAAAAACAGGTGATGAATCCGCTAAATATCGTCTTAAATCTTTTCTTTTAAACTAATCATACTTTTTATATTTTTAACGTTAAGTTCACATTATTTTACATCTAAAACACGTATTTACAATACATTTGGGTGAATACAAAAAATAGAAAAAAAATTTGGGAAAAAATTTGGTAAAAAATGGAGATAATTCTGCTAAATATCGTTTAAAGTCATTTGTATTGAACTAATCATACTTTTTATATTTTTATCGTTAAGTTCACATAATTTTACATTTAAAACACGTCTTTACAATACATTTGGGTGAATATAAAAGGTCGTAAAAAAATTTGGTAAAAAATAGTGATAATTCCGCTAAATATCGTTTAAAGTCATTTCTATTAAACTAATCATACTTTTTATATTTTTATCGTTAAGTTCACATTATTTTACATCTAAAACACGTCTTTACAATACATTTGGGTGAATATAAAAGGTCGTAAAAAAATTTGGGCAAAAATTTGGTAAAAAATAGTGAAAATTCCGCTAAATATCGTTTAAAGTCATTTGTATTGAACTAATCATACTTTTTATATTTTTAACGTTAAGTTCACATTATTTTACATCTAAAACACGTCTTTACAATACATTTGGGTGAATATAAAAGGTCGTAAAAAAATTTTTATAAACAGGTGATGAATCCGATAAATATCGTCTTAAGTCATTTCTATTAAACTAATCATACTTTTTATATTTTTAACGTTAAGTTCACATTATTTTACATCTAAAACACGTATTTACAATACATTTGGGTGAATACAAAAAATAGAAAAAAAATTTGGGAAAAAATTTGGTAAAAAATGGAGATAATTCTGCTAAATATCGTTTAAAGTCATTTGTATTGAACTAATCATACTTTTTATATTTTTATCGTTAAGTTCACATAATTTTACATTTAAAACACGTCTTTACAATACATTTGGGTGAATATAAAAGGTCGTAAAAAAATTTGGGAAAAAATTTGGTAAAAAATAGTGATAATTCCGCTAAATATCGTTTAAAGTCATTTCTATTAAACTAATCATACTTTTTATATTTTTATCGTTAAGTTCACATTATTTTACATCTAAAACACGTCTTTACAATACATTTGGGTGAATACAAAAAATAGAAAAAAAATTTGGTAAAAAATGGTGATGAATCCGCTAAATATCGTCTTAAGTCATTTCTATTAAACTAATCATACTTTTTATATTTTTAACGTTAAGTTCACATTATTTTACATCTAAAACACGTATTTACAATACATTTGGGCGAATACAAAAAATAAAAAAAAAATTTGGGAAAAAATTTGGTAAAGAATGGTGATAATTCCGCTAAATATCGTTTAAAGTCATTTGTATTGAACTAATCATACTTTTTATATTTTTATCGTTAAGTTCACATAATTTTACATCTAAAACACGTCTTTACAATACATTTGGGTGAATATAAAAGGTCGTAAAAAAATTTTTAAAAACAGGTGATGAATCCGCTAAATATCGTCTTAAATCTTTTCTTTTAAACTAATCATACTTTTTATATTTTTAACGTTAAGTTCACATTATTTTACATCTAAAACACGTATTTACAATACATTTGGGTGAATACAAAAAATAGAAAAAAAATTTGGGAAAAAATTTGGTAAAAAATGGAGATAATTCTGCTAAATATCGTTTAAAGTCATTTGTATTGAACTAATCATACTTTTTATATTTTTATCGTTAAGTTCACATAATTTTACATCTAAAACACGTCTTTACAATACATTTGGGTGAATACCAAAAATAGAAAAAAAATTTGGGAAAAAATTTGGTAAAAAATGGTGATAATTCCGCTAAATATCGTTTAAAGTCATTTGTATTGAACTAATCATACTTTTTATATTTTTATCGTTAAGTTCACATAATTTTACATCTAAAACACGTCTTTACAATACATTTGGGTGAATATAAAAGGTCGTAAAAAAATTTGGGCAAAAATTTGGTAAAAAATAGTGAAAATTCCGCTAAATATCGTTTAAAGTCATTTGTATTGAACTAATCATACTTTTTATATTTTTAACGTTAAGTTCACATTATTTTACATCTAAAACACGTATTTACAATACATTTGGGTGAATACAAAAAATAGAAAAAAAATTTGGGAAAAAATTTGGTAAAAAATGGAGATAATTCCGCTAAATATCGTTTAAAGTCATTTGTATTGAACTAATCGTACTTTTTATATTTTTATCGTTAAGTTCACATAATTTTACATCTAAAACACGTCTTTACAATACATTTGGGTGAATACAAAAAATAAAAAAAAAATTTGGGAAAAAATTTGGTAAAGAATGGTGATAATTCCGCTAAATATCGTTTAAAGTCATTTGTATTGAACTAATCATACTTTTTATATTTTTATCGTTAAGTTCACATAATTTTACATCTAAAACACGTCTTTACAATACATTTGGGTGAATATAAAAGGTCGTAAAAAAATTTTTAAAAACAGGTGATGAATCCGCTAAATATCGTCTTAAATCTTTTCTTTTAAACTAATCATACTTTTTATATTTTTAACGTTAAGTTCACATTATTTTACATCTAAAACACGTATTTACAATACATTTGGGTGAATACAAAAAATAGAAAAAAAATTTGGGAAAAAATTTGGTAAAAAATGGAGATAATTCTGCTAAATATCGTTTAAAGTCATTTGTATTGAACTAATCATACTTTTTATATTTTTATCGTTAAGTTCACATAATTTTACATTTAAAACACGTCTTTACAATACATTTGGGTGAATATAAAAGGTCGTAAAAAAATTTGGTAAAAAATAGTGATAATTCCGCTAAATATCGTTTAAAGTCATTTCTATTAAACTAATCATACTTTTTATATTTTTATCGTTAAGTTCACATTATTTTACATCTAAAACACGTCTTTACAATACATTTGGGTGAATATAAAAGGTCGTAAAAAAATTTGGGCAAAAATTTGGTAAAAAATAGTGAAAATTCCGCTAAATATCGTTTAAAGTCATTTGTATTGAACTAATCATACTTTTTATATTTTTAACGTTAAGTTCACATTATTTTACATCTAAAACACGTCTTTACAATACATTTGGGTGAATATAAAAGGTCGTAAAAAAATTTTTATAAACAGGTGATGAATCCGATAAATATCGTCTTAAGTCATTTCTATTAAACTAATCATACTTTTTATATTTTTAACGTTAAGTTCACATTATTTTACATCTAAAACACGTATTTACAATACATTTGGGTGAATACAAAAAATAGAAAAAAAATTTGGGAAAAAATTTGGTAAAAAATGGAGATAATTCTGCTAAATATCGTTTAAAGTCATTTGTATTGAACTAATCATACTTTTTATATTTTTATCGTTAAGTTCACATAATTTTACATTTAAAACACGTCTTTACAATACATTTGGGTGAATATAAAAGGTCGTAAAAAAATTTGGGAAAAAATTTGGTAAAAAATAGTGATAATTCCGCTAAATATCGTTTAAAGTCATTTCTATTAAACTAATCATACTTTTTATATTTTTATCGTTAAGTTCACATTATTTTACATCTAAAACACGTCTTTACAATACATTTGGGTGAATATAAAAGGTCGTAAAAAAATTTGGGAAAAAATTTGGTAAAAAATAGTGATAATTCCGCTAAATATCGTTTAAAGTCATTTCTATTAAACTAATCATACTTTTTATATTTTTATCGTTAAGTTCACATTATTTTACATCTAAAACACGTCTTTACAATACATTTGGGTGAATATAAAAGGTCGTAAAAAAATTTGGGCAAAAATTTGGTAAAAAATAGTGAAAATTCCGCTAAATATCGTTTAAAGTCATTTGTATTGAACTAATCATACTTTTTATATTTTTAACGTTAAGTTCACATTATTTTACATCTAAAACACGTCTTTACAATACATTTGGGTGAATATAAAAGGTCGTAAAAAAATTTTGAAAAACAGGTGATGAATCCGCTAAATATCGTCTTAAGTCATTTCTATTAAACTAATCATACTTTTTATATTTTTAACGTTAAGTTCACATTATTTTACATCTAAACCACGTATTTACAATACATTTGGGTGAATATAAAAGGTCGTAAAAAAATTTGGGCAAAAATTTGGTAAAAAATAGTGAAAATTCCGCTAAATATCGTTTAAAGTCATTTGTATTGAACTAATCATACTTTTTATATTTTTAACGTTAAGTTCACATTATTTTACATCTAAAACACGTATTTACAATACATTTGGGTGAATACAAAAAATAGAAAAAAAATTTGGGAAAAAATTTGGTAAAAAATGGAGATAATTCTGCTAAATATCGTTTAAAGTCATTTGTATTGAACTAATCATACTTTTTATATTTTTATCGTTAAGTTCACATAATTTTACATCTAAAACACGTCTTTACAATACATTTGGGTGAATACAAAAAATAAAAAAAAAATTTGGGAAAAAATTTGGTAAAGAATGGTGATAATTCCGCTAAATATCGTTTAAAGTAATTTGTATTGAACTAATCATACTTTTTATATTTTTATCGTTAAGTTCACATAATTTTACATCTAAAACACGTCTTTACAATACATTTGGGTGAATATAAAAGGTCGTAAAAAAATTTTTAAAAACAGGTGATGAATCCGCTAAATATCGTCTTAAATCTTTTCTTTTAAACTAATCATACTTTTTATATTTTTAACGTTAAGTTCACATTATTTTACATCTAAAACACGTATTTACAATACATTTGGGTGAATACAAAAAATAGAAAAAAAATTTGGGAAAAAATTTGGTAAAAAATGGAGATAATTCTGCTAAATATCGTTTAAAGTCATTTGTATTGAACTAATCATACTTTTTATATTTTTATCGTTAAGTTCACATAATTTTACATTTAAAACACGTCTTTACAATACATTTGGGTGAATATAAAAGGTCGTAAAAAAATTTGGGAAAAAATTTGGTAAAAAATAGTGATAATTCCGCTAAATATCGTTTAAAGTCATTTCTATTAAACTAATCATACTTTTTATATTTTTATCGTTAAGTTCACATTATTTTACATCTAAAACACGTCTTTACAATACATTTGGGTGAATATAAAAGGTCGTAAAAAAATTTGGGCAAAAATTTGGTAAAAAATAGTGAAAATTCCGCTAAATATCGTTTAAAGTCATTTGTATTGAACTAATCATACTTTTTATATTTTTAACGTTAAGTTCACATTATTTTACATCTAAAACACGTCTTTACAATACATTTGGGTGAATATAAAAGGTCGTAAAAAAATTGTTATAAACAGGTGATGAATCCGATAAATATCGTCTTAAGTCATTTCTATTAAACTAATCATACTTTTTATATTTTTAACGTTAAGTTCACATTATTTTACATCTAAAACACGTATTTACAATACATTTGGGTGAATACAAAAAAAAGAAAAAAAATTTGGTAAAAAATGGTGATAATTCCGCTAAATATCGTTTAAAGTCATTTGTATTGAACCAATCATACTTTTTATATTTTTATCGTTAAGTTCACATAATTTTACATCTAAAACACGTCTTAACAATACATTTGGGTGAATATAAAAGGTCGTAAAAAAATTTTAAAAAACAGGTGATGAATCCGCTAAATATCGTCTTAAGTCATTTCTATTAAACTAATCATACTTTTTATATTTTTAACGTTAAGTTCACATTATTTTACATCTAAAACACGTATTTACAATACATTTGGGTGAATACAAAAAATAAAAAAAAAATTTGGGAAAAATTTGGTAAAGAATGGTGATAATTCCGCTAAATATCGTTTAAAGTCATTTGTATTGAACTAATCATACTTTTTATATTTTTATCGTTAAGTTCACATAATTTTACATCTAAAACACGTCTTTACAATACATTTGGGTGAATATAAAAGGTCGTAAAAAAATTTTTAAAAACAGGTGATGAATCCGCTAAATATCGTCTTAAATCTTTTCTTTTAAACTAATCATACTTTTTATATTTTTAACGTTAAGTTCACATTATTTTACATCTAAAACACGTATTTACAATACATTTGGGTGAATACAAAAAATAGAAAAAAAAAATGGGAAAAAATTTGGTAAAAAATGGAGATAATTCTGCTAAATATCGTTTAAAGTCATTTGTATTGAACTAATCATACTTTTTATATTTTTATCGTTAAGTTCACATAATTTTACATCTAAAACACGTCTTTACAATACATTTGGGTGAATACAAAAAATAGAAAAAAAATTTGGGAAAAAATTTGGTAAAAAATGGTGATAATTCCGCTAAATATCGTTTAAAGTCATTTGTATTGAACTAATCATACTTTTTATATTTTTATCGTTAAGTTCACATAATTTTACATCTAAAACACGTCTTTACAATACATTTGGGTGAATATAAAAGGTCGTAAAAAAATTTGGGCAAAAATTTGGTAAAAAATAGTGAAAATTCCGCTAAATATCGTTTAAAGTCATTTGTATTGAACTAATCATACTTTTTATATTTTTATCGTTAAGTTCACATAATTTTACATCTAAAACACGTCTTTACAATACATTTGGGTGAATACAAAAAATAGAAAAAAAATTTGGGAAAAAATTTGGTAAAAAATGGTGATAATTCCGCTAAATATCGTTTAAAGTCATTTGTATTGAACTAATCATACTTTTTATATTTTTATCGTTAAGTTCACATAATTTTACATCTAAAACACGTCTTTACAATACATTTGGGTGAATATAAAAGGTCGTAAAAAAATTTGGGCAAAAATTTGGTAAAAAATAGTGAAAATTCCGCTAAATATCGTTTAAAGTCATTTGTATTGAACTAATCATACTTTTTATATTTTTAACGTTAAGTTCACATTATTTTACATCTAAAACACGTATTTACAATACATTTGGGTGAATACAAAAAATAGAAAAAAAATTTGGGAAAAAATTTGGTAAAAAATGGAGATAATTCTGCTAAATATCGTTTAAAGTCATTTGTATTGAACTAATCATACTTTTTATATTTTTATCGTTAAGTTCACATAATTTTACATCTAAAACACGTCTTTACAATACATTTGGGTGAATACAAAAAATAAAAAAAAAATTTGGGAAAAAATTTGGTAAAGAATGGTGATAATTCCGCTAAATATCGTTTAAAGTAATTTGTATTGAACTAATCATACTTTTTATATTTTTATCGTTAAGTTCACATAATTTTACATCTAAAACACGTCTTTACAATACATTTGGGTGAATATAAAAGGTCGTAAAAAAATTTTTAAAAACAGGTGATGAATCCGCTAAATATCGTCTTAAATCTTTTCTTTTAAACTAATCATACTTTTTATATTTTTAACGTTAAGTTCACATTATTTTACATCTAAAACACGTATTTACAATACATTTGGGTGAATACAAAAAATAGAAAAAAAATTTGGGAAAAAATTTGGTAAAAAATGGAGATAATTCTGCTAAATATCGTTTAAAGTCATTTGTATTGAACTAATCATACTTTTTATATTTTTATCGTTAAGTTCACATAATTTTACATTTAAAACACGTCTTTACAATACATTTGGGTGAATATAAAAGGTCGTAAAAAAATTTGGGAAAAAATTTGGTAAAAAATAGTGATAATTCCGCTAAATATCGTTTAAAGTCATTTCTATTAAACTAATCATACTTTTTATATTTTTATCGTTAAGTTCACATTATTTTACATCTAAAACACGTCTTTACAATACATTTGGGTGAATATAAAAGGTCGTAAAAAAATTTTTATAAACAGGTGATGAATCCGATAAATATCGTCTTAAGTCATTTCTATTAAACTAATCATACTTTTTATATTTTTAACGTTAAGTTCACATTAATTTACATCTAAAACACGTATTTACAATACATTTGGGTGAATACAAAAAATAGAAAAAAAATTTGGTAAAAAATGGTGATAATTCCGCTAAATATCGTTTAAAGTCATTTGTATTGAACCAATCATACTTTTTATATTTTTATCGTTAAGTTCACATAATTTTACATCTAAAACACGTCTTTACAATACATTTGGGTGAATATAAAAGGTCGTAAAAAAATTTTTAAAAACAGGTGATGAATCCGCTAAATATCGTCTTAAATCTTTTCTTTTAAACTAATCATACTTTTTATATTTTTAACGTTAAGTTCACAATATTTTACATCTAAAACACGTATTTACAATACATTTGGGTGAATACAAAAAATAGAAAAAAAATTTGGGAAAAAATTTGGTAAAGAATGGTGATAATTCCGCTAAATATCGTTTAAAGTCATTTGTATTGAACTAATCATACTTTTTATATTTTTATCGTTAAGTTCACATAATTTTACATCTAAAACACGTCTTTACAATACATTTGGGTGAATATAAAAGGTCGTAAAAAAATTTTTAAAAACAGGTGATGAATCCGCTAAATATCGTCTTAAATCTTTTCTTTTAAACTAATCATACTTTTTATATTTTTAACGTTAAGTTCACATTATTTTACATCTAAAACACGTATTTACAATACATTTGGGTGAATACAAAAAATAGAAAAAAAATTTGGGAAAAAATTTGGTAAAAAATGGAGATAATTCTGCTAAATATCGTTTAAAGTCATTTGTATTGAACTAATCATACTTTTTATATTTTTATCGTTAAGTTCACATAATTTTACATCTAAAACACGTCTTTACAATACATTTGGGTGAATATAAAAGGTCGTAAAAAAATTTGGGCAAAAATTTGGTAAAAAATAGTGAAAATTCCGCTAAATATCGTTTAAAGTCATTTGTATTGAACTAATCATACTTTTTATATTTTTAACGTTAAGTTCACATTATTTTACATCTAAAACACGTCTTTACAATACATTTGGGTGAATATAAAAGGTCGTAAAAAAATTTTTATAAACAGGTGATGAATCCGCTAAATATCGTCTTAAGTCATTTCTATTAAACTAATCATACTTTTTATATTTTTAACGTTAGGTTCACATTATTTTACATCTAAAACACGTATTTACAATACATTTGGGTGAATACAAAAAATAGAAAAAAAATTTGGTAAAAAATGGTGATAATTCCGCTAAATATCGTTTAAAGTCATTTGTATTGAACTAATCATACTTTTTATATTTTTATCGTTAAGTTCACATAATTTTACATCTAAAACACGTCTTTACAATACATTTGGGTGAATATAAAAGGTCGTAAAAAAATTTTGAAAAACAGGTGATGAATCCGCTAAATATCGTCTTAAGTCATTTCTATTAAACTAATCATACTTTTTATATTTTTAACGTTAAGTTCACATTATTTTACATCTAAAACACGTATTTACAATACATTTGGGCGAATACAAAAAATAAAAAAAAAATTTGGGAAAAAATTTGGTAAAGAATGGTGATAATTCCGCTAAATATCGTTTAAAGTCATTTGTATTGAACTAATCATACTTTTTATATTTTTATCGTTAAGTTCACATAATTTTACATCTAAAACACGTCTTTACAATACATTTGGGTGAATATAAAAGGTCGTAAAAAAATTTTTAAAAACAGGTGATGAATCCGCTAAATATCGTCTTAAATCTTTTCTTTTAAACTAATCATACTTTTTATATTTTTAACGTTAAGTTCACATTATTTTACATCTAAAACACGTATTTACAATACATTTGGGTGAATACAAAAAATAGAAAAAAAATTTGGTAAAAAATGGTGATAATTCCGCTAAATATCGTTTAAAGTCATTTGTAATGAACCAATCATACTTTTTATATTTTTATCGTTAAGTTCACATAATTTTACATCTAAAACACGTCTTTACAATACATTTGGGTGAATATAAAAGGTCGTAAAAAAATTTTGAAAAACAGGTGATGAATCCGCTAAATATCGTCTTAAGTCATTTCTATTAAACTAATCATACTTTTTATATTTTTAACGTTAAGTTCACATTATTTTACATCTAAAACACGTATTTACAATACATTTGGGTGAATACAAAAAATAAAAAAAAAATTTGGGAAAAAATTTGGTAAAGAATGGTGATAATTCCGCTAAATATCGTTTAAAGTCATTTGTATTGAACTAATCATACTTTTTATATTTTTATCGTTAAGTTCACATAATTTTACATCTAAAACACGTCTTTACAATACATTTGGGTGAATATAAAAGGTCGTAAAAAAATTTGGGCAAAAATTTGGTAAAAAATAGTGAAAATTCCGCTAAATATCGTTTAAAGTCATTTGTATTGAACTAATCATACTTTTTATATTTTTAACGTTAAGTTCACATTATTTTACATCTAAAACACGTCTTTACAATACATTTGGGTGAATATAAAAGGTCGTAAAAAAATTTTTATAAACAGGTGATGAATCCGCTAAATATCATCTTAAGTCATTTCTATTAAACTAATCATACTTTTTATATTTTTAACGTTAAGTTCACATTATTTTACATCTAAAACACGTATTTACAATACATTTGGGTGAATACAAAAAATAGAAAAAAAATTTGGTAAAAAATGGTGATAATTCCGCTAAATATCGTTTAAAGTCATTTGTATTGAACTAATCATACTTTTTATATTTTTATCGTTAAGTTCACATAATTTTACATCTAAAACACGTCTTTACAATACATTTGGGTGAATATAAAAGGTCGTAAAAAAATTTGGGAAAAAATTTGGTAAAAAATAGTGATAATTCCGCTAAATATCGTTTAAAGTCATTTCTATTAAACTAATCATACTTTTTATATTTTTATCGTTAAGTTCACATTATTTTACATCTAAAACACGTCTTTACAATACATTTGGGTGAATATAAAAGGTCGTAAAAAAATTTGGGCAAAAATTTGGTAAAAAATAGTGAAAATTCCGCTAAATATCGTTTAAAATCATTTGTATTGAACTAATCATACTTTTTATATTTTTAACGTTAAGTTCACATTATTTTACATCTAAAACACGTCTTTACAATACATTTGGGTGAATATAAAAGGTCGTAAAAAAATTTTTATAAACAGGTGATGAATCCGCTAAATATCGTCTTAAGTCATTTCTATTAAACTAATCATACTTTTTATATTTTTAACGTTAAGTTCACATTATTTTACATCTAAAACACGTATTTACAATACATTTGGGTGAATACAAAAAATAGAAAAAAAATTTGGTAAAAAATGGTGATAATTCCGCTAAATATCGTTTAAAGTCATTTGTATTGAACCAATCATACTTTTTATATTTTTATCGTTAAGTTCACATAATTTTACATCTAAAACACGTCTTTACAATACATTTGTTTGAATATAAAAGGTCGTAAAAAAATTTTGAAAAACAGGTGATGAATCCGCTAAATATCGTCTTAAGTCATTTCTATTAAACTAATCATACTTTTTATATTTTTAACGTTAAGTTCACATTATTTTACATCTAAAACACGTATTTACAATACATTTGGGTGAATACAAAAAATAAAAAAAAAATTTGGTAAAGAATGGTGATAATTCCGCTAAATATCGTTTAAAGTCATTTGTATTGAACTAATCATACTTTTTATATTTTTATCGTTAAGTTCACATAATTTTACATCTAAAACACGTCTTTACAATACATTTGGGAGAATATAAAAGGTCGTAAAAAAATTTTTAAAAACAGGTGATGAATCCGCTAAATATCGTCTTAAATCTTTTCTTTTAAACTAATCATACTTTTTATATTTTTAACGTTAAGTTCACATTATTTTACATCTAAAACACGTATTTACAATACATTTGGGTGAATACAAAAAATAGAAAAAAAATTTGGGAAAAAATTTGGTAAAAAATGGTGATAATTCCGCTAAATATCGTTTAAAGTCATTTGTATTGAACTAATCATACTTTTTATATTTTTATCGTTAAGTTCACATAATTTTACATCTAAAACTCGTCTTTACAATACATTTGGGTGAATATAAAAGATCGTAAAAAAATTTGGGCAAAAATTTGGTAAAAAATAGTGAAAATTCCGCTAAATATCGTTTAAAGTCATTTGTATTGAACTAATCATACTTTTTATATTTTTATCGTTAAGTTCACATTATTTTACATCTAAAACACGTCTTTACAATACATTTGGGTGAATATAAAAGGTCGTAAAAAAATTTTTATAAACAGGTGATGAATCCGCTAAATATCGTCTTAAGTCATTTCTATTAAACTAATCATACTTTTTATATTTTTAACGTTAGGTTCACATTATTTTACATCTAAAACACGTATTTACAATACATTTGGGTGAATACAAAAAATAGAAAAAAAATTTGGTAAAAAATGGTGATAATTCCGCTAAATATCGTTTAAAGTCATTTGTATTGAACTAATCATACTTTTTATATTTTTATCGTTAAGTTCACATAATTTTACATCTAAAACACGTCTTAACAATACATTTGGGTGAATATAAAAGTTCGTAAAAAAATTTTGAAAAACAGGTGATGAATCCGCTAAATATCGTCTTAAGTCATTTCTATTAAACTAATCATACTTTTTATATTTTTAACGTTAAGTTCACATTATTTTACATCTAAAACACGTATTTACAATACATTTGGGTGAATACAAAAAATAAAAAAAAAATTTGGGAAAAAATTTGGTAAAGAATGGTGATAATTCCGCTAAATATCGTTTAAAGTCATTTGTATTGAACTAATCATACTTTTTATATTTTTATCGTTAAGTTCACATAATTTTACATCTAAAACACGTCTTTACAATACATTTGGGTGAATACAAAAAATAGAAAAAAAATTTGGGAAAAAATTTGGTAAAAAATGGTGATAATTCCGCTAAATATCGTTTAAAGTCATTTCTATTAAACTAATCATTCTTTTTATATTTTTAACGTTAAGTTCACATTATTTTACATCTAAAACACGTATTTACAATACATTTGGGTGAATACAAAAAAAAGAAAAAAAATTTGGTAAAAAATGGTGATAATTCCGCTAAATATCGTTTAAAGTCATTTGTATTGAACCAATCATACTTTTTATATTTTTATCGTTAAGTTCACATAATTTTACATCTAAAACACGTCTTAACAATACATTTGGGTGAATATAAAAGGTCGTAAAAAAATTTTAAAAAACAGGTGATGAATCCGCTAAATATCGTCTTAAGTCATTTCTATTAAACTAATCATACTTTTTATATTTTTAACGTTAAGTTCACATTATTTTACATCTAAAACACGTATTTACAATACATTTGGGTGAATACAAAAAATAAAAAAAAAATTTGGGAAAAATTTGGTAAAGAATGGTGATAATTCCGCTAAATATCGTTTAAAGTCATTTGTATTGAACTAATCATACTTTTTATATTTTTATCGTTAAGTTCACATAATTTTACATCTAAAACACGTCTTTACAATACATTTGGGTGAATATAAAAGGTCGTAAAAAAATTTTTAAAAACAGGTGATGAATCCGCTAAATATCGTCTTAAATCTTTTCTTTTAAACTAATCATACTTTTTATATTTTTAACGTTAAGTTCACATTATTTTACATCTAAAACACGTATTTACAATACATTTGGGTGAATACAAAAAATAGAAAAAAAAAATGGGAAAAAATTTGGTAAAAAATGGAGATAATTCTGCTAAATATCGTTTAAAGTCATTTGTATTGAACTAATCATACTTTTTATATTTTTATCGTTAAGTTCACATAATTTTACATCTAAAACACGTCTTTACAATACATTTGGGTGAATACAAAAAATAGAAAAAAAATTTGGGAAAAAATTTGGTAAAAAAATGGTGATAATTCCGCTAAATATCGTTTAAAGTCATTTGTATTGAACTAATCATACTTTTTATATTTTTATCGTTAAGTTCACATAATTTTACATCTAAAACACGTCTTTACAATACATTTGGGTGAATATAAAAGGTCGTAAAAAAATTTGGGCAAAAATTTGGTAAAAAATAGTGAAAATTCCGCTAAATATCGTTTAAAGTCATTTGTATTGAACTAATCATACTTTTTATATTTTTATCGTTAAGTTCACATAATTTTACATCTAAAACACGTCTTTACAATACGTTTGGGTGAATACAAAAAATAGAAAAAAAATTTGGGAAAAAATTTGGTAAAAAATGGTGATAATTCCGCTAAATATCGTTTAAAGTCATTTGTATTGAACTAATCATACTTTTTATATTTTTATCGTTAAGTTCACATAATTTTACATCTAAAACACGTCTTTACAATACATTTGGGTGAATATAAAAGGTCGTAAAAAAATTTGGGCAAAAATTTGGTAAAAAATAGTGAAAATTCCGCTAAATATCGTTTAAAGTCATTTGTATTGAACTAATCATACTTTTTATATTTTTAACGTTAAGTTCACATTATTTTACATCTAAAACACGTATTTACAATACATTTGGGTGAATACAAAAAATAGAAAAAAAATTTGGGAAAAAATTTGGTAAAAAATGGAGATAATTCTGCTAAATATCGTTTAAAGTCATTTGTATTGAACTAATCATACTTTTTATATTTTTATCGTTAAGTTCACATAATTTTACATCTAAAACACGTCTTTACAATACATTTGGGTGAATACAAAAAATAAAAAAAAAATTTGGGAAAAAATTTGGTAAAGAATGGTGATAATTCCGCTAAATATCGTTTAAAGTAATTTGTATTGAACTAATCATACTTTTTATATTTTTATCGTTAAGTTCACATAATTTTACATCTAAAACACGTCTTTACAATACATTTGGGTGAATATAAAAGGTCGTAAAAAAATTTTTAAAAACAGGTGATGAATCCGCTAAATATCGTCTTAAATCTTTTCTTTTAAACTAATCATACTTTTTATATTTTTAACGTTAAGTTCACATTATTTTACATCTAAAACACGTATTTACAATACATTTGGGTGAATACAAAAAATAGAAAAAAAATTTGGGAAAAAATTTGGTAAAAAATGGAGATAATTCTGCTAAATATCGTTTAAAGTCATTTGTATTGAACTAATCATACTTTTTATATTTTTATCGTTAAGTTCACATAATTTTACATTTAAAACACGTCTTTACAATACATTTGGGTGAATATAAAAGGTCGTAAAAAAATTTGGGAAAAAATTTGGTAAAAAATAGTGATAATTCCGCTAAATATCGTTTAAAGTCATTTCTATTAAACTAATCATACTTTTTATATTTTTATCGTTAAGTTCACATTATTTTACATCTAAAACACGTCTTTACAATACATTTGGGTGAATATAAAAGGTCGTAAAAAAATTTTTATAAACAGGTGATGAATCCGATAAATATCGTCTTAAGTCATTTCTATTAAACTAATCATACTTTTTATATTTTTAACGTTAAGTTCACATTAATTTACATCTAAAACACGTATTTACAATACATTTGGGTGAATACAAAAAATAGAAAAAAAATTTGGTAAAAAATGGTGATAATTCCGCTAAATATCGTTTAAAGTCATTTGTATTGAACCAATCATACTTTTTATATTTTTATCGTTAAGTTCACATAATTTTACATCTAAAACACGTCTTTACAATACATTTGGGTGAATATAAAAGGTCGTAAAAAAATTTTTAAAAACAGGTGATGAATCCGCTAAATATCGTCTTAAATCTTTTCTTTTAAACTAATCATACTTTTTATATTTTTAACGTTAAGTTCACATTATTTTACATCTAAAACACGTATTTACAATACATTTGGGTGAATACAAAAAATAGAAAAAAAATTTGGGAAAAAATTTGGTAAAGAATGGTGATAATTCCGCTAAATATCGTTTAAAGTCATTTGTATTGAACTAATCATACTTTTTATATTTTTATCGTTAAGTTCACATAATTTTACATCTAAAACACGTCTTTACAATACATTTGGGTGAATATAAAAGGTCGTAAAAAAATTTTTAAAAACAGGTGATGAATCCGCTAAATATCGTCTTAAATCTTTTCTTTTAAACTAATCATACTTTTTATATTTTTAACGTTAAGTTCACATTATTTTACATCTAAAACACGTATTTACAATACATTTGGGTGAATACAAAAAATAGAAAAAAAATTTGGGAAAAAATTTGGTAAAAAATGGAGATAATTCTGCTAAATATCGTTTAAAGTCATTTGTATTGAACTAATCATACTTTTTATATTTTTATCGTTAAGTTCACATAATTTTACATCTAAAACACGTCTTTACAATACATTTGGGTGAATATAAAAGGTCGTAAAAAAATTTGGGCAAAAATTTGGTAAAAAATAGTGAAAATTCCGCTAAATATCGTTTAAAGTCATTTGTATTGAACTAATCATACTTTTTATATTTTTAACGTTAAGTTCACATTATTTTACATCTAAAACACGTCTTTACAATACATTTGGGTGAATATAAAAGGTCGTAAAAAAATTTTTATAAACAGGTGATGAATCCGCTAAATATCGTCTTAAGTCATTTCTATTAAACTAATCATACTTTTTATATTTTTAACGTTAGGTTCACATTATTTTACATCTAAAACACGTATTTACAATACATTTGGGTGAATACAAAAAATAGAAAAAAAATTTGGTAAAAAATGGTGATAATTCCGCTAAATATCGTTTAAAGTCATTTGTATTGAACTAATCATACTTTTTATATTTTTATCGTTAAGTTCACATAATTTTACATCTAAAACACGTCTTTACAATACATTTGGGTGAATATAAAAGGTCGTAAAAAAATTTTGAAAAACAGGTGATGAATCCGCTAAATATCGTCTTAAGTCATTTCTATTAAACTAATCATACTTTTTATATTTTTAACGTTAAGTTCACATTATTTTACATCTAAAACACGTATTTACAATACATTTGGGCGAATACAAAAAATAAAAAAAAAATTTGGGAAAAAATTTGGTAAAGAATGGTGATAATTCCGCTAAATATCGTTTAAAGTCATTTGTATTGAACTAATCATACTTTTTATATTTTTATCGTTAAGTTCACATAATTTTACATCTAAAACACGTCTTTACAATACATTTGGGTGAATATAAAAGGTCGTAAAAAAATTTTTAAAAACAGGTGATGAATCCGCTAAATATCGTCTTAAATCTTTTCTTTTAAACTAATCATACTTTTTATATTTTTAACGTTAAGTTCACATTATTTTACATCTAAAACACGTATTTACAATACATTTGGGTGAATACAAAAAATAGAAAAAAAATTTGGTAAAAAATGGTGATAATTCCGCTAAATATCGTTTAAAGTCATTTGTAATGAACCAATCATACTTTTTATATTTTTATCGTTAAGTTCACATAATTTTACATCTAAAACACGTCTTTACAATACATTTGGGTGAATATAAAAGGTCGTAAAAAAATTTTGAAAAACAGGTGATGAATCCGCTAAATATCGTCTTAAGTCATTTCTATTAAACTAATCATACTTTTTATATTTTTAACGTTAAGTTCACATTATTTTACATCTAAAACACGTATTTACAATACATTTGGGTGAATACAAAAAATAAAAAAAAAATTTGGGAAAAAATTTGGTAAAGAATGGTGATAATTCCGCTAAATATCGTTTAAAGTCATTTGTATTGAACTAATCATACTTTTTATATTTTTATCGTTAAGTTCACATAATTTTACATCTAAAACACGTCTTTACAATACATTTGGGTGAATATAAAAGGTCGTAAAAAAATTTGGGCAAAAATTTGGTAAAAAATAGTGAAAATTCCGCTAAATATCGTTTAAAGTCATTTGTATTGAACTAATCATACTTTTTATATTTTTAACGTTAAGTTCACATTATTTTACATCTAAAACACGTCTTTACAATACATTTGGGTGAATATAAAAGGTCGTAAAAAAATTTTTATAAACAGGTGATGAATCCGCTAAATATCATCTTAAGTCATTTCTATTAAACTAATCATACTTTTTATATTTTTAACGTTAAGTTCACATTATTTTACATCTAAAACACGTATTTACAATACATTTGGGTGAATACAAAAAATAGAAAAAAAATTTGGTAAAAAATGGTGATAATTCCGCTAAATATCGTTTAAAGTCATTTGTATTGAACTAATCATACTTTTTATATTTTTATCGTTAAGTTCACATAATTTTACATCTAAAACACGTCTTTACAATACATTTGGGTGAATATAAAAGGTCGTAAAAAAATTTGGGAAAAAATTTGGTAAAAAATAGTGATAATTCCGCTAAATATCGTTTAAAGTCATTTCTATTAAACTAATCATACTTTTTATATTTTTATCGTTAAGTTCACATTATTTTACATCTAAAACACGTCTTTACAATACATTTGGGTGAATATAAAAGGTCGTAAAAAAATTTGGGCAAAAATTTGGTAAAAAATAGTGAAAATTCCGCTAAATATCGTTTAAAATCATTTGTATTGAACTAATCATACTTTTTATATTTTTAACGTTAAGTTCACATTATTTTACATCTAAAACACGTCTTTACAATACATTTGGGTGAATATAAAAGGTCGTAAAAAAATTTTTATAAACAGGTGATGAATCCGCTAAATATCGTCTTAAGTCATTTCTATTAAACTAATCATACTTTTTATATTTTTAACGTTAAGTTCACATTATTTTACATCTAAAACACGTATTTACAATACATTTGGGTGAATACAAAAAATAGAAAAAAAATTTGGTAAAAAATGGTGATAATTCCGCTAAATATCGTTTAAAGTCATTTGTATTGAACCAATCATACTTTTTATATTTTTATCGTTAAGTTCACATAATTTTACATCTAAAACACGTCTTTACAATACATTTGTTTGAATATAAAAGGTCGTAAAAAAATTTTGAAAAACAGGTGATGAATCCGCTAAATATCGTCTTAAGTCATTTCTATTAAACTAATCATACTTTTTATATTTTTAACGTTAAGTTCACATTATTTTACATCTAAAACACGTATTTACAATACATTTGGGTGAATACAAAAAATAAAAAAAAAATTTGGTAAAGAATGGTGATAATTCCGCTAAATATCGTTTAAAGTCATTTGTATTGAACTAATCATACTTTTTATATTTTTATCGTTAAGTTCACATAATTTTACATCTAAAACACGTCTTTACAATACATTTGGGTGAATATAAAAGGTCGTAAAAAAATTTTTAAAAACAGGTGATGAATCCGCTAAATATCGTCTTAAATCTTTTCTTTTAAACTAATCATACTTTTTATATTTTTAACGTTAAGTTCACATTATTTTACATCTAAAACACGTATTTACAATACATTTGGGTGAATACAAAAAATAGAAAAAAAATTTGGGAAAAAATTTGGTAAAAAATGGAGATAATTCTGCTAAATATCGTTTAAAGTCATTTGTATCGAACTAATCATACTTTTTATATTTTTATCGTTAAGTTCACATAATTTTACATCTAAAACACGTCTTTACAATACATTTGGGTGAATACAAAAAATAGAAAAAAAATTTGGGAAAAAATTTGGTAAAAAATGGTGATAATTCCGCTAAATATCGTTTAAAGTCATTTGTATTGAACTAATCATACTTTTTATATTTTTATCGTTAAGTTCACATAATTTTACATCTAAAACTCGTCTTTACAATACATTTGGGTGAATATAAAAGATCGTAAAAAAATTTGGGCAAAAATTTGGTAAAAAATAGTGAAAATTCCGCTAAATATCGTTTAAAGTCATTTGTATTGAACTAATCATACTTTTTATATTTTTATCGTTAAGTTCACATAATTTTACATCTAAAACACGTCTTTACAATACATTTGGGTGAATATAAAAGGTCGTAAAAAAATTTTTATAAACAGATGATGAATCCGCTAAATATCGTCTTAAGTCATTTCTATTAAACTAATCATACTTTTTATATTTTTATCGTTAAGTTCACATTATTTTACATCTAAAACACGTATTTACAATACATTTGGGTGAATACAAAAAATAGAAAAAAAATTTGGTAAAAAATGGTGATAATTCCGCTAAATATCGTTTAAAGTCATTTGTATTGAACCAATCATACTTTTTATATTTTTATCGTTAAGTTCACATAATTTTACATCTAAAACACGTCTTTACAATACATTTGGGTGAATATAAAAGGTCGTAAAAAAATTTTGAAAAACAGGTGATGAATCCGCTAAATATCGTCTTAAGTCATTTCTATTAAACTAATCATACTTTTTATATTTTTAACGTTAAGTTCACATTATTTTACATCTAAAACACGTATTTACAATGCATTTGGGTGAATGCAAAAAATAGAAAAAAAATTTGGGAAAAAATTTGGTAAAGAATGGTGATAATTCCGCTAAATATCGTTTAAAGTCATTTGTATTGAACTAATCATACTTTTTATATTTTTATCGTTAAGTTCACATAATTTTACATCTAAAACACGTCTTTACAATACATTTGGGTGAATATAAAAGGTCGTAAAAAAATTTTGAAAAACAGGTGATGAATCCGCTAAATATCGTCTTAAGTCATTTCTATTAAACTAATCATACTTTTTATATTTTTAACGTTAAGTTCACATTATTTTACATCTAAAACACGTATTTACAATACATTTGGGCGAATACAAAAAATAAAAAAAAAATTTGGGAAAAAATTTGGTAAAGAATGGTGATAATTCCGCTAAATATCGTTTAAAGTCATTTGTATTGAACTAATCATACTTTTTATATTTTTATCGTTAAGTTCACATAATTTTACATCTAAAACACGTCTTTACAATACATTTGGGTGAATATAAAAGGTCGTAAAAAAATTTTTAAAAACAGGTGATGAATCCGCTAAATATCGTCTTAAATCTTTTCTTTTAAACTAATCATACTTTTTATATTTTTAACGTTAAGTTCACATTATTTTACATCTAAAACACGTATTTACAATACATTTGGGTGAATACAAAAAATAGAAAAAAAATTTGGTAAAAAATGGTGATAATTCCGCTAAATATCGTTTAAAGTCATTTGTAATGAACCAATCATACTTTTTATATTTTTATCGTTAAGTTCACATAATTTTACATCTAAAACACGTCTTTACAATACATTTGGGTGAATATAAAAGGTCGTAAAAAAATTTTGAAAAACAGGTGATGAATCCGCTAAATATCGTCTTAAGTCATTTCTATTAAACTAATCATACTTTTTATATTTTTAACGTTAAGTTCACATTATTTTACATCTAAAACACGTATTTACAATACATTTGGGTGAATACAAAAAATAAAAAAAAAATTTGGGAAAAAATTTGGTAAAGAATGGTGATAATTCCGCTAAATATCGTTTAAAGTCATTTGTATTGAACTAATCATACTTTTTATATTTTTATCGTTAAGTTCACATAATTTTACATCTAAAACACGTCTTTACAATACATTTGGGTGAATATAAAAGGTCGTAAAAAAATTTGGGCAAAAATTTGGTAAAAAATAGTGAAAATTCCGCTAAATATCGTTTAAAGTCATTTGTATTGAACTAATCATACTTTTTATATTTTTAACGTTAAGTTCACATTATTTTACATCTAAAACACGTCTTTACAATACATTTGGGTGAATATAAAAGGTCGTAAAAAAATTTTTATA
This sequence comes from Diuraphis noxia, assembly GCF_037042655.1. NCBI lineage: Eukaryota > Metazoa > Arthropoda > Insecta > Hemiptera > Aphididae > Diuraphis > Diuraphis noxia. The sequence goes on from NW_028301711.1 coordinate 4,980,984, forward strand.
AACAGGTGATGAATCCGCTAAATATCATCTTAAGTCATTTCTATTAAACTAATCATACTTTTTATATTTTTAACGTTAAGTTCACATTATTTTACATCTAAAACACGTATTTACAATACATTTGGGTGAATACAAAAAATAGAAAAAAAATTTGGTAAAAAATGGTGATAATTCCGCTAAATATCGTTTAAAGTCATTTGTATTGAACTAATCATACTTTTTATATTTTTATCGTTAAGTTCACATAATTTTACATCTAAAACACGTCTTTACAATACATTTGGGTGAATATAAAAGGTCGTAAAAAAATTTGGGAAAAAATTTGGTAAAAAATAGTGATAATTCCGCTAAATATCGTTTAAAGTCATTTCTATTAAACTAATCATACTTTTTATATTTTTATCGTTAAGTTCACATTATTTTACATCTAAAACACGTCTTTACAATACATTTGGGTGAATATAAAAGGTCGTAAAAAAATTTGGGCAAAAATTTGGTAAAAAATAGTGAAAATTCCGCTAAATATCGTTTAAAATCATTTGTATTGAACTAATCATACTTTTTATATTTTTAACGTTAAGTTCACATTATTTTACATCTAAAACACGTCTTTACAATACATTTGGGTGAATATAAAAGGTCGTAAAAAAATTTTTATAAACAGGTGATGAATCCGCTAAATATCGTCTTAAGTCATTTCTATTAAACTAATCATACTTTTTATATTTTTAACGTTAAGTTCACATTATTTTACATCTAAAACACGTATTTACAATACATTTGGGTGAATACAAAAAATAGAAAAAAAATTTGGTAAAAAATGGTGATAATTCCGCTAAATATCGTTTAAAGTCATTTGTATTGAACCAATCATACTTTTTATATTTTTATCGTTAAGTTCACATAATTTTACATCTAAAACACGTCTTTACAATACATTTGTTTGAATATAAAAGGTCGTAAAAAAATTTTGAAAAACAGGTGATGAATCCGCTAAATATCGTCTTAAGTCATTTCTATTAAACTAATCATACTTTTTATATTTTTAACGTTAAGTTCACATTATTTTACATCTAAAACACGTATTTACAATACATTTGGGTGAATACAAAAAATAAAAAAAAAATTTGGTAAAGAATGGTGATAATTCCGCTAAATATCGTTTAAAGTCATTTGTATTGAACTAATCATACTTTTTATATTTTTATCGTTAAGTTCACATAATTTTACATCTAAAACACGTCTTTACAATACATTTGGGTGAATATAAAAGGTCGTAAAAAAATTTTTAAAAACAGGTGATGAATCCGCTAAATATCGTCTTAAATCTTTTCTTTTAAACTAATCATACTTTTTATATTTTTAACGTTAAGTTCACATTATTTTACATCTAAAACACGTATTTACAATACATTTGGGTGAATACAAAAAATAGAAAAAAAATTTGGGAAAAAATTTGGTAAAAAATGGAGATAATTCTGCTAAATATCGTTTAAAGTCATTTGTATCGAACTAATCATACTTTTTATATTTTTATCGTTAAGTTCACATAATTTTACATCTAAAACACGTCTTTACAATACATTTGGGTGAATACAAAAAATAGAAAAAAAATTTGGGAAAAAATTTGGTAAAAAATGGTGATAATTCCGCTAAATATCGTTTAAAGTCATTTGTATTGAACTAATCATACTTTTTATATTTTTATCGTTAAGTTCACATAATTTTACATCTAAAACTCGTCTTTACAATACATTTGGGTGAATATAAAAGATCGTAAAAAAATTTGGGCAAAAATTTGGTAAAAAATAGTGAAAATTCCGCTAAATATCGTTTAAAGTCATTTGTATTGAACTAATCATACTTTTTATATTTTTATCGTTAAGTTCACATTATTTTACATCTAAAACACGTCTTTACAATACATTTGGGTGAATATAAAAGGTCGTAAAAAAATTTTTATAAACAGGTGATGAATCCGCTAAATATCGTCTTAAGTCATTTCTATTAAACTAATCATACTTTTTATATTTTTAACGTTAGGTTCACATTATTTTACATCTAAAACACGTATTTACAATACATTTGGGTGAATACAAAAAATAGAAAAAAAATTTGGTAAAAAATGGTGATAATTCCGCTAAATATCGTTTAAAGTCATTTGTATTGAACTAATCATACTTTTTATATTTTTATCGTTAAGTTCACATAATTTTACATCTAAAACACGTCTTAACAATACATTTGGGTGAATATAAAAGTTCGTAAAAAAATTTTGAAAAACAGGTGATGAATCCGCTAAATATCGTCTTAAGTCATTTCTATTAAACTAATCATACTTTTTATATTTTTAACGTTAAGTTCACATTATTTTACATCTAAAACACGTATTTACAATACATTTGGGTGAATACAAAAAATAAAAAAAAAATTTGGGAAAAAATTTGGTAAAGAATGGTGATAATTCCGCTAAATATCGTTTAAAGTCATTTGTATTGAACTAATCATACTTTTTATATTTTTATCGTTAAGTTCACATAATTTTACATCTAAAACACGTCTTTACAATACATTTGGGTGAATACAAAAAATAGAAAAAAAATTTGGGAAAAAATTTGGTAAAAAATGGTGATAATTCCGCTAAATATCGTTTAAAGTCATTTGTATTGAACTAATCATACTTTTTATATTTTTATCGTTAAGTTCACATAATTTTACATCTAAAACACGTCTTTACAATACATTTGGGTGAATATAAAAGGTCGTAAAAAAATTTGGGCAAAAATTTGGTAAAAAATAGTGAAAATTCCGCTAAATATCGTTTAAAGTCATTTGTATTGAACCAATCATACTTTTTATATTTTTATCGTTAAGTTCACATAATTTTACATCTAAAACACGTCTTAACAATACATTTGGGTGAATATAAAAGGTCGTAAAAAAATTTTGAAAAACAGGTGATGAATCCGCTAAATATCGTCTTAAGTCATTTCTATTAAACTAATCATACTTTTTATATTTTTAACGTTAAGTTCACATTATTTTACATCTAAAACACGTATTTACAATACATTTGGGTGAATACAAAAAATAAAAAAAAAATTTGGTAAAGAATGGTGATAATTCCGCTAAATATCGTTTAAAGTCATTTGTATTGAACTAATCATACTTTTTATATTTTTATCGTTAAGTTCACATAATTTTACATCTAAAACACGTCTTTACAATACATTTGGGTGAATATAAAAGGTCGTAAAAAAATTTTTAAAAACAGGTGATGAATCCGCTAAATATCGTCTTAAATCTTTTCTTTTAAACTAATCATACTTTTTATATTTTTAACGTTAAGTTCACATTATTTTACATCTAAAACACGTATTTACAATACATTTGGGTGAATACAAAAAATAGAAAAAAAATTTGGGAAAAAATTTGGTAAAAAATGGAGATAATTCTGCTAAATATCGTTTAAAGTCATTTGTATCGAACTAATCATACTTTTTATATTTTTATCGTTAAGTTCACATAATTTTACATCTAAAACACGTCTTTACAATACATTTGGGTGAATACAAAAAATAGAAAAAAAATTTGGGAAAAAATTTGTTAAAAAATGGTGATAATTCCGCTAAATATCGTTTAAAGTCATTTGTATTGAACTAATCATACTTTTTATATTTTTATCGTTAAGTTCACATAATTTTACATCTAAAACTCGTCTTTACAATACATTTGGGTGAATATAAAAGATCGTAAAAAAATTTGGGCAAAAATTTGGTAAAAAATAGTGAAAATTCCGCTAAATATCGTTTAAAGTCATTTGTATTGAACTAATCATACTTTTTATATTTTTATCGTTAAGTTCACATTATTTTACATCTAAAACACGTCTTTACAATACATTTGGGTGAATATAAAAGGTCGTAAAAAAATTTTTATAAACAGGTGATGAATCCGCTAAATATCGTCTTAAGTCATTTCTATTAAACTAATCATACTTTTTATATTTTTAACGTTAGGTTCACATTATTTTACATCTAAAACACGTATTTACAATACATTTGGGTGAATACAAAAAATAGAAAAAAAATTTGGTAAAAAATGGTGATAATTCCGCTAAATATCGTTTAAAGTCATTTGTATTGAACTAATCATACTTTTTATATTTTTATCGTTAAGTTCACATAATTTTACATCTAAAACACGTCTTAACAATACATTTGGGTGAATATAAAAGTTCGTAAAAAAATTTTGAAAAACAGGTGATGAATCCGCTAAATATCGTCTTAAGTCATTTCTATTAAACTAATCATACTTTTTATATTTTTAACGTTAAGTTCACATTATTTTACATCTAAAACACGTATTTACAATACATTTGGGTGAATACAAAAAATAAAAAAAAAATTTGGGAAAAAATTTGGTAAAGAATGGTGATAATTCCGCTAAATATCGTTTAAAGTCATTTGTATTGAACTAATCATACTTTTTATATTTTTATCGTTAAGTTCACATAATTTTACATCTAAAACACGTCTTTACAATACATTTGGGTGAATACAAAAAATAGAAAAAAAATTTGGGAAAAAATTTGGTAAAAAATGGTGATAATTCCGCTAAATATCGTTTAAAGTCATTTGTATTGAACTAATCATACTTTTTATATTTTTATCGTTAAGTTCACATAATTTTACATCTAAAACACGTCTTTACAATACATTTGGGTGAATATAAAAGGTCGTAAAAAAATTTGGGCAAAAATTTGGTAAAAAATAGTGAAAATTCCGCTAAATATCGTTTAAAGTCATTTGTATTGAACCAATCATACTTTTTATATTTTTATCGTTAAGTTCACATAATTTTACATCTAAAACACGTCTTAACAATACATTTGGGTGAATATAAAAGGTCGTAAAAAAATTTTGAAAAACAGGTGATGAATCCGCTAAATATCGTCTTAAGTCATTTCTATTAAACTAATCATACTTTTTATATTTTTAACGTTAAGTTCACATTATTTTACATCTAAAACACGTATTTACAATACATTTGGGTGAATACAAAAAATAAAAAAAAAATTTGGGAAAAATTTGGTAAAGAATGGTGATAATTCCGCTAAATATCGTTTAAAGTCATTTGTATTGAACTAATCATACTTTTTATATTTTTATCGTTAAGTTCACATAATTTTACATCTAAAACACGTCTTTACAATACATTTGGGTGAATATAAAAGGTCGTAAAAAAATTTTTAAAAACAGGTGATGAATCCGCTAAATATCGTCTTAAATCTTTTCTTTTAAACTAATCATACTTTTTATATTTTTAACGTTAAGTTCACATTATTTTACATCTAAAACACGTATTTACAATACATTTGGGTGAATACAAAAAATAGAAAAAAAATTTGGTAAAAAATGGTGATAATTCCGCTAAATATCGTTTAAAGTCATTTGTATTGAACTAATCATACTTTTTATATTTTTATCGTTAAGTTCACATAATTTTACATCTAAAACACGTCTTTACAATACATTTGGGTGAATATAAAAGGTCGTAAAAAAATTTTGAAAAACAGGTGATGAATCCGCTAAATATCGTCTTAAGTCATTTCTATTAAACTAATCATACTTTTTATATTTTTAACGTTAAGTTCACATTATTTTACATCTAAAACACGTATTTACAATACATTTGGGCGAATACAAAAAATAAAAAAAAAATTTGGGAAAAAATTTGGTAAAGAATGGTGATAATTCCGCTAAATATCGTTTAAAGTCATTTGTATTGAACTAATCATACTTTTTATATTTTTATCGTTAAGTTCACATAATTTTACATCTAAAACACGTCTTTACAATACATTTGGGTGAATATAAAAGGTCGTAAAAAAATTTTTAAAAACAGGTGATGAATCCGCTAAATATCGTCTTAAATCTTTTCTTTTAAACTAATCATACTTTTTATATTTTTAACGTTAAGTTCACATTATTTTACATCTAAAACACGTATTTACAATACATTTGGGTGAATACAAAAAATAGAAAAAAAATTTGGTAAAAAATGGTGATAATTCCGCTAAATATCGTTTAAAGTCATTTGTATTGAACTAATCATACTTTTTATATTTTTATCGTTAAGTTCACATAATTTTACATCTAAAACACGTCTTTACAATACATTTGGGTGAATATAAAAGGTCGTAAAAAAATTTGGGAAAAAATTTGGTAAAAAATAGTGATAATTCCGCTAAATATCGTTTAAAGTCATTTCTATTAAACTAATCATACTTTTTATATTTTTATCGTTAAGTTCACATTATTTTACATCTAAAACACGTCTTTACAATACATTTGGGTGAATATAAAAGGTCGTAAAAAAATTTGGGCAAAAATTTGGTAAAAAATAGTGAAAATTCCGCTAAATATCGTTTAAAATCATTTGTATTGAACTAATCATACTTTTTATATTTTTAACGTTAAGTTCACATTATTTTACATCTAAAACACGTCTTTACAATACATTTGGGTGAATATAAAAGGTCGTAAAAAAATTTTTATAAACAGGTGATGAATCCGCTAAATATCGTCTTAAGTCATTTCTATTAAACTAATCATACTTTTTATATTTTTAACGTTAAGTTCACATTATTTTACATCTAAAACACGTATTTACAATACATTTGGGTGAATACAAAAAATAGAAAAAAAATTTGGTAAAAAATGGTGATAATTCCGCTAAATATCGTTTAAAGTCATTTGTATTGAACCAATCATACTTTTTATATTTTTATCGTTAAGTTCACATAATTTTACATCTAAAACACGTCTTTACAATACATTTGTTTGAATATAAAAGGTCGTAAAAAAATTTTGAAAAACAGGTGATGAATCCGCTAAATATCGTCTTAAGTCATTTCTATTAAACTAATCATACTTTTTATATTTTTAACGTTAAGTTCACATTATTTTACATCTAAAACACGTATTTACAATACATTTGGGTGAATACAAAAAATAAAAAAAAAATTTGGTAAAGAATGGTGATAATTCCGCTAAATATCGTTTAAAGTCATTTGTATTGAACTAATCATACTTTTTATATTTTTATCGTTAAGTTCACATAATTTTACATCTAAAACTCGTCTTTACAATACATTTGGGTGAATATAAAAGATCGTAAAAAAATTTGGGCAAAAATTTGGTAAAAAATAGTGAAAATTCCGCTAAATATCGTTTAAAGTCATTTGTATTGAACTAATCATACTTTTTATATTTTTATCGTTAAGTTCACATTATTTTACATCTAAAACACGTCTTTACAATACATTTGGGTGAATATAAAAGGTCGTAAAAAAATTTTTATAAACAGGTGATGAATCCGCTAAATATCGTCTTAAGTCATTTCTATTAAACTAATCATACTTTTTATATTTTTAACGTTAGGTTCACATTATTTTACATCTAAAACACGTATTTACAATACATTTGGGTGAATACAAAAAATAGAAAAAAAATTTGGTAAAAAATGGTGATAATTCCGCTAAATATCGTTTAAAGTCATTTGTATTGAACTAATCATACTTTTTATATTTTTATCGTTAAGTTCACATAATTTTACATCTAAAACACGTCTTAACAATACATTTGGGTGAATATAAAAGTTCGTAAAAAAATTTTGAAAAACAGGTGATGAATCCGCTAAATATCGTCTTAAGTCATTTCTATTAAACTAATCATACTTTTTATATTTTTAACGTTAAGTTCACATTATTTTACATCTAAAACACGTATTTACAATACATTTGGGTGAATACAAAAAATAAAAAAAAAATTTGGGAAAAAATTTGGTAAAGAATGGTGATAATTCCGCTAAATATCGTTTAAAGTCATTTGTATTGAACTAATCATACTTTTTATATTTTTATCGTTAAGTTCACATAATTTTACATCTAAAACACGTCTTTACAATACATTTGGGTGAATACAAAAAATAGAAAAAAAATTTGGGAAAAAATTTGGTAAAAAATGGTGATAATTCCGCTAAATATCGTTTAAAGTCATTTGTATTGAACTAATCATACTTTTTATATTTTTATCGTTAAGTTCACATAATTTTACATCTAAAACACGTCTTTACAATACATTTGGGTGAATATAAAAGGTCGTAAAAAAATTTTTAAAAACAGGTGATGAATCCGCTAAATATCGTCTTAAATCTTTTCTTTTAAACTAATCATACTTTTTATATTTTTAACGTTAAGTTCACATTATTTTACATCTAAAACACGTATTTACAATACATTTGGGTGAATACAAAAAATAGAAAAAAAATTTGGTAAAAAATGGTGATAATTCCGCTAAATATCGTTTAAAGTCATTTGTAATGAACCAATCATACTTTTTATATTTTTAACGTTAAGTTCACATTATTTTACATCTAAAACACGTCTTTACAATACATTTGGGTGAATATAAAAGGTCGTAAAAAAATTTTTATAAACAGGTGATGAATCCGCTAAATATCATCTTAAGTCATTTCTATTAAACTAATCATACTTTTTATATTTTTAACGTTAAGTTCACATTATTTTACATCTAAAACACGTATTTACAATACATTTGGGTGAATACAAAAAATAGAAAAAAAATTTGGTAAAAAATGGTGATAATTCCGCTAAATATCGTTTAAAGTCATTTGTATTGAACTAATCATACTTTTTATATTTTTATCGTTAAGTTCACATAATTTTACATCTAAAACACGTCTTTACAATACATTTGGGTGAATATAAAAGGTCGTAAAAAAATTTGGGAAAAAATTTGGTAAAAAATAGTGATAATTCCGCTAAATATCGTTTAAAGTCATTTCTATTAAACTAATCATACTTTTTATATTTTTATCGTTAAGTTCACATTATTTTACATCTAAAACACGTCTTTACAATACATTTGGGTGAATATAAAAGGTCGTAAAAAAATTTGGGCAAAAATTTGGTAAAAAATAGTGAAAATTCCGCTAAATATCGTTTAAAATCATTTGTATTGAACTAATCATACTTTTTATATTTTTAACGTTAAGTTCACATTATTTTACATCTAAAACACGTCTTTACAATACATTTGGGTGAATATAAAAGGTCGTAAAAAAATTTTTATAAACAGGTGATGAATCCGCTAAATATCGTCTTAAGTCATTTCTATTAAACTAATCATACTTTTTATATTTTTAACGTTAAGTTCACATTATTTTACATCTAAAACACGTATTTACAATACATTTGGGTGAATACAAAAAATAGAAAAAAAATTTGGTAAAAAATGGTGATAATTCCGCTAAATATCGTTTAAAGTCATTTGTATTGAACCAATCATACTTTTTATATTTTTATCGTTAAGTTCACATAATTTTACATCTAAAACACGTCTTTACAATACATTTGTTTGAATATAAAAGGTCGTAAAAAAATTTTGAAAAACAGGTGATGAATCCGCTAAATATCGTCTTAAGTCATTTCTATTAAACTAATCATACTTTTTATATTTTTAACGTTAAGTTCACATTATTTTACATCTAAAACACGTATTTACAATACATTTGGGTGAATACAAAAAATAAAAAAAAAATTTGGTAAAGAATGGTGATAATTCCGCTAAATATCGTTTAAAGTCATTTGTATTGAACTAATCATACTTTTTATATTTTTATCGTTAAGTTCACATAATTTTACATCTAAAACTCGTCTTTACAATACATTTGGGTGAATATAAAAGATCGTAAAAAAATTTGGGCAAAAATTTGGTAAAAAATAGTGAAAATTCCGCTAAATATCGTTTAAAGTCATTTGTATTGAACTAATCATACTTTTTATATTTTTATCGTTAAGTTCACATTATTTTACATCTAAAACACGTCTTTACAATACATTTGGGTGAATATAAAAGGTCGTAAAAAAATTTTTATAAACAGGTGATGAATCCGCTAAATATCGTCTTAAGTCATTTCTATTAAACTAATCATACTTTTTATATTTTTAACGTTAGGTTCACATTATTTTACATCTAAAACACGTATTTACAATACATTTGGGTGAATACAAAAAATAGAAAAAAAATTTGGTAAAAAATGGTGATAATTCCGCTAAATATCGTTTAAAGTCATTTGTATTGAACTAATCATACTTTTTATATTTTTATCGTTAAGTTCACATAATTTTACATCTAAAACACGTCTTAACAATACATTTGGGTGAATATAAAAGTTCGTAAAAAAATTTTGAAAAACAGGTGATGAATCCGCTAAATATCGTCTTAAGTCATTTCTATTAAACTAATCATACTTTTTATATTTTTAACGTTAAGTTCACATTATTTTACATCTAAAACACGTATTTACAATACATTTGGGTGAATACAAAAAATAAAAAAAAAATTTGGGAAAAAATTTGGTAAAGAATGGTGATAATTCCGCTAAATTTCGTTTAAAGTCATTTGTATTGAACTAATCATACTTTTTATATTTTTATCGTTAAGTTCACATAATTTTACATCTAAAACACGTCTTTACAATACATTTGGGTGAATACAAAAAATAGAAAAAAAATTTGGGAAAAAATTTGGTAAAAAATGGTGATAATTCCGCTAAATATCGTTTAAAGTCATTTGTATTGAACTAATCATACTTTTTATATTTTTATCGTTAAGTTCACATAATTTTACATCTAAAACACGTCTTTACAATACATTTGGGTGAATATAAAAGGTCGTAAAAAAATTTGGGCAAAAATTTGGTAAAAAATAGTGAAAATTCCGCTAAATATCGTTTAAAGTCATTTGTATTGAACCAATCATACTTTTTATATTTTTATCGTTAAGTTCACATAATTTTACATCTAAAACACGTCTTAACAATACATTTGGGTGAATATAAAAGGTCGTAAAAAAATTTTGAAAAACAGGTGATGAATCCGCTAAATATCGTCTTAAGTCATTTCTATTAAACTAATCATACTTTTTATATTTTTAACGTTAAGTTCACATTATTTTACATCTAAAACACGTATTTACAATACATTTGGGTGAATACAAAAAATAAAAAAAAAATTTGGGAAAAATTTGGTAAAGAATGGTGATAATTCCGCTAAATATCGTTTAAAGTCATTTGTATTGAACTAATCATACTTTTTATATTTTTATCGTTAAGTTCACATAATTTTACATCTAAAACACGTCTTTACAATACATTTGGGTGAATATAAAAGGTCGTAAAAAAATTTTTAAAAACAGGTGATGAATCCGCTAAATATCGTCTTAAATCTTTTCTTTTAAACTAATCATACTTTTTATATTTTTAACGTTAAGTTCACATTATTTTACATCTAAAACACGTATTTACAATACATTTGGGTGAATACAAAAAATAGAAAAAAAATTTGGTAAAAAATGGTGATAATTCCGCTAAATATCGTTTAAAGTCATTTGTATTGAACTAATCATACTTTTTATATTTTTATCGTTAAGTTCACATAATTTTACATCTAAAACACGTCTTAACAATACATTTGGGTGAATATAAAAGGTCGTAAAAAAATTTTGAAAAACAGGTGATGAATCCGCTAAATATCGTCTTAAGTCATTTCTATTAAACTAATCATACTTTTTATATTTTTAACGTTAAGTTCACATTATTTTACATCTAAAACACGTATTTACAATACATTTGGGTGAATACAAAAAATAAAAAAAAAATTTGGGAAAAATTTGGTAAAGAATGGTGATAATTCCGCTAAATATCGTTTAAAGTCATTTGTATTGAACTAATCATACTTTTTATATTTTTATCGTTAAGTTCACATAATTTTACATCTAAAACACGTCTTTACAATACATTTGGGTGAATATAAAAGGTCGTAAAAAAATTTTTAAAAACAGGTGATGAATCCGCTAAATATCGTCTTAAATCTTTTCTTTTAAACTAATCATACTTTTTATATTTTTAACGTTAAGTTCACATTATTTTACATCTAAAACACGTATTTACAATACATTTGGGTGAATACAAAAAATAGAAAAAAAATTTGGTAAAAAATGGTGATAATTCCGCTAAATATCGTTTAAAGTCATTTGTATTGAACTAATCATACTTTTTATATTTTTATCGTTAAGTTCACATAATTTTACATCTAAAACACGTCTTTACAATACATTTGGGTGAATATAAAAGGTCGTAAAAAAATTTTGAAAAACAGGTGATGAATCCGCTAAATATCGTCTTAAGTCATTTCTATTAAACTAATCATACTTTTTATATTTTTAACGTTAAGTTCACATTATTTTACATCTAAAACACGTATTTACAATACATTTGGGCGAATACAAAAAATAAAAAAAAAATTTGGGAAAAAATTTGGTAAAGAATGGTGATAATTCCGCTAAATATCGTTTAAAGTCATTTGTATTGAACTAATCATACTTTTTATATTTTTATCGTTAAGTTCACATAATTTTACATCTAAAACACGTCTTTACAATACATTTGGGTGAATATAAAAGGTCGTAAAAAAATTTTTAAAAACAGGTGATGAATCCGCTAAATATCGTCTTAAATCTTTTCTTTTAAACTAATCATACTTTTTATATTTTTAACGTTAAGTTCACATTATTTTACATCTAAAACACGTATTTACAATACATTTGGGTGAATACAAAAAATGGAAAAAAAATTTGGTAAAAAATGGTGATAATTCCGCTAAATATCGTTTAAAGTCATTTGTAATGAACCAATCATACTTTTTATATTTTTATCGTTAAGTTCACATAATTTTACATCTAAAACACGTCTTTACAATACATTTGGGTGAATATAAAAGGTCGTAAAAAAATTTTGAAAAACAGGTGATGAATCCGCTAAATATCGTCTTAAGTCATTTCTATTAAACTAATCATACTTTTTATATTTTTAACGTTAAGTTCACATTATTTTACATCTAAAACACGTATTTACAATACATTTGGGTGAATACAAAAAATAAAAAAAAAATTTGGGAAAAAATTTGGTAAAGAATGGTGATAATTCCGCTAAATATCGTTTAAAGTCATTTGTATTGAACTAATCATACTTTTTATATTTTTATCGTTAAGTTCACATAATTTTACATCTAAAACACGTCTTTACAATACATTTGGGTGAATATAAAAGGTCGTAAAAAAATTTGGGCAAAAATTTGGTAAAAAATAGTGAAAATTCCGCTAAATATCGTTTAAAGTCATTTGTATTGAACTAATCATACTTTTTATATTTTTAACGTTAAGTTCACATTATTTTACATCTAAAACACGTCTTTACAATACATTTGGGTGAATATAAAAGGTCGTAAAAAAATTTTTATAAACAGGTGATGAATCCGCTAAATATCATCTTAAGTCATTTCTATTAAACTAATCATACTTTTTATATTTTTAACGTTAAGTTCACATTATTTTACATCTAAAACACGTATTTACAATACATTTGGGTGAATACAAAAAATAGAAAAAAAATTTGGTAAAAAATGGTGATAATTCCGCTAAATATCGTTTAAAGTCATTTGTATTGAACTAATCATACTTTTTATATTTTTATCGTTAAGTTCACATAATTTTACATCTAAAACACGTCTTTACAATACATTTGGGTGAATATAAAAGGTCGTAAAAAAATTTGGGAAAAAATTTGGTAAAAAATAGTGATAATTCCGCTAAATATCGTTTAAAGTCATTTCTATTAAACTAATCATACTTTTTATATTTTTATCGTTAAGTTCACATTATTTTACATCTAAAACACGTCTTTACAATACATTTGGGTGAATATAAAAGGTCGTAAAAAAATTTGGGCAAAAATTTGGTAAAAAATAGTGAAAATTCCGCTAAATATCGTTTAAAATCATTTGTATTGAACTAATCATACTTTTTATATTTTTAACGTTAAGTTCACATTATTTTACATCTAAAACACGTCTTTACAATACATTTGGGTGAATATAAAAGGTCGTAAAAAAATTTTTATAAACAGGTGATGAATCCGCTAAATATCGTCTTAAGTCATTTCTATTAAACTAATCATACTTTTTATATTTTTAACGTTAAGTTCACATTATTTTACATCTAAAACACGTATTTACAATACATTTGGGTGAATACAAAAAATAGAAAAAAAATTTGGTAAAAAATGGTGATAATTCCGCTAAATATCGTTTAAAGTCATTTGTATTGAACCAATCATACTTTTTATATTTTTATCGTTAAGTTCACATAATTTTACATCTAAAACACGTCTTTACAATACATTTGTTTGAATATAAAAGGTCGTAAAAAAATTTTGAAAAACAGGTGATGAATCCGCTAAATATCGTCTTAAGTCATTTCTATTAAACTAATCATACTTTTTATATTTTTAACGTTAAGTTCACATTATTTTACATCTAAAACACGTATTTACAATACATTTGGGTGAATACAAAAAATAAAAAAAAAATTTGGTAAAGAATGGTGATAATTCCGCTAAATATCGTTTAAAGTCATTTGTATTGAACTAATCATACTTTTTATATTTTTATCGTTAAGTTCACATAATTTTACATCTAAAACACGTCTTTACAATACATTTGGGTGAATATAAAAGGTCGTAAAAAAATTTTTAAAAACAGGTGATGAATCCGCTAAATATCGTCTTAAATCTTTTCTTTTAAACTAATCATACTTTTTATATTTTTAACGTTAAGTTCACATTATTTTACATCTAAAACACGTATTTACAATACATTTGGGTGAATACAAAAAATAGAAAAAAAATTTGGGAAAAAATTTGGTAAAAAATGGAGATAATTCTGCTAAATATCGTTTAAAGTCATTTGTATTGAACTAATCATACTTTTTATATTTTTATCGTTAAGTTCACATAATTTTACATCTAAAACACGTCTTTACAATACATTTGGGTGAATACAAAAAATAGAAAAAAAATTTGGGAAAAAATTTGGTAAAAAATGGTGATAATTCCGCTAAATATCGTTTAAAGTCATTTGTATTGAACTAATCATACTTTTTATATTTTTATCGTTAAGTTCACATAATTTTACATCTAAAACACGTCTTTACAATACATTTGGGTGAATATAAAAGGTCGTAAAAAAATTTGGGCAAAAATTTGGTAAAAAATAGTGAAAATTCCGCTAAATATCGTTTAAAGTCATTTGTATTGAACTAATCATACTTTTTATATTTTTAACGTTAAGTTCACATTATTTTACATCTAAAACACGTATTTACAATACATTTGGGTGAATACAAAAAATAGAAAAAAAATTTGGGAAAAAATTTGGTAAAAAATTGAGATAATTCTGCTAAATATCGTTTAAAGTCATTTGTATTGAACTAATCATACTTTTTATATTTTTATCGTTAAGTTCACATAATTTTACATCTAAAACACGTCTTTACAATACATTTGGGTGAATACAAAAAATAAAAAAAAAATTTGGGAAAAAATTTGGTAAAGAATGGTGATAATTCCGCTAAATATCGTTTAAAGTCATTTGTATTGAACTAATCATACTTTTTATATTTTTATCGTTAAGTTCACATAATTTTACATCTAAAACACGTCTTTACAATACATTTGGGTGAATATAAAAGGTCGTAAAAAAATTTGGGCAAAAATTTGGTAAAAAATAGTGAAAATTCCGCTAAATATCGTTTAAAGTCATTTGTATTGAACTAATCATACTTTTTATATTTTTAACGTTAAGTTCACATTATTTTACATCTAAAACACGTCTTTACAATACATTTGGGTGAATATAAAAGGTCGTAAAAAAATTTTTATAAACAGGTGATGAATCCGCTAAATATCGTCTTAAGTCATTTCTATTAAACTAATCATACTTTTTATATTTTTAACGTTAAGTTCACATTATTTTACATCTAAAACACGTATTTACAATACATTTGGGTGAATACAAAAAATAGAAAAAAAATTTGGTAAAAAATGGTGATAATTCCGCTAAATATCGTTTAAAGTCATTTGTATTGAACCAATCATACTTTTTATATTTTTATCGTTAAGTTCACATAATTTTACATCTAAAACACGTCTTAACAATACATTTGGGTGAATATAAAAGGTCGTAAAAAAATTTTGAAAAACAGGTGATGAATCCGCTAAATATCGTCTTAAGTCATTTCTATTAAACTAATCATACTTTTTATATTTTTAACGTTAAGTTCACATTATGTTACATCTAAAACACGTATTTACAATACATTTGGGTGAATACAAAAAATAAAAAAAAAATTTGGGAAAAATTTGGTAAAGAATGGTGATAATTCCGCTAAATATCGTTTAAAGTCATTTGTATTGAACTAATCATACTTTTTATATTTTTATCGTTAAGTTCACATAATTTTACATCTAAAACACGTCTTTACAATACATTTGGGTGAATATAAAAGGTCGTAAAAAAATTTTTAAAAACAGGTGATGAATCCGCTAAATATCGTCTTAAATCTTTTCTTTTAAACTAATCATACTTTTTATATTTTTAACGTTAAGTTCACATTATTTTACATCTAAAACACGTATTTACAATACATTTGGGTGAATACAAAAAATAGAAAAAAAATTTGGGAAAAAATTTGGTAAAAAATGGAGATAATTCTGCTAAATATCGTTTAAAGTCATTTGTATTGAACTAATCATACTTTTTATATTTTTATCGTTAAGTTCACATAATTTTACATCTAAAACACGTCTTTACAATACATTTGGGTGAATACAAAAAATAGAAAAAAAATTTGGGAAAAAATTTGGTAAAAAATGGTGATAATTCCGCTAAATATCGTTTAAAGTCATTTGTATTGAACTAATCATACTTTTTATATTTTTATCGTTAAGTTCACATAATTTTACATCTAAAACACGTCTTTACAATACATTTGGGTGAATATAAAAGGTCGTAAAAAAATTTGGGCAAAAATTTGGTAAAAAATAGTGAAAATTCCGCTAAATATCGTTTAAAGTCATTTGTATTGAACTAATCATACTTTTTATATTTTTAACGTTAAGTTCACATTATTTTACATCTAAAACACGTCTTTACAATACATTTGGGTGAATATAAAAGGTCGTAAAAAAATTTTTATAAACAGGTGATGAATCCGCTAAATATCGTCTTAAGTCATTTCTATTAAACTAATCATACTTTTTATATTTTTAACGTTAAGTTCACATTATTTTACATCTAAAACACGTATTTACAATACATTTGGGTGAATACAAAAAATAGAAAAAAAATTTGGTAAAAAATGGTGATAATTCCGCTAAATATCGTTTAAAGTCATTTGTATTGAACCAATCATACTTTTTATATTTTTATCGTTAAGTTCACATAATTTTACATCTAAAACACGTCTTAACAATACATTTGGGTGAATATAAAAGGTCGTAAAAAAATTTTGAAAAACAGGTGATGAATCCGCTAAATATCGTCTTAAGTCATTTCTATTAAACTAATCATACTTTTTATATTTTTAACGTTAAGTTCACATTATTTTACATCTAAAACACGTATTTACAATACATTTGGGTGAATACAAAAAATAAAAAAAAAATTTGGGAAAAATTTGGTAAAGAATGGTGATAATTCCGCTAAATATCGTTTAAAGTCATTTGTATTGAACTAATCATACTTTTTATATTTTTATCGTTAAGTTCACATAATTTTACATCTAAAACACGTCTTTACAATACATTTGGGTGAATATAAAAGGTCGTAAAAAAATTTTTAAAAACAGGTGATGAATCCGCTAAATATCGTCTTAAATCTTTTCTTTTAAACTAATCATACTTTTTATATTTTTAACGTTAAGTTCACATTATTTTACATCTAAAACACGTATTTACAATACATTTGGGTGAATACAAAAAATAGAAAAAAAATTTGGGAAAAAATTTGGTAAAAAATGGAGATAATTCTGCTAAATATCGTTTAAAGTCATTTGTATTGAACTAATCATACTTTTTATATTTTTATCGTTAAGTTCACATAATTTTACATCTAAAACACGTCTTTACAATACATTTGGGTGAATACAAAAAATAGAAAAAAAATTTGGGAAAAAATTTGGTAAAAAATGGTGATAATTCCGCTAAATATCGTTTAAAGTCATTTGTATTGAACTAATCATACTTTTTATATTTTTATCGTTAAGTTCACATAATTTTACATCTAAAACACGTCTTTACAATACATTTGGGTGAATATAAAAGGTCGTAAAAAAATTTGGGCAAAAATTTGGTAAAAAATAGTGAAAATTCCGCTAAATATCGTTTAAAGTCATTTGTATTGAACTAATCATACTTTTTATATTTTTAACGTTAAGTTCACATTATTTTACATCTAAAACACGTATTTACAATACATTTGGGTGAATACAAAAAATAGAAAAAAAATTTGGGAAAAAATTTGGTAAAAAATTGAGATAATTCTGCTAAATATCGTTTAAAGTCATTTGTATTGAACTAATCATACTTTTTATATTTTTATCGTTAAGTTCACATAATTTTACATCTAAAACACGTCTTTACAATACATTTGGGTGAATACAAAAAATAAAAAAAAAATTTGGGAAAAAATTTGGTAAAGAATGGTGATAATTCCGCTAAATATCGTTTAAAGTCATTTGTATTGAACTAATCATACTTTTTATATTTTTATCGTTAAGTTCACATAATTTTACATCTAAAACACGTCTTTACAATACATTTGGGTGAATATAAAAGGTCGTAAAAAAATTTGGGCAAAAATTTGGTAAAAAATAGTGAAAATTCCGCTAAATATCGTTTAAAGTCATTTGTATTGAACTAATCATACTTTTTATATTTTTAACGTTAAGTTCACATTATTTTACATCTAAAACACGTCTTTACAATACATTTGGGTGAATATAAAAGGTCGTAAAAAAATTTTTATAAACAGGT